>NC_051163.1:126755867-127105404 GCF_013339745.2 Dermacentor silvarum
AGCGCGTAAAGACATTATTAACATTAAAGGCATCGCTACCAAATACCGGCCTACCGGCCATGACGTGGATGAATAAAGGGGCATATGGGATCGAGAAGGCATCGCTACAAAATCGTGGCCCTGCAGTAATCAAAAAGAGTTTTGGAAGTGAGCGTTTGCGTTGTAACTTCTCTGCCTGGGCATGCACGTTAGGTTTATCGCTCTGTCATGCATTGTCCAAGCAGCTGACCGCTCTATTAGCCTGGATATATATATATACACACGAAGGCCAAGAGCGCGCGGCCAATGCGCTTACAGAAAAAAAAAACAAAAAAAAAAACATGCTTTTCATGCCGCAGCAATGCAGCACACGCGCATCGTTAACGTAGGATCTGATCAATTACATATTGCACATGGATATTATTATGCAAATGACACCGCCGAAACAAGGAAACCCTTAACCTTGTTTCTATTTAGAAACGGTGATCATGCTACAAACTAATTAACAAAGACTGCACATTTTGCCCAAGTAATAAATGAGAGGAATTACAACTTAATTGTATTGCACCGAAGCTGCATGTGACCACATTGGGCGCTGAAATACAGATCATAAGCACAGGTTTCTCAACAACCAGAATCACAACCGAAGCGAGCATTATAGCGGGGATTAACTGGCCGCGGTGGGGCAGAACTCAGCATAGCAAGTTAGGGGTGGCTGGATATTTCTTTAATATTTTTTTATTTACTAGTTAACAATTAACGTACCATTATGTCTTATTATATTGGAGTGCAGTTGCCGCGACACCACACGCCTCAAGAACACGGAAGCGGCATAGGGACACCAAAACCACAATCCAGACTGGTCCATGGGTTGGGACTCGCCGAGGCCCCTACTCATGGACCTACTTGCTTCCAACTTTGATCCCCCCGCTGCCCCTTGGGTGCCCTAGAGATGCTGTGCTGCCTGCTTTATATAATGTCAAGTGTTCTCCTAAGGCCTCTATTTGCCATTTACATATATGCCCTCTTGGAGCAGTACTTGTAAAAAATCCAGTCTATTGTTTGCGACGAAAAGAGCACCCCGCAACGAAAAAAGCTGCCCATGACTTCTGCAACGCCACTCAGATCCTTGCCGAGTAAATATAGCATAGGTACGACATGGTTTACTTAACGTGTAGATTGTGCGTGCCACTTCTAGGAATGTGCGCCACACGAAATTATGGTAGCATTGCCACTAAATATGCAATGACATCGATCATGGTTGACTCTATGGCAGGATCAGTTCACATGGCACAAAAATTCATCTAGCCATTTTCTTGTCTGGCATGTGTGTGTGCTTCTTAATAATGAGCAAGCATGAGTAAAATTAAGATATAGTATCTCTCTCTATTGCAATATCCGAAAACCATCTTCTCCCGCTGTTGTGTTCTCTAGCTTGTTTATATCGCATCTTGTGCTAGCAAAATAAAACTTGCGAAGAAACAGAAACACAAGCACATTTTCCCTTTCGCCATCCCATAAGCAAAAACATTTAATCAATCAATAATCAATCAATGGTATATGCATGCATTCCTTGTTTCTGATATGTATGCCTCTGCACTCCATGTCAGTTTTCTAAATCCTTTATTTATAAGGTTATTTAAAATGAACAACTCATCAGTTCGTCATTTTTCTGAATGCTTTCACGGCTTTCCGCAACTTTACAAGCTTTCACGGCAACCGATGTACAATAACATCCTTGCGTATGAGGCATTTGGCTGTAATCACGCCAAACAAATAAATTAGAACATTTTTTTCGCATTTTAGTGACATAATAACCTTTATAATCTAACCCGTTATAATTTGACATTCGCCTAGCATTGTGTGATGTCGTCAGTAATACGTGATTCTGATCACTAACGCGAGGCGAAGCGAAGCTTACTAAAGCTTACTAAAAGCTTGCAGTTGACGTGATCGCGACTAGGTATTGCTTACACCTTTATATTAATTAGTCCGTATAGTCACATTGGACTGCCCCGCAGTGTTCGCCCCAGTGAAAAATTTTGGCTTCGAACGGTCGCAATGTCCAAAATCAGAGGAAGCATTATAGGCAGTACCTGCAGCCGGACTCGAACGTTTCAAGTGCCACAGCAAACTCGAGAGTACATGCTGAAAAGACCAAGGTCATCCACTGCTGCAAGTCAGGTACGTGTCATTATTGTAGTTTCAGTATTTCATACTGCGAATAACAAAAAGCAGCTACAAGTCTTACTGCGTGAGGTGCAAACTATGACGTGTCCAAGCCGCCAGTGTGCTTCCTGAGCCAAGAAACGCATAGTCTTCAGTGCTGCCTCGCGCATCGATGTGTCACGACACGGAGAAAGCGGGAATTGTTTCGTGCTAGCACTCGATCGTGACGCGCACGGTTTCTTCGGAGTGCAGTTACAACCACGTTGCTTGCAACCAGGATCACGAGGGTTGCAATGTGGGCTTTTTGGTAACGCATCTTGGAGGGTTTATGGTAGCGCGATTTATTTTGGAAGGACGTGCCATAAATTAATTGAATCATTCACGTGTACAGCAACGATCTTAGCCTGGAACAATGCAACGTACAGGATCTACCATGTAAGAGGGAACAATCGAGCACGTGACCAATGCTCCATGAGGTGCCATCTGCTGGTGCCTGGCACCCGCTTGGTGCAGAAAGCCACTGGCGCTCTGTGCTCCGTGTGTCGTCTGCTACTACCAAGCACTGGGCGGTGTAATTGCAGACAATGCATGGAGCGTACTGCCTCAGCCGCACTCTGTGCCTGTGCCGAGCGGTGCCAGCAGATGGCACTTTACAGAACAACAGCCACACGCGTGCATGTTCCCTCTATAGTGGTACCTAAGCTGACCTACGTCCTTGTGTCAACGCTGTTTCTATGTACAAGGCAGGGTATTTGCAAAAGGACACAGCCGGAGGTGGCTAATGGCAGAATAATAGCAGACTCCCTAGGGAGTGCATTTTATCAGGGTCTGTTCATTACCCGAGATAGAGTTGGTAAACCTGCACCTTCCTGCACCATTATGAAGTTAGCACGCGGCACATACACTGTCGCACCCATAATTCAATTTAATATATAGAGAGCAACACAGCTAGTCCTTTTTGCGCTACATATTAATCAGTGAACTGGCTTTACGCAAGAGTGGTAATCTCACCGTTGCCTTCCTATGCCCTATGTAGTTTTCTTGTGAATGTGACACTTGTTTTGTAGTTGGTATCCCTAGAAGATAAAATTTCTTATTTGTTTGCTCTTTCAGATGAACCTGGAAAACCTGAACAGCCCTTCAACGAATGTCAGTAGTGTTTAATCGAGCGAGAATGAAGCTGATAATCTTAGGCACATCAACTCCAATTTTGCTTCAGAAATGTATGCTTGTGCAAGCACGAGTGCACATGTCAGCGACGTAGAAGACACTAACCAAGCTGCAAGTGAAATAGGCACTGCGTATGAATGTACAGTGAACTTCAGTTGCGATGAATTCAGTTCTGTCTTTGAGTTGAGTGATGATGGTTCGGAAGTGGATGGATGAAGGGCACAAGGGTGATGCAGACAGTGAACAGAGAATAGTGCTGAAGAAAGTGAGCATGCAGTACATGTACTTCACAAAGCTCTCGGAGGAGTACCTTCCAAACCAGAAAACAACAAGGGCACAGGCTATGCTGCTCATACTGGCATATGTTGTTATTTCAGGTCTTACGTGGGCACAACTACAAGGACTTCTCATTTCAATAAATGCTCTGTTTGGGGAGAAAGTTGTGCCATGCACTACATATGATATGAGGAGGCTGTGGAAAAACAGAAAAGCACTGAGGATCCATCTATACTGCCAGCCCTGTCATCAATAACTGGGAAGATACAATGATGCCAAAGACGAAGACACCATCAATTGTGCTTCTTGCAGCAGTGAGAAGCTGCAACATTTAATTATTACTGCAAGTTTTTTCTGATATTCAATATTAAGCAGCAGCTTCTGGTACTGCTAAAACAGGTTGGCAGTACCTTGCTTTCTAATTTGCAGAAGATGCATCTGCTCCTCATGTGTCAAGTGTTTTTTGCTGACATCATGAATGGCATTCTCTACCGCAGTGTTAGAAAGCAGAGGAACATAACATGGAGCGACATCACTTTGACCATGAACACAGATGGAGCACCTGTGTTTGATACGAGCAAAAACTCCATATGGCCAATTCAAGTGATGATTAATGAACTTCCAGTTTTAACTCTGTGGCAAAATGTGCTAGCTTCAGGTGTGTGTATTCAAATGCTCTCCCTGAAGCAATTTGTCGAAGAGATCAACAGCGTTGGAAAGCTAGTGTGGTCGCACACTGGAAGAACTGTTCAGACAGCAGTGCACGTTGTTGTCTGTTGTGTTGACTCCCCAGCAAGAGCAGCTATCCTAAACAGGAAGCAGTATAATGGGTACTTTGGATGCAGCTGGTGCTTGGAGCAAGGTATGCTTACAGATGGTAAGTGAGCTCAGTTAAAGAGCATTTTGCCATTAATTGTAATGGCTATTGTCAAGTCTATGAGAGAAGGAATGTGGGCTCTTTGCTTATGCATCCTGGTATTATTTGAATGTGATGTGCACACACTAAAGCACAGGCTGTCAAAAAAGCTTTATGTCTCATGTTTCTCTGATTCGTGTTTAGTGTATGTGCTGCAGATTGAAGAATACCAATAACTTGTCAAACCTATTCACTGGATTTTACATACACTGGAAAGTTTGTAGTCATTAACAATTAAAGCTATCCACTTACTGCTTTTTGTTTTAATGTTTGGTGCATCAGAAGTTTTGGTTGACCATGCCTGATGTATTTTTATGTTGACTGCATACTTTCCACACTATTTCATGATGCAATTATGTCATCACTTTCAGTGGCCTGCCATTTAATTGTTTTAACATTTGTTGCAAATCTGACAAAACATGTAATACCTTAATGATATCGTGTTTGGCATTGGCAGACAGCAGCCTATGATCATAGTTAAGTGGGGTCCTGCCTGGATGTAACGACACAGATTTGTGCAGAAAGTGCCCCTAGCTAGCAGCTGATACTGTATAAGAAGCGCAGAATTAGCTTTTGCACTTTCCAGTTTGGCCAACTGCTGTATTTCCGAATCTAGGAAACAGCAATACAAAGCTGAAAACCAGGAAAACTATTTGAAGCACTATTAATTATGGCAATTTAGCTCACGCGCATCACTTTTAGTGCAATTTTTTCTATCGCTGAAAAACTTGCAAGAAAAGTTTCTGCTGTATGGTGGGAAGGGAAAAAAAAGGGAAACAGTGATTTTAGTGTCGCCATGAGGTGAGTGATATTGATAAAGACGTGTGAATTCAGGATACAGTACACACAGCTGCATTGCACTAACTTGTTTTCATTCTTCTTGGAATTTGACAGTTTGCATTTCTTTTACATTCAGATGTGTCGTTTCTAAGTAGCATTTGGCCCAAGGCACAGAAGCTGACCTCTTAGTTGCTCGTGTAACAGAAACTGCATGGCAATGCCGCTATAGACCTTGCGTGCACCATATTGGCTCATATGTGTCGGCATGTGCCGACACATATGAACAACCAAAAGAACGTTGTTCTTTTGGTCTGGTTCCGATAAAGACGTTGACTTCTGGCTGTCTCTGTTGTCTTGCCCGCAACAATATTATAGGACTGTACCCGTCACAAAGCTGAAATAACCTGACTAGGACTGTCCAAGACGTGCGGTATTCGTGAGCCATGCGAAACACCACTTGCACTGGAGTGATTGTGTTTGTTGAAAATTGAAATTATTTAATCAATGCTCACGAGCCACTCGAAACATTACAGTGCACTGATGTTGACATTGTAATTCACACCTCAGTTAAGTGTAGTTCAGGATGTCGTGCAACTGTAAGTTTCAAAGAAACTTGTCAGAATCACAAATGGAAAAAAATAGCAAGCGTTCACTTCCTTGCATAAAAATGCATAATGTAGTTAAATCAATCATATTTTACTTCAACAGTAGCTATACTTCTAGAAAATCTGGCAAAATAGGCTGTGATAAAATGCTGCTCATGTTGGTTGTTTTGTGGCATATATGCGCAAGAAAAAAATATGTGTCCTTCGTTTCTAGCTGGTATCTGAAATTTCTCTTTCGCTGCCCTTTTTGCCGCGGTAAAAGATGAACCCTAGGAATGTTAGGAATATTTTGCATTGCTCATGCAAACTGCAGGTCTTGGACAGTCCTAGGCAGGTTCTTTCTCTTTGCGGTGGGTGCAGTCTTGCAACATGGCGCCTTTTCCCCACTTGTGCTGTGCTGTCGAGAGATGCCATCAATTTTGCATGAGGGCCATTTGTGAAATGTTTGACTACTGGAAGTGTTTTAAAACCTTGCATATTTTCACTGCTGTGTCCATCTGAACATTCTAAATGCAGATATCATCCTGATGTTTAGTACAATTGATGCTTTGGCTGCAGACACAATGAAGTACCCTTTCAACAGCCAGAATGCACCTGACAGGACACACAGTGGTGGGCTCAAAGGAATGGTTTAAACAGCTCAGCTTAAGGAACCTGTTTGTGGCATCAAGGGACCATCAACTCTTATCAAGTTGCAAGGCCTTGATCTTGTTTGAGGGCTGCCACCTGACTATATGCATTGTGTTTGGGAAGGCATGACAAAGAAAGTGATTGAATTGTGGCTATCATGTACTGGTTCTTCGTGGTACATAGGCAGGCACTTGAAGTTTAATTGTGGATGCAAGATTACGTTCAGTAAGGCCACCCATAATTTTGTCAAGGTCGGGACGGCCCTTGTCAGATCGGTCATATTGGAAGGCTGCTGAATGGCGCTCTCGGCTTTTATTGTAGTATTGTCTGTCATGATGCATACTTCCTCGAGCATACGTGGCGCATTTTGTGCTACTTACACAAGCAGTCTTTTTTTGTTGAAAGATATTGTCACAGAAGCTCAAATCTGTGCCGCTGAAAACTTGCTCTTAGCATTTGTTCAGCAGACTGCAAAGCTGTACGGAGAAAGTGCAATGACATTTAACATGCATTAGTTGTTGCATCTTTCAAAGTGCGCACAGATGTTTTATCCCTCTTTGGGGTACCTCAACATTTCCATTTGAAGATGGCATTGGTAAGGCACTCCAGCTTGAAACAGCTGCCAAGCATGTGCCTGTTCAAATTGCTGAACGGTGCATCATGCACCAGGCCCACCGGACTGCTTCAGCACAAGTGGAACTTTCGCCTTGTCTGTTGTCTGCAAAGAAAGAGCTGGAGAACACGTTTAAGAGGTGCTTTCAAACATGTGCTCTTGGACAAGCACGACCAATTCATGATATTCCACAAAATGTGAAAGGCTTTTCGTATCATGATTTGGTACCCTCCCACAAATTTGCAAGTATTTGAGGTGCCAGGTTGGCCCGATTGTCTTCACAGTTCTGAGTACTCTGTTCCAAGAAAAACGTGCTCTTCCTATGTAAAAATGTCTGATGGCATGTACTGTTATATCTCAGCCATTTATGTTGTTTCGGGTACTATGTATTTTCACTGCCAGGAGCTGCTCACTGCACCCGGTGCATTTGATGTGCCGCCGTCATCCGCCTCCTATCTGAGAACCATGTCTTGTATTGTGTTGGCGATATAACATTGCAGTGTGTTTTTCTGTTGGCAACGTATCATATTTGTGTGAGTTACTTAATAAGGTGGAAAAGAACTAATCGGAATTTGAATGTTTATTTCATATTTCAAGATTGCAGGTACAATTGACTCTGGAAAGTGAGTTATAGAGTCAATATTAAGGTAGAGTAGTTGTATTTATGAATTCTGAATTGTGTCATCCGTCGAACTGTAGCAGGCTGCTATAATTTAACCGTATGTACTTTCTTCAAAATATAGGCTTGTAACTGAAAAATTATGATCCATCTTTCTGGGGCAACTGCTTTATGTCTAAGCGAAGTGCATGGCTATCACCAAAAGTGTTGCAGTGGACTGAAGCTCAAATTAATTCATCAAGTCATGAAGACTAATGCATCAGTTGATCTAATTCTGTTGGTGAGCACATGAGAGGTGCTCAAGTCAAGCTTGGACTTTTTATTTTTTAGGATTATGAAACATGTTTACATGCATGGAAGTGATCTCATTTTTCGAGGTAATCCCTTTTCATTTTGGCAGTACAAGGATGCCAGCAGCGTAGAAAGATTTCTTTTATGTTGCAGCCATGCATGGACAGCCTACTGTATTTCATTATCCTAGTGGCCCAAAGAAATGAGTCTTGGAGTGAAGTTGGGCTTTTATAGCAGATGCGGCAGCACCTCTCATCCAAGATTATTTGTAAAGTGCCCATTGTGTGGTGCACTGTATGTGCACACATATTTTCCTGGATGAAGAGAACCCCCATGGTATTTAAGCAGGGCCATTTCTTCCTAAGTGCACTGTCTACACGTTGGAGAACCTCACAGCTGTACTTGCTCACTACTCGTGTACTTGCTCAGCTAGTCTCCCTACTAGGGAGGAAATCAAGATGATGCTACATCTATCCACTCAAAAACACATGACCATGAGTTCACCTGCCGATCGAGTTGCTCGAAACTTCTTGTGTTGGGAAGCTTCCATATGTGTTCATTGTTTAGGCAAGTGTAACATTTATAAATGATTCACCCACATCTTGTCATAGGTGATGACCTGGCAAATAAACCTGTCACAAAACCTTTCCTGTCACAACATTCTTCAAGCTTTAGGCTAGTTTGCAGTCTACTGTGCCAATCGAAGACTGCCAGTTGTCTTGAAATCCAGTATTCACTGACATTTCGGAACATCAGGTGTTTGTGAATGATAGTATTCAGTGTCCCTTAAGAGAGATACATCTGTTCCACAGTTGAAGCATCAGTTGGTGGTTTTCAAGGATTTGACACTTCACTTCACAGATCCTCACGGGATTCTTGGAACTTGACTCGGGCTGGGGTCGCTTCCCGTTTCTGCTGCACTGGTGAAGCTTCCTCCAACTGAGGAGCGGTGGTGCATTGCTTGTACACACTTCCCTCCCTTCTCGGATGGAGTCGCCGTAGTGATTTCGAGGGCGTCATTTTCCCACTGTGGTCATCACGCTGCAGTCGTGTTCCGCTCTGTATCCACAATCGCAGGGTAAGGGACAGTACCGATGTCTAGCTCGGTCACTGGTGTTCCAGCTTCCTGAGAGGCTCCAGTGTGCCTGAGCGGCTTCCAATGACGTGGGGTTATCTGCTCGTATCCCAAATGTACATGGGAGTGGCACGCTGCTCATGGTTAGCGTACAGCTGTTATCCTATATCGCTCAATCTTCTATGTTGTGTCTCAAAGTGCTGGGCTTGATGTGATCGCATTGTTGTCGTACTAACCTGTTAGGACCTTTAATGAGCCGCAATCTGTGCCCTAGCTTTCTCAGAACTGTTCCCTCTGTCCAGATAGGGTTCTCTCCGAAGTTTCAAAAGAAAACTGCTTGTCCGACGGTGAGTGCTCTCTACACTGTGTCCCTGTGGCAGTTTGTATAGGTTTTGTTCTAGCTTTGGGCTGAATGTGCAGCTGGCGTTTGACCGCAGTGTGAAAGGAACGGTGTGAAAGGGTTAAGTGGCCTTAGCTCTTGCATTGTGTCTACTGGTTGCTCTACTCTTGGTTGCTAACCACGTGCCACTTGTGCTCTCAGCCTTGGCAAAGACAGCATAGCTTTGTTGCATTGGTGGACAAAAGCAGCTGCTTGACAGAAAATTCAAGATGCCTTTTGTCAGTTTTGTTGCTGTTGTGGTATGAAAGGTTAATAGGTCATGACTGGATGCTGTGTAAATGACAGTGAGGGAGAATATTAAAAAATAAATATTAAGAAAATAGTACTGCTTCATTTTTGTAACATGCATTTGTGAGCATCGACTTGCTTAGAACATACATGGCAGAAAACCAAGAGGGTTGACTCCTATTAGAAGCGTTTGTAGTGTTAGAAAGGGGACTGTAGCAGCGATCCAAATTCACTTCTGTTAGTCAGTTATTTTAATGTTCGCTTCCTGTATACTACACATTTTTTTTGTTTGTTTTTTCATGGTGCCGTCAACCGTATCTTGCACACTAGCACAAAGGGAACTTTTATTGCAAGTATGTATGGTTGTAATACTAAGTCATGCAAGTCTTAGCACTGTGATTCACTTGGTGGCTATTGTGCACAGTGCTAGGAAGTGACATTGTCATTTTACAAGCACTTTTTTCCTATGCATTTGCTTTTGTGCAATGTGGTCAAACTTTTGCATGTCTGTAATGAACGAGGAACATGCATGGCATAAATCTATGCTGTTCCAGCAGCAAACATTTGGGCAGTGTTGTGTGAGGCTTTCTACAGCTGCTTCTACGTGTTGCAGTCTTGTACATTGAGACCCTGGTGTAATTAACCTATGATACAACAATAAAGTGATTGATTTATTATATGATAAAAAATGAAATTAAATTTGTATTCATTCTTACAAGAGGGGGAATATCCATACACAAAAAAAGATATGTGTAAAATAGCTTGAATGCGCTGCCACCGTACACGCAGACTGGGCACGAGAGCTACGCACGAAGTCAAAATTAAGCATAATACAATCTCCCTGCGGTGATCGACTTGCACCGAACGAAACATTGATACGCTTCCGATAACATCGAGCGCGCATACGATCAGCTGTTTTAGCTGAGCGCTTGCTGTCCGCCCCGCTCAGACCGGCATATGCTAGCAAATGCCACACAACCGCTTAGCGGGGACGATATAATTGCGCTTGCGCACGACGCTCATGCCGGCAGCGGAACGAAGACCGCATCCCTCGCTCCGCTACAAGGCCGACTGAGCGGAGCGTGATAGCGGTGACTCTCGTCGTCGTTTTGCAGCCGAGTTGATAGCGCGTCGCTCGCGTCTCGGCAAGACGCGCTTATCAAATGCGAAATCTACGCAGTTCCCTGCAGTATCTCGGAGCATGAAATCTGAGCGGCGCGGAGCGTAAACAGCGTTCTTCTAAAACTGTCTATATAGTCTGTACCGGTGCTCGCATGTAGTTGCAGCGCGCAGCTTCAGAAATACGCCGGCATGTAGGCCAACTGAGAAGGCAACTTTGGTCATGTGCGCATGCACCCGTAGTAGACTCGCTCTTGCCTTCACGCAGCTGACACGCTTGGACGACTGTTTTCAGCGTTTACAAATAATGCCGGAGCCATGCAGAAGAGAGGGCTTCCTTGGCAACTCATCGCGACGTCTTTCCTACTTCATTGATGGCTCACCATACCAATCTACTTGCATCGATCTTTCATGAAGATACACTTTATCGAATACCTGTGGTTTGGTGTCGCCTCGTGCCTTCATAAATGCGTGCATTAGCTAACATGCGTCGACGCCGCGACGCATTTCGCAGTGCCCATCTAATCGCGGGCGCCATATTGGGGCTCCGTCGTTAGTGTCGATCTGCTAGTCAATCGTGCACACAGCATTGCTGTCGGTGTTGTAAGGCAGCAAACAGGCTTGCTGTCGTTGCAAACAGCATTGCTGTCGATGTCGGAAGGCAGCAAACAGGAATGCTGTCGTTGCAAACAGCATTGCTGTCGGTGTCGGAAGGCAGCAAACAGGCATGCTGTCGTTGCAAACAGCATTGCTGTCGGTGTCGGAAGTCAGCAAACAGGCATGCTGTCGTTGCAAACAGCATTGCTGTCGGTGTCGGAAGGCTGCAAACAGACATGCTGTCGTTGCAAACAGCATTGCTGTCGGTGTCGGAAGGCAGCAAACAGGAATTCTGTCGTTGCAAACAAGAATCTTGTCGTTGCCGACAAGAATGCTGTCGTTCCGACAAGAACGCTTTGACGGATTTTTTGACTGGGTGTACTTGTTGTGGTGGTTGATTGTGCACTGCTTTCTTTTCCCGCCATTGTTGACTCGCGCAACACATTGAATACGCCTTGTTTAGTGTGGAACATACAATCATGACGCCTTCCTTTCCGGCTAACTTCTTTAGCTTATGGGTTAGGCCGTGTACATAAGGCACAACAGTGACCTTCTTCCTTTTCTGTTGACTTTTTTCTTCTTCTTGAGGCTTGCGGTTCAGGAGTTTTATCTTGTTTAGCAATCCTTCGGCGACTGCTGTAAGCAAGCCTTTCGGATAGTAAGCGTTGTTGAGCCTGGTTACCTGGTGCGTGAAGCTTTATTCCATGAGGTGATGACACGACTTCTTTAGGACGGCTTGTAGCACCGTGGTCACGATGGCTCGTTTGACATTCTTGGAATTGTCGGAATCGTATGGAAGGAACCTGTTGCAAGAGCGAGTCTTGTACTTCCAGTATGTGTGCTGCGGTTCGAAGGTGGCGGCTTAATCAAGAAACCTAATTCTTTTTCTTTCCGGCATTTCAGAGGTAAAGTTTAAATCGGGAGATGCTTCTTGGAATGTAGTCAGGACACGTTCCCTGCGCTTGGTTAACAGTAGTTACTCTGCTGTTTTACATAGCACGAGAAAATTATCCTCGTCCCGAAATATTGCTAGAACGTGGTTGTCTTTCAAAGCATCCTCAATTCTTCTTCCAACTGCTGCGAGGAAAAGGTCACACAAGTACGGTGCAACTTGTGAGCAGATGCATACTCCGCTTCTTTGAATGTAGTGCTGTTCTCCAACAGAAATGACAGTGGGATTAAGATAGGACAGAAGCTCGAGGAAGGTGTCCAAGGGAACGCCAGCGTTATTCTGGAATAGTACAATGACTTTCTCTTCTATTGTTGCTCGTAGGACCGCCAACATACTTGAATGGGGAACGGAGTAGTACATGTCTTGAATGTCGACAGAAAAAGTTGCCGAAACCGCCGAACCACGAGTATGAAGGTAGTTTATTACAGCCTTTGAGTTTTCGACCCTGTATGGATCCTGGACGACGAGCCGCGACAACTGCATTGCCAGATACGTGGAAACTTGTGCCTGCCACGTGTTCTTTTCCGACACGATGACCCTGAAGGGAATGTTTTGTTTATGGGTATTCGCGGTAAAAAATGCAGTAAGAGCAGTATCTTTCGAGTTCCTGACTTGCGTGCATAGGTGGTCCAGGTTCGCATGGCTTAGAATATGTATTACGTTTTTTTTTGCCTTAGTTAGCCATCGATCTACCACAGGAACAAAGTTTTTTTCAAGGCCTCACTGGCTTTCTTGCTGTAGATGCCGCCTTCGACTACGACGAACCCTCCCTTTTTATCAGTGAGGTACAGTTTTAGGACTTTGTCTTTATGTTCGCGCACGGTAGATGTGAAGTTGATTCCCTGTCGTCCTGGGTTCCTTAACTTTTGAAAGTAGTCAACACCTTCCGTTACAATCCTTGGAGCGTTTTCTTCGCTGGCTTTGCTCGCGATCTTTCTAACATGTGCTACATTGTCGGCGTTGCTCAGTCTTGGTTGGCTTGTATACTTGGGACCAAGTTCCAATGTCTGCTTCGTACGAGACGATACGTTGACATTTCCAAGCGGTTGAAGTGGTGTCCTCGTGGAACAAGTCTTTTCCCGCCTGGAAAGGCGCAGCTTCAGGGTAGGTAGGAATGTGGTAGCCCATAGTAGTTCCGTGGAACGCATCAGCAATCAGGCATCTCACAAGCAGGTAGTCTTTAAGTAGACGCATTTCTCTCCATAATTCCGACTTCAGAATCTTCGTTATTCGCTTGTCCTGTCATTGACACACCTGCCTGTTTATCCTATGTATCTTCGGCCAGATGATAAAGGTATACCGTATATCACTCCTATCTTGCAGATAGTGTACTTGTTGTGGTAGATGTGCACTGCTTATTTTTCCGGCCATTGACAATGACAGGACGAGACAGCATGTAGCATCTTTAGAACAAATCTCCGCTGGGCATCTCACTTTTCATCATCGTCAGCACCATTGCACCGTACAATTTTACGACATCAATGTTTTAGAAAAAATTAAAGACAAGCTGGCGCGCGATATCTTAGAAGTCATGGCCATTGACAGAAGCGGGCAATCATGCATCAGTACACCATCCATACTACTAACAGAAAAACAAAAAAGCTACTTGCGCAAAGACGATATTTCGCTCTAAGAGTCGGATAACCGGCACGACAAAAAGAAGAGGAATTGGCTGTCTTGTGCTATAAAAGGAGTGGAAATACAAGAATAAGCATTCAGTTCCTAGTCCAGCGTGTGTCGTCATCCCTTTATGTCCATGTCTGTACTTTCTGCTGGAAACCATTTCTGCTATGTTCAACCAACGAGCTCAGGCAAACACTATTCTAAAGTTGGTTCTGTTAGCTTATCATTGTTAGTCTTTGAGGGCCGTGCTTTGTGTTGTTTTCTTATTTTCTTTAGTTTTCGCCCAAGATGCACGAGCCCTCTTGTCATTCACGGACTCGTTTCGCATACAACCTTTCGCTTTTTGGGTACGTAATTGTCAATGTTGAATTAGCACTGAGAACGGTGCAGCCACAGTATACTGTAGTCATGGGAGACTTCAATGCACAAGTGGAGAAAAAACAAGCTGGTCAGCAAGCAATTGGAAACTACGGCATCAGTTCTAGGAACGATTGAGGAAAGATGATGGTAGAATTCGCGGAAAGGAATAGGCTCCGAATAATGAATACCTTTTTCAGGAAGCGCAGCAACACGAAGTGGGCCTGGAACAGCCCTAATGGAAAAACAAGCAATGAAATGGATCTCACACTCTGCCGATCGCGGCATACTGCAGGATGTAGAAGTGTTAGATAGGGTAAAGTGCAGTGACCATCGGTTAGTAAGGTCTAGGATTTCTATCAATTTGAAGAGAGAAAAAATAAAATTAGTCAAGAAGAAACGGGCCAGCCTAGACGTAGTAAGGGTAAAATCAGAAAAATTCAGGCTGGTGCTCACTGACAAATATACAGCTTTAGAACAGGAAGATGAAGATAACATAGAGGTAATGAATGAAACCGTAGCTAAGCTGATCACAGAAGCAGCAATTCAAGTGGGAGGTAAGGCAAGAAGGCAACCAGTAGGTAAGCTCTTCCAAGTATCAAAGGCCGTAATAAAGAAACGGCAAGACATGAAAGTGTCAAATTCGAGAGATCAGATAGAATTCACTGAACTCTCGAAACTGATCAATAAAAAGAAGGTAGGGTTATACGAAATTATAACGCCGAAAAGATTGAGAAAACAGTAAAATATGGACGCAGCATAAAATCATTGAGAAGAAAACTTGGCATATGACAAGGCAAAATGTATGCACTGAAAGATAAGCAGGGTAACATCATCAGAAATTTCGATGACATCGTAAAATCAGTGGAAGAATTGTATACTGACATGTACAGTTCCCAGGGCTGCCAAGCTACTTTCATTCGCAGTAGTGATGAACAGGATACAGAGGCTACTTCTATAACTTGCGATGAAGTTAGAAGGGCCTTGAAAGACAAGACCAGAGGAAAAGCTGCTGGAGAAGATGAAATAACAGTCGATTTAATTCAGGGTGGAGGAGATATAATACTTGATAAGCTTGTGGCCCTTTATACGCAATGCCTCACGACTTGAAGTGAACCAGAAAGCTGGAAGAACGCCAACATTATACTCATTCATTAGAAGGGAGACGTTAAAAATTGAATTATAGACCCATTAGCTTGCTTTCAGTATTGTATAAAATATTCACGAAGATATTTTGCAATAGAATCAGGGAAACCCTTCACTTCAGCCGACCAAGAGAACAGGCTGGCTTCAGGAAAAGATGTTTACGATGTACCATATCCGTGTCATAAATCAGATAATAGAGAAATCTGCGGAGTACAATCAACCTCTTTATATGGCTTTCATAGATTATGAAAAAGCATTTGATTCAGTAGAGATACCGGCAGTCATAGAGGCACTGCTTAATCAAGGAGTACAGGAGGCATACGCGAATATTTTGGCAAATATCTAGAAGGATTGCACACAGCAACTTTGGTTCTCCACAAGAAAAGAAGAAAGATGCCTATCAAGAAAAGGGCTAGGCAACGAGACACAATCGCTCCAATGCGATTCACTGCATGCTCAGAAGAACTATTCAAGCTCTTAGACTGTGAAGCTTTAGGAGTGAGGATCAATGGCGAATATCTCAGAAACATTCGGTTTGCAGATGACATTGTCCTATTCAGCAACAATGGGGACGAATTACTGCAAATTATTGAGGACCTTAGCCGAGAAAGTGTAAGAGTGGAGTTGAAGATTAGTATGCAGACGAGAAACATAATGTTCAATAGCCTGGCAATGGAACAATATTTCAGGATCGCCAGTCAGCCTCGAGATCGAGTCTGTAAAGGAGTACATTTATCTAGGTCAATTACTCACGGGGGCCCTGATCATGAGAAATAAATTTACAGTATAAAATTGTGTTGAGTGCATACGGCAGGCATTGCCAAATCCTGAGTGGAAGCTTACCACTGTCGTTAAAAAGAAAAGTGTTCAATCATTGCATTCTATCGGTACTTACATAAGGGGCAGAAACTGGGAGGTGAACAAAGAAGCCCGAGAACAAGTTAAGGACCGCACAAAGAGCGATGCAACGAAAAATGTTAGGCCTAACGTTAAGAGACAGGAAGAGAGCGGTGTGGATCATAGAACAAACGGGGATAGCCGATGTTCTATAGTTGACATTAAGCGGAAGAAATGGAGCTGGGCAGGCCATGTAATGCGTAAGATGGACAACCGGTGGATCATTAGAGTTACAGAATGGATACCAAGAGCAGGGTAACGCAATCGAGGACGGCAGAAAACTAGGTGAGGTAATGAAGTTAGGAAATTTGCAGGCGCAAGTTGGAATCAGCTAGCGCAAGACAGGGGTAATTGGAGATCACAGCGCGAGGCCTTCGTCCTGCAGTGGACATAAATAGGCTGATGAAGATGATGAATTGCCGATGCAGTTGTGAGCAAGTGTTTTATAGAAACACCATACGCTATCAACGTACACATGATCAGATACTCAAAACGATACAAATTTAGATAATTCAGTGGCTAATGCATCAAGTATATTGGCATCGTCAGCGCGAGAACACCGGACTTAAGTGGTGTCTTTTAGAGGGTCTTAATTTGAAGTTTAGCTGTAATGTCACTCATACCATTTCATGATCCCAGATTCCTTCGAATAGGTCGATACTCGGACTATGGCTGAGGACGTGGTCATATAAAAGAAAAATATCTAATGTCTGAAGCATAACTGCGAGTCAGCCTAGTTGGAACATGTTCATTAAAAAAAATGAGCGCAAACAAACAGGCACCAAGAAAAGGAGAACACAAGGACGAGCGCTTCCTAACAACTGGTTTTATTTTCAAAGAACCACCTGCTTAAATACCCAAAGATCTGTGCGATCTAGTCAATAAAACACGTCAAAAAAGCATATAACAACAATTGTGATAGATGTCCCGTAACAGCGCTACCCTGTCACCATAAAAACAGCAACGCGCATATACCAAGCACATAACGAAAAAGCGTTAAAGATATGAAGACAGGAGCGAATTCTCTTTATCTAACAATGAAACTGAAGGGTGACTGATGCATTTTTCCTTTTGTTTTGTAATCCAGTGAGCTTCCACAATTTCACTCGCGGTTTGATTTCTATGCCTAAACAAAATGACGGCGCCTCCAAGAAAAGGTGAGCACGCATGTTCTTCACAATGCATCGCCAAATGCGTACTAGGGCGACCTTTCAGACTACACAAGTGTTCTCTTTTTCTTCGTCTCTGTTTCTTGGCCCTCAAAAATTTTTAAGATGAACATATTATATGTTTTGCACGCCGAATCGGTTGTGTCTGAAGTTAAGTCAGCCTGTGGAAAAGAACAATGTCGGTTAAAGGTTCTACCACCGCGCAAGGATTATCGTTAGGATAGGGCCTTATCCCCAATATATAGATGAGAAATTAGAGGATGTGCCGTGAGAAGCTCGGAAGAAAATATCAGCAGCACCAGTTGCTAGAAACATGCACAAAAAACACCATGCCAAAGGAAGAAATCAGAGTCAAATGGTTCGGATGGAGGGTCGGAAAAGAGACAAACGTGACATACGTGGACGCAGCGGGATGTAACCGCCGTAGCTACGCGGCCACAATAGTTGACAAGCAAATTAATTTAATGACGAGCGTCTCCGTAAGAACAACCTCGTCCGACAGGGCTGAAGTTATGACCATAGCCCTGGCTCTGAAATGCTGGGAGTGAAGACGAGAGCCGTCCTTTATTTTAACAGACTCACAGGAGGCGGACCGGCTTTTTATGAGCCTACCCACTGCAGAACTGAAGCTGTACGTTAACGTCGTAGCTGCGCCGAGCACGTGTTCAGTAGAGTCATATATACCCTAGGAAAAATTGCAATAGAAATTTCTGTTGGTCTTATACGAAATTTATAGGTCGAATAAGAAAACCTACAGGTCCCATAGCAAAGTGTACAGGTCCCATAAAAATTTTTGCAGGTCCCGTATCAGGGCAATACAGGGTTCTATAAGAGAAATAAAAGGTTTTATGGGTCCCAATTGAAGCAATGTAAGTAGTGATATAAAGTTGTATTGGACAAATAAAATGTTTTATAAGTCCCAATAGATGCAATAGGAGTAGTGATCGAGATATAAACTTCTATTGGTAGTATTGCTTGGCAACAAGTCGAACAAGCAAACGCGCCAACAATCGAGAATGAAGGCAGAAAAGGCGTCGCTTTAATAAGGGGTTTATGCGTTCCAAGCTGTTTATTCGTTCTACTGAGGATATTTAGGTACCGTTTGTTGTTTCACTGCGGAATTTCGTAGAGATCATAGCTGGCCGCCAGCACACCTGTAGGGGTAGAACAGTTGGGCCTATATATAGGCCACGGTTCGGACTCGTTGTACAAGTGCTGTCCTGTGTGTGCTGATCGTGGTTGCTGCTGTTGCCTTGCCAAAACGCTCGAAGTTTGGGAGGGTTTTCACGTAGAAAGATTCTCTTTAGAATGGACAATTAATGCACCTTTGTAGAAGAAAACCACCTTGGTACACAGGCTATCAGCTTTATTAGTGCGTCAGGTTTATCGTTTCATAACTCAATAAGATGAAAGCTACCGAAACCAATAAAATATTTCTATTCTAAGTTTTGCTAGGGTACTTCCTGCGTTCATAGAACATTCGTATATCCGTTGCAGACATCCACGGGACATCCTTCGAACTGGCAATTTGTATGCGCCTTGTAGGCCGGCGGATGTCCGCCGTACATTCTTCGGCGATCTACGGACGTTCGACGGATGACCAATATATCCAGAAGCGGTAGTCCAGAGGAGTTCAAATGCCCATTGGGTTGTGACCGCGCTAATGATAATTTCTCCGCTGTACCGAGATATCGCTCGACCTAACCGCACCTTGACGCCGGAAGATTCTGCCCGACGAGAGAAGCGCCTTCAAGCCACGCGGGAGAGAAATCGCCGTCGTCGTGCCGATCCAGCCTACCTCGCCAACAGAGCCGCCGATATGCGACGTCATCGAGCCGATCCGCTAGAATCTGGCCAAGCGTCAACGCCGCGAAAGCGACCTCGGCCTGCTAGGCTTAGGCTAGTTACTAAGGAAAGTCGCCCAGCTCCACTGCTTCTTCAGACTTGGCACCGCTCATGTCCAGCTGGCAGCATTTTTTATACGTCGAGGGAATTTTTACTTCAATATGTCCTGAGCTTTAGATGTGGCCGGCTTAAGTAGAAACAATAAAAATGATTGTTTGGTCTTGTTTCTTCGGCATTTCCGGGCCTGACACGAGGATGCATATGGTTTACCGCTGTCCTCGGGTAACTATACAAGCGGCCTGGCTTATATTCGAGGATATGAATGGGAAGGTTGTGGGTAATGTGTAGGCTAAGTTCAAACCGTACGGGCTAATTACGGTTCTTGCAATATATTACGTATTTAAATGCTCTAGAGCGTTGTACATACATGTTTTCTGAGCGGCGCGAAATTCAGCCAGTTTCCCTGGCGTAATTCCAATTTCCACCAAAATCGAGTTTAGCAAACTTTGAAGCAAAGTCCCCCAAAATTCGCGCGCCAAGTGAAATGCATGTGAATGAAACACAGTAGTTTTAAAAACTTACATAACAAAAGCTCAAAACTGTTACGCTACCATATTTAGCTACGCTTTCAATGTCCCGAGAGAACTCCGCGTTAACCAGAGCTACCATTTTGTAGAAATTCGAGGCATAATACCTGCAATGTGTCCCTAAATTATCCTGTTCACGTTCTCATTCTAAGCTTTCTAAATACCGGCGCACCTTTAGGTTTCACCAAGTTCATACTTCGCGGCAAGTGGGCTCATTGAAAGTATTATTTGTAGCAACATTTTCGCTTTCTTCCCCTAAATAGAAGCGTTGGAAATAAATACGCAACGCTTAATTTCTTACTCAAGATGCCCAATTACGTGGATGTGGAGGATATATCCCCAGAAGAGGTTACTCAAGATCAAGGTTGGCGGTCCGCGGGGGTTAGAAGAGTTGGCGCCAAAACGCGCACGGCTGACTCTAATGTGCCATCGCTGCAGCCGGGAGCGCGCCGTGGCAAATCGGGTAGTGTTGCGCTAAAATCCAAGGTGTTACGAGCGGGAAGGATGCCCTCAATTCCTCGAAATGATATCAAGATTGTGATTCGGCCGCGAGGTGGACTGGATATCTCGAAGATTGGCGCGGTTACGGTAGCTGACGCAATACTCGCCACCGCTGGCATCAGCCAGGAAGATCTATGCCAAGATACTCTATGCCCCAATCTGCAGCAAAATATTATGGTTGCCAGTACTCCCAAGCGTGAGAATGCGAGCCGCTACATCCGGATGAGGCAGATACTCATCTCAGGCAAGGTACATGAGCTAAGTGCCTACGAGACAACCCCGCACTCCACGTGCAAGGGGGTGATCCACAACATCCCCCTTCAAGATGGCCCGGACGTCATCGATGCCAAGATTGTCAGCACCAATAATACACTCGCCTTAGTTGCCAAGAGAATAGCCCAAACCGGCACGGTCATCGTAGCATTTGATGGACATCATGTACCGAACTTTGTCAGGTATGGACCGCTGCTCATGCAGTGCTCGCTCACTCTAAGAAAAAAAGGGGTCAAAAGTGAGTCACAGCAACGTGACTCTCTTTTTCCGGGCTAAAACCTCCTTTTGCGTGAGTAGAGTCACAAAATAAGAGTCAACCTTTCTGCATGAGTCAATTGACTCCCAATGGCTTGCGAAGAGTCGTCGTGAAAGATCGCGACTTCTTTGTGTGCAGCAATGACGAAAGATTTTAATGCAGGAAAGAAATACCAGATAATTTCTTCTGGCTTTATGCTTGCCTCTGGTTTAGGCAGACCCTCGGGGTTTATGTCCTGGTTGTAATGCAATGTCTCACTCTTTCATCTCATGAAGAAGGGTAAGAAAAAGGACACCGACCACTGAAAGAACGGAAGAAAAGACGTTTCGGCTCCCCTGACGGGAGCCTTGTTCACAATCTGTTGTTCAAATTGTGAACAAGGCTACGGATTATGAACAAGGCTGCCGTCACGGGAGCCGAAACGTCTTTTCTTGCATTCTTTCAGTGGTCGGTGTCATTTTTTACCCTTCTTCATGATGCCGCCCGACCCGACGGGCTTCCGTCAAAACCTCGACTTCTTTTCGTCCCATGTTCTGCAATGTGGAATTTCCTTGACCATGTCTGTTGACAGCTCGCATGTTTAAGCGATAGCTGGTTTTCTGTGTTAAGAAATACCAGGATTTGTCACACTGGATTATGACCATTAGTAAATCTAAAAAAAAAGATTGGCTACTAAACAGAGCACATCAACGAGTTAACAAGTTCAGTGGATGCACTCAACAGTGCCGATTGTAAATGTAGTTCCGTGACGTAAAATTTTATTTTAAGGGTTTATGTGCCAAAACCGAGATCTTATCATGAGATACACGCTAATGGGAAACTGTAGTTTAATTTTCAGCAGCTCGGGTTGTTTAAGGTGCCCGGAATTCACGGTGCACGAGCGGTTTTGCATTCTGCCCTCATTGGAATGCGGCCGCCGCGGTTGTAATCGTACCAGTGACCTCGAGTTCCGAAGCACAATGCCACAGCCCCTGGGCTACCGCGGTTCGTTGCGTTCCGCGACCAGAAAGAAACTTCAGCGTACACTACTCAGCTTTTGAGCCCCCTTAGAAATATAATAACAAAAAGTCGCAGTTTCCCCGAAAGACGAAACTTTGATAGCCATAGCAATGTATTAGACAACTGCACGAAGCAAGGTTCGTAGTTTCATCGGCTGTATAAATTGCAGTAAACATTCGTTTACTAATTACATTAGCAAGCATGAGGTCACACGCGCACGTGCTAACATAAACAGATCTCACTCAATTGATCGCGAACGCTTGCTGTCACAGCGATGGCGTGATGAGCGCAAAGAGAGGGGACCGAACGCTTCTGCTGCCTCTTTCCTTCAACGAGTCTCCGAAACTTTAAATTACGCTACCTCGGCTCACCCCGCTTTTGGACCCATCCGAGATTACCTCTAACAGGGCGAGTATGGCGCAATACCGGTTTCAGAGCAACGGCAAGAGGAGACGCGCGCTAAACCAACGCCTCCCTTCCCCCGGCTTTCGGGCGTGTTATCACGTTTCATTGCGCGCCCATCAAGCCACTATCCATCGCTGCTCACCCTCGAACACTTGCTCTCACGCG
Organism: Dermacentor silvarum; assembly: GCF_013339745.2. Classification (NCBI taxonomy): domain Eukaryota; kingdom Metazoa; phylum Arthropoda; class Arachnida; order Ixodida; family Ixodidae; genus Dermacentor; species Dermacentor silvarum. The sequence continues at coordinate 126,778,510 of NC_051163.1, forward strand.
TGCAGTCAACGGCGCGGGATAGCATCATATCGCACTTGGACTTCATACGTCAGCTGACGGCAACGCGAACAGATAAATTTCACCGGTTGTGTCCATATAATCACTATCACAAATAAAGGGGAATAGTTAAACCTTGTTTAAATTCATGGCTCTTTCATTCGTGAACATTATTTACGTGAAGCAAATTATCAGTGAGCAAAATTTTTTTTTCAGCGCGAGGGAAGAAAACCGAAACTAGTTTACGATTTGTGCGGCCCCAAAGTGATCCAAAGTGATCCAAAGTCGAAGCCATCAAAAGCCCGGCGCCATTTTGTAGTTGTGTTTCAACATGCATGCGCGTGCTCGCTGTCGTTGTTGAACGGCCCTGAAAGCGCTGCGTTAGGGGCGAGTGCAACCGAACATTACGGCAAGTTACGATGGGAACTTCTTTCCGAGCTACGTGATTGCGACGACAAGAACGGCCAGCAGTAGCGTGTCGCCGATTTTGTCTTTGCCGACATCGAAGAAGTACAGCTCGCCGGACCGTGGCAAGCACCCGGAGTGTTGCGGTCTGCACTGCGTCGTCTTTCATTGTGATGTGAGAGATCGTAACGCACAAAGACTGCCGGATGCATACGAAAGCCTACCAGCAGGGAGTGACTGTGCCATTTTCTCGTAACGTCTCAGGTGAGTGTATCAGCTTTTGTTCGAGTTTTCAAACGGCGCGTACTCGGCCCTTCCGGTTTGGCTACATTTTGCGCGACGTTTTTCTTGGCACGACGTTTCTCTCGGCAGTTACAGACGTTTCCTAGGAATGCGCGCGGAGACAATTATTACTCGATTTTCTATTTTGTGTCTTGTGTTTTATGAAAGACATGGTTCTTTCATTTGTATTTTTATGTGAGTGTATTGGTATTTGTATATTTTGCAAGCAGAAATGAGTTCATTGCAAATTTGTACCTCCCAGTGAGCTGCATATGAACCCAAACAAGTTAATCCTGTCTTGGCTACTGTACCTATAACAGTTTTAAGTACATACAGCTGTAGTTGGCTTAATCGCTGTAGGATATTTTGTTGTAAAAGTAGAATTCTGTGTACTATTTTACTGCTGCCATGCAGAAATACTTTTTTTCTTGTACCAAAGGACACTGACAGCGTTAAATGAAATATAATGAGGTGTGGTGTATTCTACTATTTTAATTAAAAAAATTTCGTCTGTCATGTATCCGAGATTAGTTTACCTTGTAGAAACAATGTTGTGTTATCTCCTACGCTACTGCTGTTGTCCTGCATATTTTGTAATTTTGAAATGTATTTTATTTTAGGTATTGAAGAAGCGGCAACAGCCACAGGAAGTAGCCATCTTATCCAGCACGTTATGGGTGAGAAATCGTAGCAGGCACTTGGCATATCTCCTTAGCAGTATGATGCGATTTGTTGTAATTTTTTTGTCCTCGTTCCTGCCTTATTCATTTTAGTATTGTGAAAATGGTAATACGTTAATATAGAGACAGAGTAATCACTCAAGGGCGAGACATGGCTGGAGGAGACAAGACACATAAGCCTCCTTTGTCCGTGTATCAATGTTGCGCAGTTACTCTGTCCTCGTCTACCAACAAGCCAAAATTTCTCGTCAGGTACGATTACTAATTCTCTGTTATTACAATTTCATCAACGCAACAATGAAAGGACATATGTACACGCACAGGAACACAAGAGACTTCAAATGATGAAGAGTCATAGAACAAAGAGCATTGCTGTAGCCAATGTTTCGACAAGGAGAATCAGACAAGTCCTCTTGTCAGCGTGTTGGCTCCAGTGACATTCCTTGTTCTACCACAATTTACCGTTAAAAGGAACCATTATTGCTCTTGCTGACGTATTATGCATTATGTAATAAAAATTAGCAGGGTGAAATGTCAAGAATGTGAGTTTTTCTGTATTCTAATGCTAGAGCCAAGACAGGCAGAGAAACAAGAATAAGATTTAGAGAAGCACTTTGTTAGTACTACCCAGTTGGCCTGCTTCATTCGCAGCTTGCACTTTATTGCATTAATGACCATAGAAATTAGTGAATAAATTAGCTTGATTTACTTTTGTCAAGAGATGCTGAACTTGGATTAAGGCAGGTTAAAAAATATACAATGATATTTTAAGATGACAGGCTTGCAGTTGATTAGCACACCACTTGGTGGCATGAGCTCAGGTTCGGGTTGCACACTCTTTTTCGTCTTTGCTGGCATTTTCATAAACATAACTTCGGCTTCGTTATTGCTGGGGTTCTAGTGTTGTAGGAGCTAACTGTTTACCTTTATTTGTATTGGTGCATTTGTACTGCTGCATTTTTGTAAATTACTACATGGTAGGACTTGGAACATTTGTGCAAATTTGTTGCAGGTAGAACTTGGCGGCTCCTGCTCCTGCCTTCCACCACCACCCTGTCCCGACTGCTTCCACTAGAGAGTTGGTAACCTTAGTGATGATGCCAAGCAGTCCGATGGCAGACGGCAAGATGCAGGTAAATACATGCAATCCAGCAGTGTCTAGACTGAAGCAGCCTTTAGCCACTCAGCAATGAATTAACCGTGAAGTAGGTCCACTATTCCACGTCCCTCTATTGGTGCAGCAATGCTCAAGTCCACGCAATTTGTTTTAGCCGCCAAAAGGCTATGTGGATTAGACGAACCACGATGCACATTTTGATACTAGTGGAAACCACTTATACAATTTTTTTCTTGCTTAGCACTAATAAAACTTTACCAATTTGAAAGCAATACAGTGTGCTCTCAGAAGTGATATTTGGCATATTTTTACTAGGACCGCCTCATTGTTAAACCTGCGGATAAACATATGCCAAAACTGAGTTTTCTGCGAGTTCATCCTTATCTTTGTGCGTTTCTGCATGAGATATATATTTCTGAAACCATTGTGCGTACACAGTACATGTCCTGAGCACTTGTATCACGTTAGTTTACAGCTTTTGCTAGAAGCCATTTCTCTGAAAATAAAAATAGGTCATTTTGCCCATTTTTAACGGCCCATAATAAACTGATGATCAAGGAAAACAACTTTAGGTGTAAGGCCTCCTCATTCTCCAGAGAAAAATTTGTTCTGCTCTCACATTGAAGAAACCAGTATCTTGGCTATGCCTTTCGGTGCCTTAGAACAAAATTCACATCAAACTTACACCAGTAAAAAAATGTTTCACCTAGAAATATTTCACAAAATGATAATTTGTCTGGTATTGAAGGGCCTCCAATTTTTCAAAAGGAAATCCGAAATGGTCGAGGGCTAGGTTGGGGGGGGGGACAGTTGGCATGCAATAGCCTTCTTACAGAAATGGGGCATACGAAGGGCCAAGTAACATACACTTGACATTACGTTAAGGTGAAACTGTTGATTCACACAAGATAAAATGACAAGCATTCCATCCTATAAGTAGTTCCTTACATTTATTTATACTTTTTGCACATTTATTTACCTTCAGTCAGGTGATCTGTGTCTGTTTTCATTATCTGCTATGTGCAGATGGTAAGATTCAGATTTGTCCTATGGTGAAGAATATTTTGGTGTTTATAGATGTGGGCTTCTGTTTTTCAGGTTGCTGCGAAATTTTACACGAGCTGGGCCACACACTTGAGCCATGCCTCTTGGAAAGGATGCCATAATCAGACTCCACGCGTCGATGTCAGAGGATGCCAGGGATCAAGGCAACCTGTTGTGCCCCACTATTCAATGTTTGGTGACCCTTCTATGTGTTTCACCTATTTCGCAGCTGTACCTCGGCTGCCATCTATCCAAACAGCATCGCCAGCTGTGCCCACTTGTTGAACCATGGGCAAATATTGGCATGGAGTGTTCCCTGGGCTTCATGTTCTATTTGCTCTTCAGGATTCTTGGCAAATACTCCTGTTATAAGTTACATGTTTTAGTACCGACTTTTTAATATTTCCTTTCTCTTGGAATTCTTAACATCGCCTGCTATTATATCTGTATGTATGCCCAGTTTCTCGTAGTTATTTTGTACTTGTTTATGTAATTGATAGGTTCTTAACTCTTGTAATGCGTAAGGCTAAAACGCTGACTTACATCATGTTTTGTTCATTTATTAATCTGCAGCGCTGTAAAACCTTCAAGAATTTTAACTCAATTAGTGTCCCATAGCAGGATAAATTGAAGAGCAAAATTGAGCACCTATTTAAAGCATCCGTTATTATTTAAAAAGGAAAGAACGTAGGAGCGTGGAAAAAAAACAGTATTATAGTAGGAAAACCTGGCTGCCCATATAAGTGTCTTAATAATGGGACTTCCTTTCAGTGCAATGATACCAGTGGCACTGGTGGACAACGTTTGAGACATGAAACCCATGATACCCTTGGCATTCGTCAGTGTGGCAAATAGGCTTGCCACACTTACGAATGCCAACGGTACTGTAAGTTTCATGCACACGTTGGTTGTGTTACACCTTATGGGAATTACATGTCTCGAACATGAAGGTTTACAGCAGTGCTTTGAATGACCACTATATTTCCTCATTTTCAGTATTTATGAATGCAAGAGTAATGGTACAGATCATGTAAAAATTATTTTACAGGATATATGCCTATAGATACACGCTTCTGATGACACAGCACCGACATGTGGTGGCGGGATGTATGTCTTTATTTCAGATTTAAATATTGCCTTCCAGGCCTGGGTTAGTCTACTACATTGAGAGCCCATGCACTAGAGGGAAGTGAATTAAACTAAGAATGATATACATCAAAATATCTTGTTCGTGGCACTAATTTGACAATCAGCAAGGTTCTTTCTGCATTCATTTCCATATTTGTGATATATTGTATGACTGGTTTTATTAATGGGAGAACAAATATTTGTTTATTGTCAACACAGTTGATGTCGCCCATTTGCATACCATTCCTTTATAGGCTAAAAATTCAATGTAATAATGGGGTGTTTAAGGTTTTGCGCACTCAGTGTTAAGGGACATAAATGGTGGCATGCAACAGAATCCACGAAAGAACAAAAAAATGCAAGTAGGACATGGGGCTTTGGGGCAGATGCTTTGGTGCGCTATTTCTAAAACTCCCTGCCGGTCTGCCTGAATATATTGTCTAACGCTTTGGTAGAATACATTGGAAGCCACTTATTCAGGCAAAATGCTTCTCGCAACAACTTTTTAAAATTATTTCAGTGCGAGATTTGAAAAACTGCTGCTGCATATAGTTTTATATGCAGATTTTAAATATGTCAGTGGTTTTTGTGTAGCTGCTATATTTTTTAGTTATGTCCTACACAGTGGCAAAGTATCTGCGGGCACTTTAATGTATATAACAGTTTCACAAGAATGATCGTGCTGTATCTTATTCAGCTCGTAGACCGCAAAGTGCCGATATCTACCCAAACAGCATGTACAATTACTGAAACTATGCAAAAAATAGCATACTTAAAATAATTTTTAAAGATATTGCAATTTCAAGTAGATATTAGCATTCTACATACCTTGAAGAGTATGTAAGCCAAATCTCGTTAGTATCGGACAATTGTAAGTACACAAAGTTATTTGCATGGGATTGTGAAAAAATTATTAAAGTGTACAGAGCTTTGCTTGCATAGTCCCACTAAGTTTACATGTTTTGATAGATATCGGCACTTTGTCATCTACAAAGAGCAAAGTTAGCACAATGCTTTTTGTGAAAATTTAATACAGAAGAAACTGCCCGCAAAGATCACTATACATTTTGCCATTGTTTAAGACATAACTGAAGAAATGTAGCAGCTAAACAAAAATAACATATATGAAATCAGCTTGAAGAACCCTCTAATTGGCTTAATTTTCAAACCTCTAGTGCAAAAAAACAAAAGAAAATCATTTTGAGTAGCACTTCCCTTGAACACAAGATTTAATAAACAAAACGTGTCCTTTGCTATTGTCGCCTTTGACATAGTGACACAACTTCTATATAATCACAAGAACTTAATATGAGTTACATGCAAATGGGTGGCACCTAATGTAACTTAATGCATTTACTGAGAGTAAATTACAGTCGTTACGTAATCTGCTCTTAGGATGACTTGTGATGAGTAAAAGAAGCCTTCCTCATGTCTCTACTTTCTGCATGTATCTTTCAGCTTTTTCTGTATGTGTCTTTTACAGCTGCATGTGTGCAGCTGAGTTCAGTTTAGTTACCACCTGGTCTGCTTCCTTCCTTGTCCTCATGATTCATGCGCTATCTTTGTCATGCAAAATACAGCTACCTGTGCTACATATTTTGCCAGCATAATTGATTTATGGCAAGTCTTGTATTAGTGCTTAGTTGCAATCAGTGTAATTGTTGGTGTCCTAAAAACCATGTTAAGGTCAACTTCAATAAAATGTTTAGCTTAAATATTGCTGTATGTTTTTTGTAATATTGTCAGTTTTCAAGTTTGTATGCACTCTTGCAGATTGTATGAAGAATAAAGTTGATGCACAACTTTTTAATATGGTGTTTTTCAGATCAATTTTCAACTCAAGCTAAGAAACATGCATGAGTTGTGTGGGAAAAGTGCCAACAAGAGTACCAGAAAGTAAGACAGCTGTTTTTACTGTTAAATTGGATTATCGATTGCCAACCAGTTGCTGTCTTGAATTTTGTACTGCATAGATTATGTAATCTAAGTTGGAATATTGTTTTCATTGCACTTCGTTATCTGGTTCTCCTTTTTGCACCAGTGTAGCCCTTTGTTATATTTTATGTGTACATTATTTGCATAGGAGGTTACATACTAAATTTAGCGTCTTTTGATAATATTTTACTCAACACCTATTGTCTCGGTAGCAATCATAATTTTGTGTGTTGTTTCTGATATGGTTAGGAGTGTATTTATATCGGGAACTTTTGCCTATTATTTGCGCATAGCTCGCAGCACGCCATGATCTGCGTGTCCTAAATATAGGACACCAGGGCTCAATGGTTGTCAAGGGCCCGGAATAAGCTAAATGTACAGTGAGGACGCTGTTGCTTGTAACAGCTTCCGATTTCTTGTGTTATTATTCCCAAGGTGGTAATTCAGCCTGAACTTCTGCATTCAGTGGAAAGGGGACTCCTATAGTAATAAATATGTGTATCAAGGACCCAAATATATTTGCTGCACTATAGGAAGTGTGCGTGTTGGAGGTAGATGACGATGATAAGCTCGATATTCAGTTTGCCTTTTCAGGCTAGGGGAGCAGTAATTTCTTCACAGTAGAAGAATTCACCATCTATGGCGAAAATACATCCGACAATGTGACTATCAAGTAAATGGAGGCCATTCAAGTGCAATAATGAAGGAAGTGGGCGTGTTGGAGGTAGATGACGATGAAAACCAGGATACACATGTCCGGAACCGAGGGGTCGCAGCGGAGCGCCAGAACAAGAGGACCAGCGCAGCATGCTTTTAGAACGGACTAGCGCGTGCCATGCTTACGCATCGAGCACGCGCCGCCCAACTTCATTTTCGTCGTCTTTTGCAGCCGGCACCAAGGCGCCGGCCGAGAGCGCCGACCTAAGCGTCGCCGTGTTGTGGCGTCGGTTGGCGCTACACACAGTTTGCTTTTGCAGGCTTGGGGAGCAGTAATTTCCGTACAGTAGAAGAATTGACTATCTATGACGAAAACACATCCGACAAAACGACTATCAAAGATAGAGGCCATTGAAGTGCAATGATGAACCGTGTATAACCAGCACGAAGAATATTTTTGATGCCTGTGATGCAAAAGAACCACTGTCAAATAACAATCATGCAAGTTTTTATACATTTAAATGAATAAAAATATGTCTGAGAGAACAGTGAAATAGGTTTAGCTTAAGAACCTTTTGACATTATAAAATTATGACTTGTGTTGGGGTGAATTGAACTTTTGCATGAGTGACATACTATCTTATGGTGTCATTATGGTTCAGAGTGACATTGCAGTGTCATGCACATACAGCTGCAAGGTGCATATTGGGCGTTTCTTTAAAACTGTTTCCTTGGTTGGCCATTGATTCCAGTTTAATAGTAAAGAGAACTGTCTGGTGTTCATGGTGATTCTCTGCTGACTGATACATTTGACACTTCCAGAAGGCGGGATCAAATCCCGGCCGCGGTGGCCGCATTTCGATGGAGGCGAAATGCAAAAACGCCCGTCTGCTCGCGTCGTAGTGCACGTTAAAGAACCCCAGGTGGTCAGAATTAATCCGGAGCCCTCCACTACGGCGTGCCTCATAATCAGAACTGGTTTTGGCGCATAAAACCTCAAAAAGAAGACACTTCCAGAAGACAATAACAAAATGATGGAATAATCACTTTTTGTTGCTAACCTGCCTTGTGCTTAGCTGTGGATTCATTATTATTCTGTTGTCTTTTCACGATAGTCACTTTGCAGTGTCGGCAAAAGTTTGTGACTCATTTTGAAAAGCGGCTCGACACTGCCAGCAGAGAGTCGAATGACTTACATGGATTGGTTAGTTTACTCCATTGGAAGAGTCCTGCACCACACACTAGGGGTATCTCGACACATACTAATGGAGTCATCAGACTCGTCAAGAATAGTTACCTGACCACTTCAACAGTGGTCATGTGACCCTTTATCTTGAGTCGTCTGACTGACCTAGAATAGTTAACAGACTCCCTCAGGAGTAGTCATGTGAGCCTTTAGCTTCAGTCGTCTGACTCACCTAGAATAGTTAACAGACTCCCTCAGCAGTAGTCTTGTAACCCTCTTGAGAGGGTCCAGGAGACTACTAGAAAAGAATGTGCAAGACTACTGCGTGAGGAGTTAAATAACCACCTTGTATACATCACAGATAGTCTTCGGACTCTCTGGCGAAAGGGAGTTCGGGTGTCTCCCCCAAAGTGTGCCATATATGTGACGAGTCCAGACTCTTCGAAAAGAGTAAGGGATACTCTTTTTTTTCTTAGTGTGCTCTACCGCAAGCAAATCGACGTGTGCTATACGTGCGGCCACCTCGGTCATCGCGCCGACGTGTGTCCCACTCCCGGTGACGCGATTTGCCGTGGCTGTGGTGCCCCTAGCCCCAATGAGCAGCATCAGTGTACCCCTCAGTGTAAACTCTGTGGTGGCCAACATCTCACGGCTAGTAAGGAATGTGCTCAAAGGTTCAAGATCCCATACGTCGTGCGTCGTCGTCGCAGTGAGCGCGCTAAGATGGCCGGTGCCGACACTGCGGACGAGTTCCAGGCTTCGTCCACCCTGGGTGCTCAGCGTAGAGGACGCTCCCGTTCCAGGAGCCGCTCGAGAAGCCGTTGCGGATCTAGGGGCCGTTCCACCTCCAGGGGACGTTCCGGCTCCCGCTCCAGGTCCAGAGGACACGCCTGTTCCCTGGGACGCTCCGGTTCTCGGCCTCGCTCCAGCTCCAAGCCGGGGCACGACACGTCGGGGTGGATCAGGTCCCGGTGCCGCACGCCCACCTCCCTTAGAAGCAAGAAGCCATCGCTCTCCTGGGCCGACATGGCCCGAGGGGGACGTGAAGCCCCCAGAGGCGACGACCTGCGTCGCGATTCGCACCACGCGAACGAGCTCGAGAAGTTGCGCCGAGATAACGAGCAGTTGAGGAAAGAAAACGCGCGGGTTAAGCAAGAAATGAGCAGGCTAGCTGCGGAGATGGCGGAGATTAGGAAGCTCGCGCTTTCACCTTCCCCGGCGCAACCCGCCTCCCTCCCTGTCCCGGTCGCCATGGATACGTCCGAGGCATCCAACGGGTCTAGCGCGCCCAAGCGTTGAGCGGTAGAGAACAGACAGGAAGATGAGACTATAAAATTACTCTCGGAACTCAATAATGCCGTCGCCAGCATGCAGGGTAGCTTAGAAAAGGTCCAGGCAGCTATAGCGCACCCCAAAATGGGATTAGGTGTACTCAGTGAGCGCATCAGCAAATTGAAAGAGGTCGATGCCAGGCCGGCTCCTTCGCAGGTTGCAGTACAACGCAATGTTCTAGCACCACCAACGGAAGGCGCGATTCTGAGGGTAGCGTTATCCGCTCAACCCTCCCCTCAGCCTAGACATGGATAGTCCGGACGAGAACTTTAGCATATGGCAATGGAACTGCGGAGGGTTTCCCAACAAGAAGCCACTTCTGCAGCAATATTTACGAACCCTCGTAAGTAAACCCAAAATCATCGCTATTCAGGAAGTTGTATCTAGTACACCCATCAAACTCGCGGGTTATCTGGTATTGTCATCACATTCAGGAGGTAGGGGAGTTGCTACCCTCGTCAACAAAAGGTACAATTACCTCTCGCGCGACCTCGGCACAGTTAGTGATGGTATCGAGTATGTCATGACCGAAATCCTCATGGACCCACCCAGAAGGGGCCTCAGAAGAAACAGCCTCTTTATCCTTAACGTATACTGCAGTCCCAGCTACCGCAGAGCGAGAGCGGACTTTCTCCTCAAGAGGGCCGTCAGCCTGGCCGGTGGGCACCCCCTTGTCGTAGTCGGGGATTTCAATGCCCCACACAGGGTGTGGGGGTACACCTATGACACGCCCAAGGGACGCGACCTGTGGCAGACTGCGATGGAAGCGGACTTGACACTCATCACCGATAAGGATTTCCCCACAAGGAGAGGCAACTCCACATGCCGGGACACTACCCCAGACCTCTCTTTTGTCAAGAACGTCGGGGAAGTGAAGTGGGTAAGCACGGCTCTAGACCTCGGAATTGACCACTACGTCATCGAGGTCTCCTTCACGGTTGCCCGCTGTAGGACGCGGAAATTCAAGATGATCGACTGGGACGTTTTCCGCAAGATCAGAGCGGAGCTTGCACCGACGGCCGTGACAGATTTAGAAAGTTGGTGCAAAGGGATCAGGGATGATGCCGCAGCGGCGATCAAGGAGGTCGTCACTGACCTCGACGTTGACAAGATGGATAACAGGTTGGCCCACCTGCTAGAAGCCAAGCAAGCCCTCCTTACGAGATGGAAGGGACATAAGCATAACAGGAGGCTCCGCAAGAAGGTTTCCGAGGTCAACAGGGAGATCGAAGAGCACTGCAAGAACCTGTGTAAACTACAATGGGAGGAGCTCTGCGAATCCGTCGAGGGCCAGCTTAGATCCGGCAAGAGCTGGGGTCTGCTCAAACACCTTCTCGATGAGGGCAGCACCAGGTCTAGCCAGAGACGATCCCTTGCGCAAGCCATCCACCTCGTTTCAGACTCTACCCCGGACGAGTTGATTGTCGACAGGCTCATAAAGAAGTATCTACCAGTCGCCGATAGCTCTGCCCCAACCCAGTTCCCAGACTACACGGGGTGTGATGTGCCGGAGATGGACCAGGATTTCACTGCGGTTGAGATCCGACAGGTCCTCTTCTCCCTGAACAGCAAATCCGCCCCTGGCCCAGATGGCGTCACTAATAAGATGCTCAAGAATCTCGATGATGAGTCGATCGACTTCCTCACCAAAAGGATTAATGAAGTCTGGCGCAGTGGACATGTCCCCACACAGTGGAAGACGGCTTGCACGGTCCTCATCCCCAAACCCGGTAAAGCACCAGGAATCGACAATCTGAGACCAATTTTCTTGACGTCCTGTGTAGGTAAAGTCGCAGAGCATGCCCTTCTCAGCCGGCTCACGGTGCACCTCGAGACTAATGACATATACACTCAGAATATGATTGGTTTCAGAGCCGGCCTCTCGACACAGGATGCCATGAAGCTGGTAAAGCATCAGATCTTCGACCGGAGCACGAGAGATACCAGAGCAATCCTTGGAATAGAGCTGGAGAAGGCTTTCGACAATATCTCACACGAATTCATTCTCCAGACTATTACCGGGCTCGGGCTTGGAAAGAGGGTCTACGATTTCGTCCGATCATTCCTTAGCCAGAGAACTGCCAAGCTCAAGATCGAAAGATACCTCTCGCAAGAAATCACCCTCGGTTCACGCGGCACGCCTCGGGGCTCAGTCATCTCGCCAACATTATTCAACATCGCAATGATCGGGCTTTCCAAGGAGCTCGCCAAGATTCAAGGAATCAACCATACCATCTACGCAGATGACATCACCATCTGGTGCGCTGGCGGGAGTGACGGCCAAGTTGAGGACGCCATGCAGAGCGCCATCGATGCGACCGAGCGCTTCCTACGCCCCACTGGGCTCAGATGTTCTCCATCCAAGTCTGAGCCACTTCTCTACAAGAAAAGACCCAGAGGTGGTGGCCATCGTGATTGGAAACCGGTGTCCGAAAGCGAAATACGGCTTTTCGCTGGTGACGGGTCCCCGGTGCACAGAGTGGACTCGCTCCGAATATTGGGGATGTAATCGAGTCTAACGGTGCCAATGGTGCCGCACTGAGAAGGATCATCGCCAAAACGGACAGTGCTCTCGGCCTCATCGGAGGATCGCCAGCAGGCACCGGGGAATCAAGGAGGACAATCTCATCCGCATTATACGTGCTTTTGTGCTCTGCCACCTTTCATACTCGGAAGCCATGCATAATTGGCATGTTGCAGAGAGGAACAAGTTAAATTCCCTCATCAGAAAGGTCTTCCAGCTTGCCCTCGGCTTACCTCTGAGCACTCACACCGAATACCTGTTAAAGCTCGGAGTGCACAACACGCTCGAAGAAATAATAGAGGCGCAAGAGCGTTCACAGCTGCTCAGGCTATCCGGCACCCCGGCGGGCCGCAAGATACTCGATGAGATGGACCTCTACCCTGTCGACCATTGCCCCGACGCCGTGCGCATTCCCAGCGACATCAGATCTCAACTACACATCGCGCCCATTCCCCGCAATATGCACCCCGCACACAACGTCGGCAGACGTCGGGCCAGGGGTAGAGCTCTACTCGAACATGTACGTACCAACCACATTGAGGTAAGCTTCGTGGATGCCGCGGCATATGTCCAACAAGAGGCGTTCGCCGTCTCCATCGTCGACTCTAATTCCAAGATCACTTGTTGCGCTACAGTACACACTTCGAAGCCATTTGTAGCCGAACAGGTTGCAATCGCGCTATCTGTGCTCGATATTCCCAGAGAGGTAATATATAGCGATTATAAGGCGGCCATTAAGGCCTACCAAACCGGGATGGTCTCCCCTCAGGCCCTTTGCATTCTCCAAAGCTTGAAAAGTATCTCTCCGCATCTCTCATTTGGTTTCCCGCTCACTTGGGGTCGATTGAGGGCTCTCCCTCTAACCCTAACGAGAGCACGCACGAGGCCGCGCGAGGACTCACTGACCGCGCCGCCTCCGCAGTCCCCCTACCCCGCGGGGAACCATTGATGACGTATAATGAGATCACTAAGCATTATTATCTGTCAAGACGGGTATTCCCCCTCCCGCACCCTGCCTTATGCAGGGCTCGGGCGGTGACCCTTCGACTTTTACAAGCTCGTGCGTATCCTAACCTTGCGGTTCTTCACGCTATATACCCTGAAAGGTACCCCAGTGCGGACTGCCCTGCCTGTGGACTAACAGCAACATTTAACCATGTGTTGTGGGAGTGTGAAGCCATCGGCTCCGCCTTCAGCGAGGATAGGTGGGCTGCGCTTTTGGGTAGCCCCGAACTCAACGACCAAACCCTGGCCGTCCAGAGTGCCCGCGATCGGGCCGTCAAGCTCGGCTTGCCGGTCCCTACGTGGGACTAGCCGGATGACGCGGGGTGTCCCTTGCGTCTTCTCTGGACCTCAATAAAGTTATTTCACTCACTCACTCACCCTTTTTTTCATGCGTCCTACGACGCTCAAGTTTAACTTTCGAATGTCCACGCTAAAATAAACAAAGCACATGGTTTATATTTACCGAAAATAAGGCACTCCTTATGACCTATCCGTAGCAAAATTCATAGATAGCGGACTAATTATGGCATTTGCTGCAAATTACGTATCCAAGGGACCCAAAGCTTTATGTGTGTGGTTTTACGAGCAACGCAAATTTATTCCTCTGCCATGCCACCTGTGAAGGCTAACCATATCCAATTAGCAAAATTGGAGGGGGGTGGAGGCAACATATGCAATATTGTTATAGCAAAGTAAATTGTGTGTGAAATAATTTCTCATTGAAAAACTTCCCCAACAACTACTGGAAAGCGCCAAGTTTTCAGTGGAGCTGTCATGCGCGGGCAACGCTTTCAGTTGTGTGAATGATTTGCAGGTAACTGCTTGCTACTGCTCGAAAGAAATATTTTTGCTGAAAATTGGGTTATATATTGCAAGGTCGCACACGTCTGCTATAAATTTTTTATAATGATGTATGTCAACTTTTCAGATTTCGATTCTGTTTAAACCACTACAGCAAGAGGCCTTATGTTGAGATAGGACACTTCAATGAAAGTGATGGGAACTACGTGAATATTACAGTGGACAATAAGCGTGGACCAGTAAATCGCTTGAACATTATTCCCAAGGAAGGACAGTATTATTGGATTCAATTTTACGTCAAGGCCCCCAACATATTCAAGGTAAGTAATTTTTGAAAACGCGAGGTTTCCCGAAATCCAGATTTCGGTGTAGTGTCTACATATCCAATTTATATAATACGTGTAAACTTACCGGATACGAGCACTCGACATAAGCAAATCAATAAAACGCAATGTCAGTGATTTTGCTGGAGTCAGAGATGAAAATAACATATAGGTCGTTCATTTTTGCTGTGCCGTGTATATCTCTCGGCAACTAAAAATTAGAATTGTGTTTTTATCTTTCTATTAAATTCACGCTGCATGTGCCCACGTTCTCCATAGCTAGAAGTACAACTTCTTGTTGATGGCCAAAACGCAGGATGAAAGCAAAGAAAACAAAAAAAAAGAAGATCATCAAGTGCCAAAGACGAGTGAAAAGCACTAAGTTAATAAGCTGCGTAACTGAAGTCAGTACGTTCACGCACATCACACGAGGATAAACGGGCTGAAACAGACCCGGGTGGCGAGGCTCAGGGTTCTGTCGTCACGGCACTGTGGGTTCACCCGTGCTCGAGCCGGCTGCGACGACGACACGTTCAGGGCGAGTCCAGCACGGTTCTCGGGCTCGGCAGGTTCAGGAGCAGCAGCAGCAGCAGCAGCCAGGGGACTCCTTGTCCAGCATGGCCTCGGTGTCCGGCTCGTACGCCGCTCGCAAATGAAGTACTACGGTCGCACGTGAGGACCGCGTGTAGCAAAGCAAGATCTGTGCCAGACTGGAACACTGCTCGGCACAGATCAGGTGCGGCAGCTCAGGGACCGGCGGCCCTCGGGTCAGCCAGCATCTCGAGCACTGGGAGATGGAGCCCTGGTTCCTCGGACACCCTCCTCCACGCTCAGCTCCACAGTCCTCCGAACCTTGCCACGGATGTCTCGCCTGGGAGGACCTCGTTCACCGCAGGAGCCGGAACTGATGCCCGTATGGTTCGAACACTGCGAGTCACGCCTGGTGCCGCCGTGCTCGTGCACCCATTCACATCTTCTTCGCAGAGCTTGGGTGGTCGTTCTGATCTTCTCGCGGCGCCTCGAGGCACTTACATGTGACAGCATTGTTTCATTTTTTACAATAATAAGGAGGCGCTTCACCAACCTGTGCCAAGAAAAGGAACGGGTTTACGGCCGGCTGCATCCCTGCAGCTCAAACATGCCCCCTTGGAAGGTTCAGCAAGCCGCTGTCTTTAGAGTCGGGTAGTGGTAATGGTAGTGACCATAGTGAAGCGTCAATATGAAGAGGCAGAACCCGTGCGTAGATGAAGATTTCTGGTATCGCGCATCGAGCACTAGACCGGAAAGCCGAATATTGGATACCTGACCATGCATCAGATATGGATGGCGTCTTTCCAGTTGAGTGAAGCTGCTCCGACGACGTAGTTGCGCAGTGCAGAGCCGAAAGCGCCACAGCGAGTCGGCTGGTCCCCGGGTCGGCCATTCCTACGGACAACTGGTCCATACTGATGCGAGCGCAGCAAGCTGCACCAAGAAAAGGAGCGGGTTTACCCCGGCTGCATCCTTGCTGCTCCAACATGCCCACTCACCGATTTCCACTTTGCTGTGCCTTTATCTTTTATTGCGATAGCAATTATACGGACACTCAAAGAGGATTTCGGCCATCGCCGTCGCCGTGAGGTTCCGTATCACGTCAACGGCGATGAAATCGTCGCCGCGCGCCGGACGCTGTATGTGCGAGTGAAAGGGGGCGAGGGACGCGCGCTTTTACGGGGAGCGAAGGCATGGCGGAGAACAAACGCGCGTTCTGCGCCGTTCTCCCTGAATGGCGGCAGAATTAAGCGTCTCTTTCCTGCTTTACAATCACCATGTATATTGAGCAAACGCGACTTCTTCCGTCGCGCGAAAGGCCGTGAGGTGACGGGAGGGAGGGGAGGCGACGTGTAGCTGCGCACCAAATGTGTATTTATATAAAAACGTTGCGAGGCGAGAAGGTGGTAAAGACTTCCGACGCTGCTCGACGAATTCCCCGTTCTGATCCCGTCCAAAACCTCCGAGCCGCGCCCAGAGGCCCTGGCAACAGTCACCAACGCCGCGCGGGATCGGTGCGAACGCGGGCAAAACGGCGACGGCGTCGGCAACAGTTCTGCGCGTTGCTGGTGCTGCTGCATGTCCAAGTTTATACAGCTGATAAAACTACCATCCTTACTTCGTATAGCTCTCTACTAAGTTGCTATCGCAATTGAGGCTTCGATTTTCGGGTCAAACTGGTACATTTTTTTTTTCATATCTATCTTTCCGATTTATCGCCCACTTGTGTAGGGCAGCCAACCCGCCATACCCTTATTTAACCTTTGTGCCTCTTCTACGTTTCTCTGTCTCGATGAAGAGGGAGGACCGACCGTGTCGTCGTTTGGTGTTTTTCTTTGGCTGTCTTCGTCATTTATTAGCGGTCAGCATGACATGCAGTAACTAGGCCAAACTCAAGTTCTTCTGAATAGGAAGAAGCTGTTGAAATTGCGAGCTGGTGGTCCAAGCGCACGATTTTTATTTATTTGTTTACTTATTTATTCATTTATTCATACTACAGGCCAGGATACTGGCCCATGCAGGAGGGTGAATACAGTGACAAGGTAATGACAATGCAAGAAAAACAGAAAAATATAAACAGTGCATGAAAAGCATGCAGCCTATGGCCACATTACAAAACATCTAAATGCTTGCCTTAGTACAACAACTATAACAAAACGAAGCGCACAGTTAAAATTACATGTGGATGAATCCGTCGATGCTTAGCTTGTACAGGTTCATGCAGTGTAAGTGTAAACGCCTCATTAGTATTCAGGCTATTACTTCATCACGCCTTCTAAATCACGGGGGAAATGTGCTGTATACGTCGCCTAATGATGATACCGGTAAAGGAAATATTCGTTTTCTTTATTCTGTGCTGAACATCAACTGCTATAGGCTCTTGATTACTAATGACGTGTTCACCCTTAAAGTGGTTGGCGCTGTACATCTTTTTTCAGCTACACATCTGAATTTCTCCACTCAACTCCCTTGCCTCTTGCGAGATTAAAGAAAAAAAGAAACACCCGCTGTTTATTTAGTTTTTTTTTACTACGCCCCTCGCTATATCACAGACAGAAGAAAGTTTTTTTTTCCTCATGCAAGGCTTGAAGCAACAACGCTTCGCTGGATTAACACAGGACACGCCCAAGACCTTCGCCTATCAGACGCGACGACAATCGAAATAAAGCTGGAAACGCGCACCGCGCAATATAACTGACAAACAGCTCTTAAGTTCGGTACACTTCGCTCCGACGAGCTGCTGGAGACAATTAGAGCAGTTAGTGATCCGTTTACTTCCTGGTGAAAAGTTGCGAGGAGGTAAAAGCCTGATAACGTGCCGCGCATGCAACTGCGCCTATGCTATCTAATGTGTGACGTAACACCTGCCTGTAAAATGTATGCGCTCTGTGAATAAACGCGTTGTTGCTTTGTGGCCACCAGGTCGATATATATCAACTGGCGACGAGGATGCTTAAACCCCCGTAGGCAAATGCGGCGAATGAACCGGACGGCAGAATAGTAGGCGCGTTTTGGCGACTGAAGAAGCCTTCCTATCAAGTACGTGCTCTCGGAGTACGACACCGCAGCTTGCAACGTGCGACAGACTGCAGCGAGGCACGAGAAACGCCCCCCCCCCCCCCCCCCCCCACATGCGTCAACAGCAACCGACATGAATGCAGCGAGCGGAGCTTCATGCTGAAGGACTATAGAGGGCAACACGAGCAGGAAACGGGGAACGACATCAAACGCTTCAGGCATCGGGTCCTGCAGACGCGGGACAGACCGACAAGGAGCAACGTAGCACAACCAGTCTGCAACAACGACCGCAACGCGAACAGCACAGAGGTGCCACTACGGTTCCTACTCACGGACAGAAATGTCGCGCATAGGCAAGCTCGCCGAGTTTGATCCTAAGTTGCAGTATTTTGAATCTCCCTTAGAGCTATTTTGAACTGTTCGTGCAAGCGAATGACATAAAGGAGGAAAAAAAGCTACCGGTGTTCTTGATGGTGATAGGAGCTGAAGCTTATGAAGTCTTGAAGAAAGTGTTGCCAGCTTCCCCAAGCGAGACAACATACGTTGAAGCCAAGCGTTTGCTAAAAGAGCATTACAGTCCAAGAAGCTCGGTGATAGCTGAGCGCTGTAGATTTAATAAGCGGACGCAGCACGAAGGTGAAGGCGTAAAGAATTTCATAGTGGAGCTAAAACAATTGGCTAGATAATGCAACTATGACGACTTCCTACAGGATGCTCTCCGCGACAGGCTCGTGGCAGAGGTAGGGAAGAAGGAAATCGAGCGCGCCTTGTTTGCGGAAGAGAAGTTGACCTTTGAAAGCGCCTGCACGATTGCCTTGGACCGAGAACTGGCGGCAAGAGAGGCAGCGCTTATGAAAGGAAGGGACAAGGAGGAGTCGTTAAATGCAGTTAGGAGCCATTCGAAGAAATGGACTAAAAGGCACAAATGAGCCACGTTCCTAAGAAAGAGCGATGTGAAAGATGCGCCAGAGGGCATTCTTCAAGCGTATGCTAGCTGGTACAAAAACTTTGTGTGCCGTAACTGTTCAAAAGTAGGAGACTTGAAAAATGTCACAGTTTCGCCCTAAGGGCGAAGCAATGAATGCGATAGCAACACAGCAATGTCATACGAAGTAAGGTGAGCGGCTTTGGTAGCAATATGAATTGTAGTAAACATGAGCTGATTAAGTAAGCAGGTGTGCTGCGGCGTAAGTAGACCGCCATGAAGAGAGACTGGATGACCACGAGAAGGCGCTTGTAAAACGGTGGTGTTGATGAGAAGCGCTTCCCGTGGGCAGCGCGTGCGAAGGGACACACCTGTAGCGCTGCACTGCCGATCCGGGCAGCATTGCATGCGTAGCGTGCGTTGGAAAATGTGGCCCGACTATTACTAACTGTGGTGTGAGCGCGCACAAACAAACATGAATAAATCACACTGAATGATTGCAGACGACTGTCAAAACGCTGGCAGCAAGCGCATATACGCCGCAGCGGGCGAAGGTACGTGCGGTCTATCGCTTCAACGGAAACTGAGCGGCGAATGCACAGCGCATAAAGGTCAGAGCCGTGTGGAGATAAGAGACGGTGCGAGCGAGCGACGAGCGCGGTTGTTGGCAGAGTAGAAATGCGCCCCCCCCCCCCCGCTCCCTCCGGCGCTCGCTTCCCGCTTCCTTGCTTGCGTGTGGAATATTGAGTGCGTTCGCTCTCCGTGACAGCGTGCGTCCCCGCACGCTTCCGCTCGGGCATACGGTGCGCGGCGAAGATTTTATCTATATGGAACCTCACGGCGATGGCGACGCCGACGGCAGAAATCCGGTGGAAGTGTCCATATAATTGCTATCGCAATAAAAAATGTGCACAGCAGCAAAGTCAAAGAGAACAAATGCAGTAGAATGTTCTGACGAGGATTGCGAGCACGCTGTGTATTATTTTGTAAATATGACACACTCGCCTTTTGATGTCAACATTCAGGTGGGAGGTAAACCACTTAACATGCTAATTGACACGGGAACGGCTGTGAGTGTAGCACCAGAGCACGTGTGTGATTCACATTTTGCCCATATCGCATGTCAGCCCACCAGAGTGGAACTTCGCACATACACAGGCGAACAAATGGTACTTAAAGGGCAGTGTGAAGTATCTGTAGTGTACAGAGATCAGAACATGATGCTGCCAGTAGTAGTAGTTAAAGATAACGGACCCAAACTACCAGCATTGCTTGGGCGGAGCTGGCTTGAACGTCTTAAGCTAGACTGGGGCGAGATTGGTCAGGTAACTGCAGAGGACAGAGTTCTTTTATTGCAGAAAAAGTACCCTACAGTATTTTCTCAAACACTAGGCATCATGAAAAATTTTGATGCAAAAATACCCCTGAATACAAATTCTGTGCCAGTATTTCGCGTGCCAGGTCTGTTCCATTTGCACTTACAGAGAAAGTGGAAAAACAACTCCATGATATTATGGAAACGGGCATGCTACGACAAGTACGACATAGCGACTGGGCAACCCCGCTTGTGGTGGTGCCAAAGAAAGACGGGAGTCCTAGGCTCTGCGGAGACTACAAAGTTACAATTAATGCAGTGTTAAAAGCATAACATTATCCGCTACGGAGGCCAGAAGACCTGCACTCAACAATTGCAGGCGGTAAAATGTTGTGTTCTTGACCTGTCCACAGCGTATCAGCAGGTACCCCTGAATCCCGAGTCACGGCCATTTTTGACTGTGAATACCAGCATGGGTTTGTTCCAGTTTCAGCGCCTTCCATATGGTGTGGCTAGTGCACGCGCAATATTTCAGTCCATCATGGACGAAGTACTAAAAGGCATTCCGAATGTAGCGTGCTATATCGATGTGATCGTGGCAGGATCTGGCACAGCCGCCTGTCAAAAGACGCTGATGCGGGTCCTTGAAAGGCTACGTGAGTATAAGATCACGTTGAACGCCGACAAATGTCGTTTCTTTCAAGAATCTGTGACTTACTTGGGTCACACAGTGACTGCTGAAGGGATTTACTCCACGGAAGCAAAGATCAGGGGGTTTGTTGATGCATCTGAGCCCACCAACATCGCGGAAGTAAAAGCATATTTGGGTATGCAAAATTTTTACTCAATCTTCCTGAGGAACTGCGCAACCTGTCACCTGTTTACCATTGCCCTGAGATAGTCTGCTGATACGACAAGGCTTCAAAAAGTGGTGCTGGCGTCTGTTCGGCTTCATTTGGCAGCAGCACTTGCGGCTGGAGGACTGCAGGCGTAAACGAACTTTCTTACCTTTCAAGGTTGCTGTTTTTTTTTGCCACATATTCTTACTAGATAGCCGCAACTGCTGCTGCCAGTGTTTTTTGACCAGTGTTTTGACCTGTCTCAGTGATACCTTACGATGCCTACTGTTGCTGAACTAGCTAAGAGAATTCAGCTGCTTGAGGCCTGTTCTGAAGGCAAACTCGAAAAATAGTTGAAAAACTGGTCCAGAAAACAAAACAGAGAATTTCATCAACTAAGCCTGAATTTCGTGTAATGAAGGCCGAAATCAGCAGCTTGGTCTCAAGTATCGAAATTCTGAATTCTCTTGTCGAGAAAGTGAAGTCAGAGAATGAGCGCCTAATAACTGCTAATCAAACTCTGCAATCACAGAATGAAACCTTAACAGCAAAAGTGTCTGAACTTGAGCAGTATTCTCGGCTAAACAACGTTGAATTGAAGAACATCCCGTGTACTCAGGGAGAGGACTGTGCGGCAGTTATAAAAGCTGTAGGGGCAAAAATTGATTGTCCCATCACGGATAGTGACATTGACGTCGTTCATCGTGTTCCACGGAAGCTTGGAACGACTGAGAAAAATGTCATTGCGCGCTTCTGCTCACGAGCTAAGAAGCAAGATTTCGTCGCTAAGGCACGAAAGGCTAGACTGCGCACTAATGACCTCGGCATTGGTGGATCGCAAAGTCGCCCTGTTTACGTAAACCACCGCCTGACGCTGAAAAAAAAGGCTCTTAGCTAAAGCGTTGAAGTTAAAGCGGGAACGTGGATGGATGTATCTGTGGTAGAGCACTGCACGGGCCGATTTTTGCGGCCCGGGCCCGGCCCGGGCCCGCTTTTACATTGGGCGGCCCGCCCGAGCCCGATCAAAACTTTTATGGCGAGACCCGGGCCCGGCCCGGGCCCGGAAATAATCTACGTTACCCGCCCGGCCCGGGCCGCCACCCCTTTACCTTAAGCCCGAGCCCGGCCCGAGCCCGGCTCGAAACCGGCCCGAACCCGGCCCGAGACCGAAAAATACATGTTTTTCAGAGTTGAGAAGCCCGAGAATAACTCGCAGAAAGCCCGAGCCCGGCCCGGGCCCACGTCAAAAAACCCGAGCCCGGCCCGGGCCCGGGTCAAAAAGCACACGCCGTGCCTGAGCCCGGCCCGAGCCCGTGAAAAAACTGCTCTACCCGGCCCGGCCCGTGGGCCGGGCCGGGCCGGGCCCGGGCTTTCGGGTAAGCCCGAGCCCGTGCAGTGCTCTAATCTGTGGACGGATAATTGCCATATCAAGGCGAGAAAGTCGGCTGACAGCCGAGTATTCCGCATCGCAAAGGACACAGACCTTTCCTTGTTCAGTCAGGCGACCTAGTTGGTCTCTGACAATCAACTTTTGCAAGCTAAACTTCATAACGCTTCAACATGTATTACTCTGTAGAACGTCTTCAGCGTTTTTTTCAAGGCCCAGGTTTAACCGCTATCCACTTTAATGCACGCAGTCTCAGAAAACATTGTGACGATATTCATGCTTACCTGGCATCCCTTGATCACCACTTTTCCTTCATCTGTGTGTCTGAGACATGGATATCACCTGACGATAAAAACTTATGCTGTTTACCACATTACTCACCAGAGCACTGTCACCGACAATCAGACAGTCACGGTGGTTTTGCTATCTTTGTATATTCTTCTGTAAAATACAAACGCCGGAATGACCTCTCCCTCCTGGCCGACACTACAGAATCTCTTTGGATTGAAATTGATGACCAAAATACACAATCTGATGCTGAAATAAACCATCTTAGCTTGCATATATCGCTCGCCATCATCGTCAGTCTCAGAGTTCTGCTCTGCACTATACGAAAGCTTAGACAAGATATCTTGCGAAAAAGAAACGTTGTTATTATGGGAGATCTAAACATTAACCTTCTGGATGAATTCAATCATAACACGGTTGAATACTCCAATTGCTTTGCAGGCTTTGGTTACGAACAGCTGCTTACATTGCCTACAAGATGTATCACAGGCGGCTCAAGCACGCGTATGACCATATTTTATCTAACCACATATCATGCCATGAGTGTGGCGTAATACCACTCGACATTACAGATCACTATCCCATCTTTTGTCGCTTGTCACATGCCTCACCATGCGCTGAGCGTTCTTTCCAAAAGTCCTTGTTTAACAAAGTGCAATTCATAGATTCCATCTCTTCTTTTGACTGGTCGACGATAAAATCTGAATCAAACACTGAGCTAGCTTTCGTGGGCTTTTCATCTGTAATAGAGCATGTGTCCGTGATGCAACCACTTTTGTTAGATGTAAGAAAAAGTACCCAGCACCCCATAACCCGTGGCTCACAGATGGTTTGCTAGTGTGCATGCGCAAGAAAGAGAATATGCACAAAAAAAAAACTAAACATTGCCCATTTAACTTCAAATTGCAGAAGCGATATGCTTGCTACAAAAATGTCCTAAACAAATTGTTCAAAAAGATGCCAAAAGGAACTACTATGAAATTAAATTTAATGAAGCTGGAGGCATCACTAAACAGTGGGAGCTCATAAACTCTTTTTTGAACAGGAACTCGAAAGACTCGCCAATAAGTGAGATTTCAAGCTCTAGTGGAGCGTATCGAAATCCCTCAGACATCACAAATGAATTTAACCATTTCTTTTCCGATAATATTAAGCCCCTTCCTACCAGTGCTATAACAACACCCCAGAGACAACCACAATCTTTTTTTTATAACCTACCATTCCGCATGAAATATATAATGTCATGCAACAGTTAAAGATAACAAGTGCGGGTCTCGATGAAATACAACCAGTGCACCTAAAATATGTTGCTGATATCGTTGCTGACCCATTTTCTTATGTAATTAATCTTTTATTTAAATACGGTATATTTCCATCTAAACTTAAGAAAGCCAAAATAGTCCCTGTATTTAAAAAAGGTGATAGGGGGTTGATTTCTAACTATCGCCCTATTGCTATATTATCCGTGTTAAGCAAAAGTATAGAGAAATGTTTTGAAAAGCGTCTAACTAAGTATCTAACAAAATTTGACATTCTTTGCACCACGCAGTTTGGCTTTCGTGCAGGTTACTCTACTAATCTTGCGCTTCTTTCATTCACTGATCGCATTAAGCACTACATTGACGAAGGTAAATATGCTGGAGCAGTGTTTATTGACCTCGCCAAGGCGTTTGATTCAATTCTTCATAACATTTTAATTACTAAATTAAACGCAATCGGTGTAGTAGGACCGGCGCTGGCTTTTGTTCAGGATTACTTAACTAACAGACAACAGGCTGCTAGCATTTCTAATCACCTTTCTAACTTCAAATTAATTGATAGGCGAGTTCCTCAGGGGTCAATATTAGGCCCATTGCTCTTCACTATCTACATTAATGACCTAACTGCCCATCTTTCGCATTGCGAAGCTTATCTCTATGCGGACGACACTACGATTATAACTGCTGAAACCTATATTAATAGCCTAACTTCTAAGCTCAACACCGATATGGAAAATATTATTCGTTGGTGTCGTCGTAACTGTTTAGAAATTAACCCTAGTAAAACAGTCTTCATGCTATTTCACCCCACTCAAATAAAAATCATAGATACTCCGACCATAGCTATCGATAGTTATCCCATCAAACCTTCTAGTGACTGTCGTTTTTTGGGGGTTGTCCATGATTCCAACTTAAAGTACATTAACCATATTTCACATCTAAAGCAAAAATGCGATATGGTATCCGGATTCTTATAAAAGCACGTCCATACTTTAGTCTACCAACCTTGCTTTCTCTTTATCATGCATTCATTCACAGTCACTTCACCTACTGCATTGCGACTTGGGGCAACACATGTAGCTCTCATCTTGCTCCGTTACAACACGTTCAGAACCAGGCCATCCGCATTATTACTTTCCAGTCACCCCGATATAATGTATCTGCTCTTTTGCAAGAGCATCGCATTCTCACAATTCATAAACTCTTTCAATTAAACATGGCAATTCTTGTCTACAATTCCCTTCACTCAAACATTCCCCAAATAATTTTTAACATTGAACAACTTTCTAATCACAATAAAACTCGATTTGCATTAGCTAACAACTTCTTATTACCTAAAATCATAACTAATTATGGTAAATACACTTCTGCGTTCGCAGCGATGTCTTTCTGGAACAGTATTCCAACGAACATAAAGCTGTCTCCTAGTATAGGCAGCTTTAAAAAGTATTTATTCTCATATTTACTTAACTTGTGAATACTGTGACGTAATTTAACATGTTCTGTTTGCTTCATTTACGTGTAAACCATTACATCTGTTTAACATTTCACCACATCTCAGTCCACTTGTTTCCTTGTGTCAGTACTTGTTAAAACTCTGCCCCTTGGCTACATTTCACTTCCCCTGATTTGTGTTGTTTTCAATTCATTACAAGATGTAATTCTGTTCAGCGTTATGCCATGTTTTCAGTTTACTTGTTTTCTTGCATTGATACATGTTAACAATTCTACCTCTTTGTTGCATTTGCATTAACCTGAATTTCTTTTGTTATTTTTTGTTGAAAGCGTAATTCTGTGTGCTATTATATAACGTTTAAATTTTCTTGCTGTCATGTGTAATTATTTGTAGACAACTTTACAACTTTGCTGCATTTGCCCTAATCTAATTTTTTTGTTCTTAATAATTAGAACAGGAGGTCCCCTTACAGCCTTGAGCTTTGGGACCTCCTTCTGTATATCCTGTTACTGTGCTTTTATTTTCGTGAACGAATAAATAAAAAATTCTTCAAAAAAAAAAACCGTCGCTGAGCCACTATATAGGCTTTTGAAGAAAGATACAAAGTGGTCGTGGACGAAGGAATGCCGCGATGCCTTCGCTGATACAAAAAAAAAACTGCTTCTTAGAAGCAATGTACTCACGTTCTACGACGTTAACAAACCGATAGGAGTGCCTTGTGACGCGTCATCCTACGGCTTAGGCGCAGTCATATTTCATGAAACTGCTGACGGAGAAGAAAGGCCTATCGTGTTTGCATCGCGAACCCTCAGCGCAGCGGAAAGAAAGTACGCACATTGTGAACGGGAAGCGTTGGCCTTGATATTTGGGCTTAAAAATTCCACCGTTATCTGTATGGGCGGAACTTTACAATATACACTGACCACCAGCTGGTACTTGACAGCTTGGGTGAAGAAAAGCCTTCACCAGCGTCAGCAGCAGCCCGCATGCAGCGCTGGACAATGACCTTTGCAGCCTACAGGTACCGCCTTAAGTACTGTAAGGGAAAGAACATGGATGTGGCTGACGCCTTGTCCAGATTGCCTGAAGTAGTGCCGGCTGAAGAAGAATCGTCCGAATGTTTCTGAGTATTTCAATGTCATCCATTGAGAGCCGACGAAATGGCCAAAGCGTCCAGACGATGTTTGACATTAAGTCGTGTAGCTGACTTTACTCTCAATGGTTGGCCTAGTTGCTGCTCAGAATAACTCAAGGCGTATTACGTACGCCGAGGTGAATTGTCCCTAGAGCAGGGCTGCGTAATGTGGGGAGTCGGGGTTGCTATCCCTGAAGTGCTGATATCGCGTACTCGACCTGTTACACAACGAACATCCTGGGGCAACTCGCACAAAAATGCTGGCCCGCAGTTTTGTTTGGTGGCCTGGAATTGACCAAGCCATAGAAGAGTACGTAAAGAAATGCAAACTTTGCTAGGCAGTGCAACCCGCAGCCCAGCCTGTACCACTTAATCCATGGAGCTATCCTACTAGATGCTAGTCACGCGTGCATGTAGATTTTGCTAAAACGAGTGCAAATGTGTTTCTTGTTCTTGTTGACTCATTTTCCAAGTGGGTCGAGGTATGGCCAGTGTCGTCCACGTCTGCTACAAAGACAAATGAAAAGCTTCGAACTGCGTTTGCAGCTTACGGTTTTCCGGAAACATTGGTAAGCGATAGTTGGCCGCAATTTACTGCAACCGAGTTTGCCGACTTCATGGCCAACAACGGCGTTATCCTTATCTCCTTATCAAGCAGCCTCCTTATCAAGCAGCTTCAAACGGCGCAGCCGAACGCACTGTACAGACTGGGAAACGCGCTCTGATAAGGCAAGTCTTGGAGAGCAAATCATCAGGTGCACGTAGTTCGTTCCACGAATGTATTGAGAGTTTTTTGATGGCATACCGCAACACACCCTGTAGTGTGACAGGAAAGCTTCACCAGCTGAGCTTTTTCTCAAGCGACAGCCACGCACAAAACTTGCATTGTTGAAACCCTA
Source organism: Dermacentor silvarum (assembly GCF_013339745.2). Taxonomy (NCBI): domain Eukaryota; kingdom Metazoa; phylum Arthropoda; class Arachnida; order Ixodida; family Ixodidae; genus Dermacentor; species Dermacentor silvarum. The sequence continues at coordinate 126,805,978 of NC_051163.1, forward strand.
CTTTTAGAGAGCAATGTTCACCAAGCAGCAGGAACTCAAAGAACAGCGAGATAGGCGTCGCGGGAGTGAGCGTTTGTTTGATGTTGGCGATCAAGTTTTGTGAAAACTGTGCGCGGTGAATGTGCCTCGTGGGAGGAAGGTGTTGTGCACCAGGTTGTGAGTGCTGTGACGTATGTTGTAAAAGTGCGCGAACAACTCCGGATTACGCACGCCGACCACTTGCGGTCACGTCATGCTGACCCGGCAGCAAGGCTGGAACCCGTGTCGAGACTCGGAAATCCTGTGGCGCAGCACAGCGACATGGCAGCAGAGAGCACGTCATCGGTCACAGCAAGCGCAGCTCCAACGCATGCAGTTCAGCAAGCTGAACAACCTCTCAGCATAGACTGCCTGACATCGTCAACGGCGTCTACGCCATTACGTCGACGTCACAACCGGAGGCAATGTTACCGCCAGCGGAAAGGCAACCGCTACGGCGCAGCACGCGTACCCGCAAGCCACTCGACCGTTTCAAGCACGAGGACTACAAAATAAACAGATAAATGCTAGGGGGAAGGAAGTGTGATAACGTGCAGCGCATGCAACTGCGCCGATGCTATCTAATGTGTGACGTTACACCTGCCTATAAAATGTATGCGCTTTGTGAATTAACGCGTTCTTGCTTTTGGCCACTAGGTCATATCAGAAAGAAAAAAAATGAATAAATAATGTTGCACACTTAGTGTGGCATGGGGCGTATAAGTTTATGCTAATCGCGTCCTGTGTGCTTTCACAGCAACAAATTCAGTTATTTGCTTTTACGTCATATTTGTGGAATATACGCATTATAATACTTGAACTGCAGTGTGACACAATTTTTTCACAGGGGTACTTTTGCAACTCATCTGTGGGCGAGAAGACCGTAGACTACAGTAAACTCAGTACATTCTACGTTCATGGAAGTGGCCTTAACCAAACAAATATATTATCTCTTCATGTAACAAAAGCCAGGACAACAAACGCACCATCACCACTCCAAGTAAGTATTAGAGCGCATTCACTGTCAGTGTAACCACGCATAAGGCGTATTTTTACTTTTACGGAACAGTGAACACATTCTTAGCCAGCCACAACGTGGTTACTTAGCGGAAACATACTAAACACTTTGCGAGCAACTTAGAAAATACTGTGCTCTAAACTCTATGAACGTATATTTGATGGGCGGATCCAATAAGAAGAAATTAGTAAAACAATGTAATGTACGTCGATCAACTTAACATTCCCAACCAAGCTCCGACGTTTGCAGCTTTGATATTTTCATATGTAGCTCTGATAAGTGGCTGCTCCTGTCCGCGTTTATTTCTTTTCAAGAGTATTTATAATTCACCTGTCGGAGCCCAATGTTTAGTCACACTTTCAGGGAGTGTGATTTGTTTAAGTGGGTGCCCCTTTGAGGGCCTGACGCTTTGCAGTAAATCAAAGTTACATTCAGAATTTATGACAGTGAGAGTTAGCTGCTAAATGAACCACTTGAAATCATCCCTAGCATTCGGCAGCACGTCACCACGTTTAATATTTTTGTTATCAACATCACATCCGAGAAGTGGCGTTCAGAGCAATGCCTCGCGCGCCTTGTAGTTTTCTACTTCGCTGTATCTATCTCAGGCGAACGACTGTCGCCTGAGATAGATATTCATTGAGTATGTAGTAAAAGCCTCCGAATAATTCGATAAGTTGCGAGTGATATTCACTCGATGTGACACTAAACTGATCCCTGGGACGACGGCACTTATTCTCGCACCGTTTGAGATAACGAATGCAGCTGTTACAGGCAGCAGAATAAATCAGTGCAATGGTGGATGTCCCTGTTGTCTGTGCTATTGCCAAACATTATTGCGGTAATAATTATTCACTCATAGATTGGGAAGGCTTTGGAATGAGGATCGACGGCGGATATCTTAGCAACCTTCGGTTCGCAGATGACATTGTCCTATTCAGCAACAATGGGGACGAATTACAACAAATTATTGAGGCCCTTAACCGAGAAAGTGTGCGTGCGGTTGAAGATTAATGTGCAGAAGACACAGGTAATGTTCAATAGCGGGGCAAGGGTACAAAAATTCAGAATCGCCAATCAGCCTCTAGAGTCTGTAAAGGAGCACGCTTATCTAGATGAATTACAGGGGACCCTGATTATGAGAAGAAAGTTTACAGAAGCATAAAATTGGGTCGGAGTGCATACCGCAGTCATCGGAAAATCATGACTGGGAGCTTACCACTGTCGTTCAAAAAAATGTAGCTCCAATCCTACTTAAATACAGCGCTAGTGTAGTTCAAATGCAGCGCTAATGCAGTTCCACTAACGTGAAGCCTGGGGAAGTGCGAATCAGTCATACGCCGGTGTTTACCTTATGTTATTATTGGGCTATTGCACAAGTGAGGAGGCATCGAGCGCTTGTTGGGTGGTGGCGCCCTCTCTTGCGCTGCGCTGGTACCAGACTGGCGTTTCGGAAGCGATTTTCACGAGTTTCTGCTAATTAATGTGTGCGCCTAATCCTTGATTATTCCTTTTTTTAAATTATTGTGAATGATGTTAGTTCATTTTGAACCGATTTTGATGAATCCTGCATTTATTTTGGTCCTGTTTTGAGATCTTGTTTTTGCGCGTGACCACGACGACATGACACCACAATAGACGCCGACAGCCCGGGCCCCTAAAGTGATTCGCACGTAAAAGTATACAATCATTGCATTCTACCGGTGCTAACATATGTGGCAGAAACTTGGAGGTTAACAAAGGAGCTCGAGAAAAAGTTAAGGACCGCCCATAGAGCGATGGAACGAAACATGTTAGGCCTAACGTTAAGAGACGTGAAGAGAGTGGTGTGTATCAGAAAGCAAACGGTGATAGCCGATATTCTGATTGACATTCAGAGAAAAAAAATGGGGCTGGGCAAAAAAAAAGTTAAATTATGGGGTTTTACGTGCCAAAACCAGTTCTGATTATGAGGCACGCCGTAGTGGGGGACTCCGGAAATTTGGACCACCTGGAGTTCTTTAACGTGCACCTAAATCTAAGTACACGGGTGTTTTCGCATTTCGCCCCCATCGAAATGCGGCCGCCGTGGCCGGGATTCGATCCCGCGACCTCGTGCTCAGCAGCCCAACAGGGGCTGGGCAAGCCATGCAATGCCTAGGATGGATAACTGGTGGACTATTAGAGTTACAGAATGTATACCAAGAGAAGGGAACCGCAGTCGAGGATGGCAGAAAAGTGGGTAGGATGATAAAGTTACGAAATTGGCAGGTGCAAGTTGGAATCAGCTAGCGCAAGACAGGGGTAATTAGAGATCGCCTTCGCTCTGCAGTGAACATAAAAATAGGGTGATGATGATGAATTATTTACCCTTGATGCGCGCGTTTGCACCCTCGCCATTGGCGCGAATGCCGCTGTGCTGTCCTGCTATTCACTGCCCATTCGCCACCCTCGGGCGGAAGGATGGGTAGCCTTCAGACATGCGCAGTGAGTTTGCCTGGAAGAACGACGAATCCACGGTGATGCACCGTCACCATAGAGAAAGGAATTCAACAAGAGCGGACACTCCCATAGAGCCCCGCGGCCGAAGTGACGGCAGCGCGCCAAGCAGTCGGCATCAATCACTTCCGTTTTCGGTTTTGGGCGCGCGCAATTTGAACGCCAGCTAGCACGCCGGCTGCGCCCTTTTTGTTCCTTTTTTTTCTCCTTTTCTTTTGCTCTACCGCGCACGGTCTTCGTGCGGAATCGGTTTATAACTTTGTAAAAATAATTGCGAACGATCTTGTCAAGTCTCATCGAATCTGGGCCACGTGCAATTTCACAAAGTAGACGCAATACTCCTTGTGAAATGAAGAAATATTTCTTTTGTTCTATATAAAATCTCGTTCCGCGCTTTTTATGCGTTCATCCAACGTTGTGACCCCAGGTAAGCAGTAGTTCCCTTTTGAAGCTCCACCGGACGGCATCAGCTGAAAAAAAGTAAATTACAAGCATGTTACATTTACAAGCATGAAGCAGCATGTTACAAGCATGTGTCATTTGGTATTTAGATATAGGAATACTGCGTGTAGAGGCGAAACGTGGGAAAGCGGTGAATGGACGCATTACAAACAAAAGCAATTTGGTTTTACATACATGGCGTAGAAAATACCCGACTCATCCCCAACAATACCAAAAATGTGAAAACATCTGATTTCCAAGCGTTCCCCAATTTCCGGGCATTATTTCCTGCACTTTGGCAGCAAAAATACACGGGCGACTTCGCGTTTCCAAAGCTTGGCCTCGGGCGACTCGACGGTACGCTACATACATAGAAACGGACGCAACAGGCACTCAAGACAAATACATGGGTGAAAAAAGCCAGTTTTCAGTGCTCTAGAAGACGGAATTTTTGAAGTACAAGTTTCTGATATGTTCCTCGGCCTTATCTTTCGCTCATACTGCCCGCACCAGCAACACACTCCCATGTTATCACTCTTGGCAATCGCCCATCGCGTTTTCAACAGGCGTGAGTACCGAAAGAAGGTATATGTTGTTGCGGGGCCACAAAAAAACGTCACAAACTTGTCCCTCTAAAATTCATTACACGCAAACCAACTTTGTCACCACGGCCAAGCTGCTTATCGCTAACTGTGTCACAGCGCGCTGTGAGGCCAGCGTGCGCCTCAAAAGCTAGTACCCCAAAAAAGTAATGAAATTACTTTTCAGTAATGTGTGGCGTCAGAGAGTGCCGCACGAACTTCTCCTAGCGAGATGCACTAGAGCCCACCACGGCCGAGTTGGTTCTCGCTAACTGCGTCGCAGCGCCCTGTGCGGCCAGTGTGCCTCAACAGAACCGAAATAAAGGTATGTTCAGACTGCGGTCGTAAAGTTAGCAAAGCGCGCATCTGTCATAAAGACCGTATCGCGCGTTACAAGCGTTAGTATCGTTTACAATGCTGGTCGTTCACATTGTGAGCTGCACACGTTACGCATCTTAAGACCGGCCAATAAAAACGTGAGCTGGCCAGTTGCGTCTCAGTGTATTTTAACATGGCGCCTGTAGACAGATTATGCAAACAACTACGCACACTACTCGAACTACGCACACAACCTACTACGTACACGCGCAGCCATGTCCGTTGGGCCGTTGCTATAACTGGCGATGGCGGTAGTCGTCTCACCGGAAATTTAAAACCGAAACTGCTGCACTTATTGGCCACGCCGTAACTGTCGTATCTGTATGAAACGTAAAAGTAGCGGGCCTTGCAATAATTACGCTCGCGTGCGTGCCGACTGTTGCGCTCTAACGCTTCATACGATTGTAGTCTGAACAATTTAGTTGCGCTTTTTGCGTTTGCGCTTCCGTTTCTTGCGAAATATCTGCACATTACGTACGTAGACTGAACGTACCTTAAGTTACAATATTCCCCTAGGAAGCGTCGGAAACATGACCCAGCACGATTCATAAACTCAAATTAACTTCGCCAGGACGGCCGAGCTGTTTTTCACTAGTTGCATCTTAAGTCTCGGTCCCGTGCCGTAAGCCTTGCGGTGAAAGACGACGATGATGGCAGCTACATATGCGACACGACGCGGCAAATAAGAGAGCACGAGGGTGGTGGCAGAAAAAAAAAAGGAAGAAGACAGGAGCGAACGGGTAGCTGCGGCCATTCACTTAGCACATCAACAACAACAAGAACACATATATAAAATCTGCCCGACTCTTGGCCGATCCCCGTGAGTGGGTATGCGCCAAAGATGATAAGGTCATCATCATCATGATCATCACGAGTGCCGATCGAACGAGGGCCGAGCGAGGTTCGTAGAAGCAGTCCCGAGAGGGCTACCCGGGTGTACCGCTGGGCAGCCTTGTGACGGGTCGCAAGCAACCGAACCGAGGTCCTGCCCGTGTCTCGTGCCTAGCCTGGCCGATTCCTGAGATCTGGCTGTTGCTGTGCTCTCGGGAGTCTGGTGCGTTCGCATTTCCGGCGGAAGAATCCTGAGCCACCAACCAAGCGGCTGTCGCCGCGTCACCGCCACTGCCTACCCAAGCCGCCTCCGACGCATTCGGTGTGTCAACGAAGGTTCTGACCACACGTGAGCGGCCAACGGGGGGGGGGGGGGGGGGGGGGGGGGGGCGTATACCGCGACGCCCGTACTTTGCGCGTCAGTGGGCGAGTGATTGAAACATTGTCGTCTGCCGCGTCGTAGGACTTCATACGCTAGCAGATATGTGCTAGGGAATCTAACTTGTGTATGTGTAAAAGAGTAATGTGAATTATATGTCTGTCTGTCTGTGCAACCTGTCCCAATATCGCCTTCGAGTCCTTCCTCACCGCACCGCACGTTAACAAACGTGACGGTCCACGTTATTCCTTTACATTATCTGGCGTCCGCGACCATGGTAAGTCCACCATGGTAAGAACAAATCGGTTACCATTAGCGGAAGTAGGGGAAAGTGGTCCGATAATATCAATAGCGACTCGCTGGGAAGGAGTATTCATTATCGGCATGTTTCCAAGAGGTACACGTCCTACTAGACGTTTTGGGACGGTCCTCTGACAAATGTCGCATGATCTCACGAACCGGGTGACAAGCCTAAATGCTTCGTAGACTGTGAAACAAAATTTCTTACCTTGCCGTAGTCCGATAGTGCAGTAGTGTCTTGTCCCAGTGCAGAAGGAACGCAAGAATATGCTGGGAGACCAAGAAGCCAGGAAAGAGAGACAGACGGGTCACCGCGGGCGAGCGCTCAAACGCGCGCGCAGCCGCCCTCGCTCGCCTCGGGGGAGTGTCTGGCGGATGACGCATGCATCTGGCGCGTCATTGGCCTGTCGCTAGGTGAGGCAAGAAAAGTAAGTCGGAAAGCTTAAATCCATTTGTACGCAAAACGTTTTAGTTTCCGCGGCTAGGAATTTAAAGAATAAATCAATGTCTCTTACCTTAATTTCACTTTCTTTTTTTCGATGCTCGCGGCAGCTAACGTTCGGCATCAATTCTATAGCGTGACGTATGGTGACGTGTTTCCTGTTGCCAGTTTTTGCCGAGTCTCCCTCTCTTGTTGAATTTCTTTCTCTATGCCGTCACGCTCTTCCCACTCGGTTCTGCTGAAACCAGGCTAGCTTTCTCGCTGCTGCTGCTGGCTTGCGCGCCTGATTGCGCACACATTAGCGCTGAAAGTTCCATTTTTACACCGTAAGCGGTTATGGGCTCATTCCAATAGCCGTTTCGGTTCAAGTCAAGTAAAGTCACTTTATTTCAGCATTTCTTTTGTACAAGAACACAAGAATGCTAGGAGAAGCACAAAAAGCTGCTAAGCTGCAGCTTGACTAGGTGGGGGCAGAAACAAGAGACAGGAAATACATTTGAGTGAAAAAAAAGAAACATTTACAGATTTCAAATGCTCACGTAAAAAAGAGGAAAAAAAAAGCACATCAGTACGATATTCAAAAATCTTCAGCCACTGCTCTATTATAGTATGCCACTGTATAATATAAAATGAACAGTAGCCTACAGAACAGCAGCCTCCACAAAACGCAAAGCACATGATGTAAAATAATTAGAAACCTCATTACAGAAGCAATAACAATGAGTGTCTACAAGGAAACTTAAAAAAAGACAAAAAATTTAAAGAAAGCACAGCTTAAATATTTCAATTCGGTGTAATAGTCTAATCATACAAAATCAATGAACAATCTATTTGTGCGCCTGATGCCGCCGCTGGCAGTGGCGCATATGCCGCGCGTAACCGCTATCGCCGGAAATACGAAAAAAGAACGCGTTTCCCGCCGGGATCGAACCCGCGCCCGCGGCGGGGGAGCCAGATACTCTACCACTGAGCTACGCGATCTTTTTATCTTTTTTTTCTTTATTGCCGGAACTTTCACTTTGTGAACACCAATTTCAACAGTTCTTGCCAAAAAACAAAATACATAATCATACATATACACATACTTTCATAGTTGCACGCATCCATGTTGTGCGGTCAGCCACATTTTGGCTGCCATGTCATGTCAGGTTTAAAATTCTTTTAAAGTTGCGAGGGGCTCAATCCTCGTCAGCCAATCCGGGGGGGGGGGGGGGGGGGGGCATTCCTGATCTTTAATTACATCGATGAACTTGGAAACACCCTCCCGGAAAAGTTGTCGCGCAGGCCTTCGGTCAGGCTCACAATAAAAACCTGCCATTCGAGCCCGCCATAAGCAGTGGAGGCCCATTAGCATAATGAGGTCCAAAGGCAGTCCGTCCTCATTTTCTACAGTTAAAAATCTAATACCTAATGAATTTAAGGGCAATTCCTTCTGTAGTGTTCTTTGAAGAATGTCCCAAAAATAAGCCCCTTCCCAACAATGCAAAAATACGTGATCGATTGTTTCCAGTTGTTTACATATAAGGCAGTTTGCTCCCCAAGGTAAATAAAAACCCTTTTCTTGTAAAAAGGCCCGTACTGGCAAAGTCCCGGTATGTAATTTAAAGAAAAAGGATTTTGTACCTGGCAGCACCTGCATTTTTTTAACACGCTTTGAAACGTCATGTCCCTGTCCTCCACTGTTTATGGCTCTATACATGGGAACCAGTATGATCATGTCAAGTGTATCCCTGTATAATATTTTCCGTGACACCGAAAAAAGGTAATCATTAGAAAAACGTACGGATAGAAAACGGACACTGTCAACTACTTCCCTTAGGTACCCTCGAAGAGAAGCAGGCCTACTTAAATTGCTTACCACATAAGCCGGCAGATGCTTGCTCAGTGGCAACTGACACATGGTGCGCAGAAAGGGGTCCCGCACGTCTCGAAAGAATGTAAACCTGTTCACTAGCTGTTTAACGAAAAGATGTGACAGGCCTAGGCCCCCGTCTTTGACTCGCTTAAACAAGTTCATTCGGCTACATCTCTCCCATTCTGATGCCCAAATGAACACAGCAAAAACTCTGTGGATTTTTTGCACATTTCTACGAGAACAGTATAAAACTTGTATGACGTACCATATCTTGCTTATTAAAAACAAGTTGCATACAGTGGCTTTCGCAAACATTGACAGATGAGTGCCTTTCCAATTAGTTGTTTTTTCCTTGATTCGCTTAGCTTCTTCAAGCCAGTAGTCCTCATTACGACGGTAATGTTCGAGTGGTACGCCCAAGTATTTAGCTGGCGATTTAATCCATCTAATGTTGGCGAACGTTTCCGGTGTTGACTGCCATTCACCATGCCAAAAACCCAGACACTTACTCCAATTTGCTGTGCTCCCTGTTGTGTTTCCAAAATGTTTAACAATGGTGGTTACTTCTGTAATGCTTTCTTTCGATGTACAGCACACTGCTACATCATCTGCATATGCTAAGAGTTTCACTTCAGCTTGCATAAGATTGAAGCCCCTTATGCTACTGTTCTGAATGATTGCCAAACAAAAGCTTTCTAGATAAATGGCAAACAAAAGCGGGCTCAGTGGACATCCCTGGCGAACGGAACGCTCTATTTTAATGGGGGCCCCAGTGTCTTAATAATAATCAGCCGTGTTGAGCAGTTCCGGTACGCCAGAGCTACCCCATCAGTGATGATTGATCCTACATTCACATGTTCAAGAACTAACAACAGAATATCATGCGGGACAAAATCAAAAGCCTTTTCTAAATCTATCTGCATAATGGCAACAACATACTGATAATCGTCACAACATTCCAAAATGCTTCTCATCGTGTGTATATTTGTGGCGATAGTGCGTCCCTTTATACCACAAGTCTGGTGTGGTCCAAAAAGATCCTTAATGACCGACTGTAGTCGACCTGCAAGAACTTTCATTAAAACCTTGCAATCCGTGTTGGTTAATGAAATGGGCCTGTATGATGTGACCAGTCTCAGCATTGCTTTTTGGTCTGTCTTAGGAATAAGGACGGTGTGTGCTTCCGAGAATGATGGTGGTAATGCGTTGTTCGCAAATGCCACGTCAAACACCGCTTTCAATAAAGGCACCAAATCGTTCTTGAACATTTTATAAAAAGCTGCACTAAGGCCATCCGGACCTGGCGACTTATTAGGACTCAGGTTATCTATAGCGTTTTCAATTTCCGCAAGGGTAATGGGTGCTTCTAGAAGCGACTTCGTTTCAGCTGATAGTTGAGGCATACGTGACAGATAGTTTTCCTTGTACCCTTTGATATCCACCGGCTTGTAGGCAAAGAGCCGCTGGTAATATCGGTTAAAAGCACATGTGATGCTCTCTCGCTCACTCAGTTCTTGGTCATTCTCTTCAATAACGTCTATTTCGTTGCGGCGTGCATGCGTCTTCTCAATACCTAGCGCGCGTTTCGTGGGCGTTTCACCCACGGCCCATGCTTCTGCTCTGGCGCGAACGAGCGCGCCGTGATAGCGGTGCTCCTCGAATTGCTCTAGCTGTTCTTTTATCTTGATTAGGTCATCTTTAAACAGACCAGCCTGTTTGTTTTCCAGCGCAATTATTTTCTGCAATGTTGCTTTCAATGCACCCTATAATACCCTATAAGGCTAGCGCGCAGGGGCAGACGACCCGAGCCTCCGCCAGTATGGTAGCGCCATCTAGGTAAGGTGCCTGCAAACGCAGCGCGCCAGGCGCAGATGATATGCGATTCAGACGAGGCGCGCAATCAACGCGCTGCCGAGCCTCCGTCTGTATGGTGGTGCCATCTAGTTAATGTGCCTGCAAACGCGGCGTGCCCGACATGTAAGTTGCAGTTGTAAGGCTTGATCGGGCTCAGCAGATTGCTGTGCAGAGAGCATTACAAGCCGCAGCTCACCGTCGACGCCAGGCGGACAGTTCATATCGTTCTCGTCAAAACGAGGCTGACTGCCGCGAATACCCTGTTGCGCGTGGTGCTCAAATTGGAGCTACCCTTGAGCCGCTCCACCAGCTTACGCTGTCACTGTGCTGCGTGTGCCGTGCAGGCCTGTGACTTTTTTTTACCAGCAAGCTATCCCTGCGCTAGGAGACGTTCCGTGAAGCTACCCATTAAATGGCCCTTCGCCAAATTTGACACTGAAAATAAACATACGCGTTAAATAAACCAAGCGCCCAAAACCGTGCGCTGCGCGAAACGAGGGAAACGCAACAGGTCGCACGCGAGACCATCACTGGAAGTGCGCCATGCTGTAAAAAGGCGAGAGAAAAGCTTTAACAAAAAAAAAAAATCGTCGGCCCTTCCCTTACCGGAAAGTGGGGATAAGCGAAGCTTGTCCTGGGTGCAACTTGTGTTTGATGTTTTGTGAGTAACTTGACTGTGACCAAGGGAGGGCCAGGTGATCTGCTCGGCGTTGGCGGAGTGACGCAGCTTCAGCGGCTCGCACCGTAGGCAAGGTCGATCCACATAGGTCGCGAAGCTTCGGGCGAAAAGCGGTTCAGAACCAATTGTCACCGACATCAGCAAGGGTGGTTATGGGAGCAGCGATTGAAGCGCGACTATGTTTACAGGGAATAAACACTGGGAAAGAAAAAAAAAACGTTTTTAAATTAAAGCGAGACGCAGTTAGATTCATTCAACGAAAATAAAATTCCTAATTCATTTTATATATGCATGGCGAGAAAAGATACAACTGCATTTTACTAGATCATTATCAATATATACCTTTTTTCAGGGCCCACCGCGAGAGCGCCCATCGATAGCGGCGGGCGTTGACACCGCTATCACTTGCAATGCCATGCAACTCTTGGAGTGCGTGGAAAGGCGCGCTCGTAAAGTTCACCTGTTACAATACGCCCCCCTCATGTGTGTTGTGTTGCATGTCGACGTTTGTCTGAATTAGGTGACGCGGGTAGTTTTATTGTCTCTTAACCTGTGCAGTCAAAAGTAGGGAGTTGCGACCGTCAGATACTCTTTTAGTTGTTTTCGTGCAACAGCGCTGCCCGACGGGCTTGGCGTCCGACGAAAGGACGAGCACTCTACGCAATCTACGCCCAAAGTGTTCGTCGGCCTCCAAAGAAAGTATGTTCTGTGCAGCGACGCGATTTCGACACCCGTACGGCTGATCTTTTCCGGCATCGCTTTTCGCGCTGAAAACTCGGAACGCCCATGAAGTCGAATGGCGGGGCATTTGAATATACAGCTCTAATGGCAGGCCTCCGAAAACAAATTTCGCGCCTATGAGAATAAAATGACGTCACTTCTGTTTTTGACGAATATGACGTCAAATTATTTTTTATTCCGCCGGAAGTGTTCCCTCCTCACACAGATGGCGCTAAGCGCCATGAGACGCCGGTAAGCAACCATGTTTTGAACGTATTGGCTTCTGTGGAAGCTTCGCTACCAGGTATATTTACTTTGCCGTAGGTTCGGCCCGTCGACGACGCGCCCTTTCACAGGCGAGCTCCCGCCGGCACTCGGCGAAGCGCTGCCTGTGGTTCGGGGGCACGCACAATGCGTGGCCGCCCCATCGCTTTTCCGAGACAGAACTGAACGGAAACGAAGCGTGGGCAGTGGGTGCAGCCATAGAGAAAGAAATTCCACAAGAGGGGACACTCGGCAAAAACTGGCAACAGGAAACACGTCACCATACGTCACGCTATACTTTTGACACCGAACGTTAGCTTCCGCGAGCATCTAAAAAAAGAAAGTGAACTTAAGTTAACAGGCATTAATTTATTTTTTAAATTCGTTGCCACTAAAACTAAAACGTTTTGCGTATAAATGAACTTAAGCTTTGCGACTTATTTTCCTTGCCTTACCTAGCCACAGGTCAATGACGCGCCAGATGCTTGCGTCATCCGCCAAACACTCCCCCGAAGCCAGCCAGGATGGCTGCGCGCGCGTTTGAGCGCTCGCGCGCGGCGACCCGTCTGCCTCCTTTTTTTTTTTTTTCTAAATGTAACCTGGTTTATTGGGCTCTCGGCGTATTCTTGCGTTCCTTCTGCACTGCGACAAGACACCACTGCACTATTGTACTACGGCAAGATGGGAAATCTTGTTTCACAGTCTACGACGCAATTAGGCTTACAGCACGGGACCGATACTTAAGACGCAGTTAGCGAAAAACAGCTCGGCCGTCCTGGTGCAGTTAATTTGAATGAATGAATCGTGCTGGGACATGTTTCCGACGCTTCCTAGGGAATTATTGTAACTTATTTCGTTTTTTGAGGCACACTGGCCGCACAGGGCGCCGTGTCGCCGTTAGCGAGAACTAACTCGGCCGTGGTGCCTAGTCTAGTGCATCTTGCTAGGAGAAGTTTGTGCCGCTTTCTCTGACGCCAGACATTACTGAAAAGTAATTTCGTTACTTTCTGGGTACTTTTGAGGCACGCTGGCCGCACAGCGCGCTGTGACACAATTAGCGATAGGCAGCTCGGCCGTGGTGATAAAGTTAGTTTGGCGTGTAATGAACCTTAAAGGACCAGTCAGTGACGTTTTTTGTGGCTCCGCAACAACATCTACCTTCTTTCGGTACTCCCGCCTGTTGAAAACGTGATGGGCGATTTCCAAGAGTGATAACATGGGAGTGTGCAGCTGGAGCCGGCAGAACGCCCGAACGACGAACATATCAGAAACTTGTAATTCGAAAATTACGTCTTCTAAAGGACTGAAAAAATGCATTGCACCCGCGCATTTGTTTTGAGTGCCTGTTGCGTCCGTCTCTGTGTATGTCGCGTACCGTCGCGTCGCCCGAGGCCAAGTTTTGTAAACGTGAAGTCGACCGTGTATTTGTGCTGCCAAAGTGCAGGAAATAATGCCCGGAAATTGGGGAACGCTTGGAAATCAGATGTTTTCATATTTTATGGTATTGTTTGGGATGAGTCGGGTATCTTCTACGCCATGTATGTAAAAGCGAGTTGCTTTTGTTTGTAATGCCAACCATTCACCGCTTTCGCACGTTTCGCCTCTAAACTTAGTATTCCAATGTCTAAATACCAAAATGACACGTGCTTGTAACATGCTGTTACGTGCTTGTAAATGTAACATGCTTGTAATTTACATTTTTTCAACTGGTGCCGTCCGGTGGAGCTTCATACAGCAACTATTGCCTTACCTGCTGGGGTCACAACGTTGGATGAACGCACAAAAAGCGTGGAACGAGCTTTTATATAGAGCAAAATAAATATTTCCTGATTGCTCAAAAGGTCTTGCGTCTACTTTGTGAAATTGCACGTGGCACAGATTCGATTGGACTTTACGAGATCGTTCACAATCATTTTTACTAAATATTAAACCGATTCTGCACGAAGAGCAAAAAAAAAATAGAGGGGGGGGGGGGGGGGGCGCAGCTGACGTTGCTAGCTTGCGTTGAAAATACGCGCGCCCAAAACCGAAACCGGAAGTGATTGACGCCGACCACTTGGCACGCTGCAGTTAATTCGGCCACTGGGCCCTATGGGAGTGAGTGTCCACTCTTGTTGAATTCCTTTCTTTATGGTGCAGCGCGCGCGACACCCTTTTCTGCCCTTTTCCTTCCTGGCGGAAGAAAAACAGCTCTGTTTGGTTGCGCACGTGGCGTGAGCGACGCCTACGCAGCCGGCACCATGCCTAATGATTCACGCTCCGGAGCCTGGGAGCGGGGGCTGAAGCCGGAGTTTTAGCGTTACATCGCCGGCGGAGGCTAGCGTATACAAGCTTTGCTTGAAAAAGAATGCGGGGTCAATCACGTATGCGTCGCGCGATCCTCCGGCAGCGGTAGGGTTGAACGCAGGGAAGGAATTTCGCTTGCGGAGGCTAGACGGGGGCAAGTGGCGAGGCTGTCCATCTTGGCGGTGAAGCTCCCTCCTTAAATCACGGCTCTGCGGCAATTCAAATATTTCTATCTCTGCTCCCCGCAGGGGCGTCTGCGTCAGTAGGCGTTTGGTGGTTCGCGGCACCACGGACCCGAGTACACGAGGGTCGGACCCTCCCGCGTGTGCCTTGCGCGGCTTAGCCGTGCCTGGGGAAAAGAGGATCCTAGGGGTTGAGCTGATGCCGGGTGTTTGGACCTTTATGTCTCCTCGGCGGAGGCAACACACCTCTTTGGCCTCGGCTTCACGTAGACCGCACCCCCGGACTGACCTACCCGGGGGAAATCGGTAGTTGCCTTTTCCTATTCCCCTCTCCAATCTTCGTCTTTTTCTCTCACTTTCAATCTTTCCTGTCTTCTCCTCTCTTCTATTTACTTCCGATCTTCTGGGCAGCGAGGGTTAACCTTGTGTGCGATAACCAACCTTGGTTATATATGTTCGGTTATATTGGCTGTGTACAGCTGGCGATGGCAGGCTTTATCTATGCACAAGTCTTGTCACGCCCCCTTGTTGGGCTCCGTGGTGGGCGGCTGGCATCGCTGCCGAAATAAACAAACACTTGATGGCTTCGTCATTCCCCCGACTCAATGATCGACCTCTTACAAAAAGAGGGCGCACCGAAGAAAACTTTCAATTTTTTTGTCAAACGCAAAGAACGTTTCCCACGTGTCCATGTCATTCATAGTCTCAACCCTGAAACGATGGCTAGGACAATTTCACCTTTCTCTGTTTCCAAATATCTCACTGAAAAACTGGGCCCAGGCTACAAAGTGGCCAAAATGGCCAGCGGCGACCTTCTCCTTGAGGTTCGCGACAAGGACCAACACGATAAGCTTTCAAATCTAGTGGCATTCGGCAATCTTCAAATCACTGTGACACAAGACCGGTCAATGAACACAAGCAAACTAATGATATCTGATGATCACCAACAGAACCTGAGCGAAGAAGAGCTCCTAGAGGGCTGGAAAGAACAGAATGTGATTGAAGTACGAAGGATAAAGATTAAGCGCGATAACAAAGAAATACCTACTAAGCATTTGATCCTCACCTTTGCGACAAGCGAGCTGCCAGATTCCTTTGAAGCAGGATACACAAAGACAACAGTGAGAGCGTACATCCCGAATCCCCGCAGATGTTTTAAGTGCCAAAGATTCGGCCATGGCTCTCAAAGCTGCAGTGGCCGACTGACATGTGCAACATGCGGCAACAATGAACACACTTCTGATAACTGTGGTAGTGCGCTCCACTGTCCTAACTGCGACGGTGATCATGCAGCATATTCACGATCATGCCCTACGTGGAAGAAAGAGAAAGATATTATTACCATGAAAGTGAAGGAAAACATGTCATTTCAAGGAGCACGGAAACGTGTTTCCTTCCTGCATACCGCAGGGTATGCTGGTGCAGCGCGAAACGGGGCAACGCTGCAGCAGACTCCGGCATCGGCCAGGCCCACAAAGAGTGTGGCCACGGCTGTGCCACCAGCCCCCCAGGCGACAGCAGGCAGCGCTGCTGCGCCGTCTCTAAAGGAGGGCCCATCGACCTCTGGGTTGGAGGCCTCCAAGGCCCTGCTTATCGAGGCAAGGCCTACCCCGAAACTACCCCGCTCGAATGGGCGGAAGTCCAGCGGCTCCCAGGAGTCGATGGACACAACTCCAAGTCAGACGGCGCAGCTAGCGCCTGGGGAGCGGCGCGATTCTCGCGAACGCTCCAAGACAAACAAACCACAAATTACGGGGCCTGGAAAGGCTTCGTAAGCCAACTTGAATCCTCTTGACACACAGCACATTAACATAAACAATATGGATACGCAAATATTACACTGGAATGTGAGAGGTCTTTTGCACAACCTTGATGACATTAAATAACTACTACACAAATACAATCCAAAGGTGCTGTGTGTTTAGGAGACACACCTTAAACCAACACAAAGTAACTTCCTCAGGAAATACCCCATTTTTCAAAAAGATCGAGATGACGATCTCGCCTCATCGGGTGGCGTCGCCAATATAGTGAACAAAGATGTTGCTTGTCAGCAGTTAGCTCTCCGAACTCCTCTTGAGGCCGTCGCAGTCCGAGCGGTACTCTTTCAGAAGTTAGTCACTATAAGTTCCCTTTACATCCCTCTGAATTATCAACTTTCCAGATCAGAGTTTTTAAGCTTCATCGCTGAACTTCCCCAACCATATATCGTTGTTGGAGATCTAAAGGCCCATAGCAGCCTGTGGGGTGACTCTCATTGTGACGCGAGAGGGCACCTAATTGAAAACCTTCTTTTCTCCACAGATGCGTGCTTGCTAAATAAAAAAGAACCCACATTTTACAGCGTGGCACACAATACATATTCACCTATAGATTTAAGCATATCATCAAGTACACTCATGCTGTATCTGGAGTGGAACGTCGTCAAAAACCCCTATGGGAGTGACAACTTCCCGATCTTTTTAACATTAAGAAAAAGGGAGGAAAACTATCCTCATGTTCCCCAGTCAGAAATTGACTCTGCCGACTGGAAGCAATACAGAGAGCTCACCCGCCTAGCATCGGATAACATCTGTACATTTAACATTGACGACGCAGTGGTAATTTCACAGCATTTATTGTGAATATATCATCCATGTGCATCCCAGAAACACAACGAAAGCATTCCGACCGACGTGTTCCCTGGTGGAACGATGCCTGTATGGAAGCACGAAGAAAACAAAATAAGGCTTGGGGCCGCCTTCATGACTCTCCAACTGCAGGAAATCTTATAAACTTCAAGAAAACAACGAGTGAAGGTAGAAGAACGCGCCGGCTTGCCAAAAAGGAAAGCTGGCAAAAATACATATCAGGCATAAACTGTTACACAGACGGAAAAAAGCCTGGAACCGAGTTAACAAATTAAACGGCCGGCAAACTCATCCTAGGCCATTAGTAAGCAGCCAGGGTAACACTCTCGAAGACCAGGCTGATTTTCTAGGTGCCCACTTCGAGTACATTTCTAGCTCGGCCCATTACACAGATACATTTCTACGATACCAGCGGCAAGCAGAACGATTGCCCCTGGATCGGAAAATAACAAAGAATGAACCTTACAACCGTCCATTTACCATGGCGGAATTTCAGGCGTCACTGAGTTGCTGTAATAAGACAATGCCAAGAAGAGACAGAATAGCTTATGACATGATCAAACACTTACACCCTTAAACTCACAAAACACTTCTGTCGCTTTTTAACTCCATATTCTGTGGTGGGTATATACCGGCTGGCTGGAAAGAGGCAAAAATTATCCCTATTCTCAAAGAGGGCAAGGACCCGACTTCGGCTAGCAGTTATAGGCCTATAGCCCTAACAAGTTGCCTGTGCAAACTCTTTTAGAAAATGACTAACCTGCGCCTGATCCATTTTCTTGAAAGTAACAAAATACTAGATGCCTTACAGTGTGGTTTCAGGGAAGGTAGATCCACAACAGACCACCTTGTCCGCATCGAGACAAATATCCGGGATGCCTTCGTGCATAAACAGTTTTTCTTGTCGGTGTTCTTAGACATGGAGAAAGCATATGACACCACATGGCGTTTTGGTATCCTTCGTGATCTGGCAGGAATGGGCGTCCGAGGCAACTTGCTGAACGTGATTCAAAGTTATCTCTCGAACAGCTCATTCCGTGTTCGAGTTGGTAACGTCTTATCTCGTCCATTCACCCAAGCAACTGGTGTACCACAAGGAGGTGTGCTGAGTTGCGCTCTATTTGTTGTAAAAATGAATTCTCTCCACAGTGTCATACCACGCACAATGTTTTATTCCGTGTACGTGGATGATGTTCAAATCGGTTACAAATCTTGTAACCTTGCTATCTGCGAGCGCCAGGTGCAGCTTGGCCTCAACAAGATTTCCAAGTGGGCGGACGAGAATGGATTTAGACTAAACCCACAAAAAAGCACGTGCGTCCTCTTCTCGGACAAAAGAGGTATGCAACCAGACCCCGTTATTGACCTTAATGGAGAACGGCTATCTGTGAGTCATGAATATAAATTTTTAGGCCTCATCTTAGATTCTAAGTTAACTTTTGTCCCGCACCTGAAGTACCTGAAAACAAAGTGCCTGAAGGCTATGAATCTGCTGAAGTTCTTGTCACGCACATCATGGGGAAGAGACAGGCGATGCCTCCTTAGCTTATACAAAATCCTTGTACGCTCGCGCCTTCACTACGGAGCCGTAGTTTATAGCTCTGCAACACCTAGTGCTTTAAAGATGTTAGACCCCGTTCACCATCTGGGTATTCGGCTTGCTACAGGCGCCTTCAGGACTAGCCCTGTAGAATGCCTGTATGTGGAGTCGGATGAATGGTCCCTGCGTCTCCAAAGAGCGTATTTAAGTCTAACTTACGCCCTAAAGGTAAAGGCAGATGTAGAACACCCATGTCATTCCACTATAAGCGACATATCGGCTGCCAGGCTGTATCAAAACCGACCGTCTGTGAGGACTCCTTTGTCCCTGCGCCTAGGAGCGTCGGCTGAAGAAACAGGCATACTACTTCAAGAGAAAGTCTTAATGGCTTCCAGTCGGCTTCCACCACCGTAGGAATGGCAGACTATTGAGTGCGATGTCTATTTCATAGAGATCTCCAAGCACGCACCTGAGACTCATATACGTTCACACTTCCTCGAGCTTCAGGCGAAGTACTCGTGTGCCGAATTTTACACAGACGCTTCCAAATCTCCTGCTGGTGTTGCTTACGCAGCTCCGGGACCGTCTTTTTACACATCTGGTGCACTAAATCCGCATACAAGTATTTTCACAGCGGAAGCATACGCAATCCTCTCGGCAATTAAACACATAAAGCTAATGAATGTTACCAAAGCAATTGTGTTCACAGACTCACTGAGCGTCGTTAGAGCTATAATGAGTCTACGAAAACACAAGAATTCTGTTTTTAACGAACTCTACAGCTAGTTATGCTCAGCTTACATGGGCAACCAAGTGGTCATAGCGTGCTGGGTACCTGGCCATAGAGGCGTAAAAGGCAATGTAGCTGCAGACGAAAGTGCCACGTCAGTAGTTTTCAAACATACAGATACAAACATAGCTATCCCTCCCACAGACCTAAAACCTTTCTTGCACCATCAGTTGCGAAGATTTTGGCAAAGGCAGTGGGAAAGTGAAGTCTCAAACAATCTACATATGATCAAACCAAGAATAGGAAAATGGATGTCCGAGAAAACGGCAAGACCCAAGGAAGTGCTTCTCTGCAGGTTAAGAATAGGTCGTACCTATGGCACACACTCTTGCCTCCTTTTTGGAAGTGATTCTCCAAAATGTGATAGGTGTGGCGACATTCTTACAGTTCTCCATGTTCTCGTAGAGTGCCATGAAATAGAAGCTCAGCGTAAAAAGTACTTTTATCCCGCATATCGTCAGCACATCCCTCTTCGCCCAGCATTCTTTCTTAACCATGAGCCGCTTTTATTTATATACAGTCTTAAAGTTTTTAGCAGACGTGAACACTTTACAAATCATCTGGCCGGGGTACTTGTAGTGCAGCCTCGTCTTGCAAGTTGCAGCTGCAGTAGAAAAAGTGTTTACAGCACTTGCCTCTCAGCCCTTGTTTTCAAGGAACCTCTTGAGGCACTAGTGCTATTGTATACGTTTTAGTACATCATTAATTCCTAACGGAATTGTTAAAGTCATAACTCTAATCATTAGTCATAGTCATTATTTTAATACCAATATATTTTACGCAATTTACAACGTCTTTCTTTTAGGCCCTTTTACAGCAACGTTACATCAACCATTTAACTCATAGACCACTCTATTTATATTACACAGAAAAACTATCACCATTTGTCATGGCGCTCTTTGGCCATATCTGGCCCTTGCGCCAATAAAAAACACATATTATTTCTATCTCTGCTATTACTGAACCAATCTGAAAAATTGTTCTGTAGAACGTTCCCTAGAGAGCACGTAACAATTTCCAGCGATAACCATAATTTGCTTTATGTGGCCTGGTAAGGGACTCTTTAAGAAACACGAAGAACATGCTCATTGAAAACAGCAACCCCGTTATTATTATATAGTAGGTTCTATTATATTAAATGACAGTATAACGGGAACTTTACTGCCCTAGAGTGAAGATGACTGCTTATATCATTTAGGGCTAAAAATATCGCACATACTTCAATAATAAAAAAAGAAGAAACGCACTTATTAACATACGTAGATACGCACGAAACCTCTCAAGATGATTCGCTAAAGATACAGTCAAGGTGGTTCACTCAAGCTGGATTGATATCGACAAAGGACGTGTCGATGCTATATGAAATGTGTATATCAACGTAAAGTATTGTAAACACGCACTCTGACAAACATAAGGGCCTAGTCTTCTAAACAGAGAGACCTTTGAAATAAATACTTCTCTAAAAAATCTGGAAAAAACAAAGAAACACCATGGCTGAGAATTCAAAGCGTATTCAACTGTTGAAAGTTCTCCTAAATAATTCGAAACCATTCATTACAGTGCAGTACTATATTTTTTTATACAATTCTGGTGTTTACGTGCCAACATCACAATTATATTACAAGGCGCACCGTAGTAGGGCGACAGCGGTAAAAATTTCGCCTCGTGAACGAATGCATGGTAATCGGGGGTTATATCAGTTCACAGGGCAACGAAAGGCTGCCGCCGATACCAGGACTTGATCCTATGACATCGTGCTTAGCATAGCCTTATGTCAATACATGCCATTACTCTAGTTCTCCAAAATATGGCAAGCACGCTATCGAATGCAGCAGTTGATAAAGTAACAGCACTTCATGTTTTATTTCTTAAATTCGCCCGTACTATGTATTTTCTGTCTTACGAGAGGAAAATTGTTGACATGGGCCTGTTTTCTTGCAGGGGAATATTCCCACAACTAAGCTCAATTTCACATTCGCAACTTCCACCATACACGCTTATGGGGTATACCTCGGCGGCAACAATAAAAAGTAAGCAATATTTTACTCTGCACTGTACTTGCCGTTTCATTTGGCATCAAAGCGTTCAAGCACACTTACCAAGGCTTCTTATAAGTAAGAACGGTCCTACAGTCCGATTATTTCACACAGGAGGCCGTTATTTATTTCATATTGGCACGTGTACTTGCCGGTGACAACTTTTCACCGACTCGGTGCAAGTTGCGCCTGCACATATCTGACGTTTCTAGAACGTGATCGTTGGCTCTAACCGTTGTCTCTTGTCACCTAACCTTGTGTAATATGATTGTATGCGCTCCGCGAATTGTGTGATACTTTCAGTAGGCACGCGGGCACCAGCGATTACTTTGGAACGTTCGATAAGTCATGCAGAAATGGCCGATGCCCTTGAATCGCTCAGATTTGCGGCAGTCGCCGACAGTAGCTCGCTGCTATCGTTGTACTTGGTCTTTACTTGTTCTCCTCGGCACAGGTTGGCCGTATAAATAGTTAGCTTCTTGATTCACTGTTCTCGCTACTGCGTTCTTCACCGCCACAACTTGCCAATATTGCATAACAATGAATAGGATGCATTTGCAAATAAACTTGCAATACATTGCACCACACTGAACAAAAAACATCTCTTCAAGTCAAAATACTCGGATTTATTACGTGCAGCCTGCTTTTTTTTATATTGCACACCTTTTGTGTGTGTGTGTTTTTTTTTTCTGAAGATTTTCCAGAAGCATGACTCAACGTCAGACCCAACATGTTATGGTCGCAGTTTGTAAAGCATGATTTTAGTTTGTGTGGATATAAAGGAATGTAGGGAACAGATCAGGGGCGTAGCCCGGGGGGGGGGGGGGGGGCTGATGGGGCTTCAGCCCCTCTGCCGAAATTTTTTCGTGCATGCATGCACCGCCGATCATGCCTACCTACGCCGAGAATGATTCTGGATTTTGTCTGCAATGTCTTTTCACGCTCGAAAAGTCATTTGAGCATGCACATTGCGAACTCTGGCTGGATTTCTTGGCGACGCCCTTGAACCTGGAGTCACATGTCGCAGCGGCCGCGGAATTACGGAGCGCATGGATTTTGAATTACTAAACTTTATGTGTATAAAGTTCTCATTAACTTTTGATGCGAAAGGTACACGAACATTTCCAAACGCATGCTTTAAAAGATTGTCAATGCTGCAACTTTATGGCGTTAATGTTTTTATAAATTTGGGCCAACATACGCCAACAACTGGAGCCCTCGTGTCCAAGTCGTTCCATAAATGGAAGCACGCGCTCACAATCTTCCGCACACTCGAAAATACTAAATGTCACCGTGACTGTCAGCTAGCAGCTGATAATTTCCTACAAACATTTTCAAGAAGCGTGCCCAATGTGATCGATTATCTTGACTAGGGCAGGCAAAGTAAAATATGAGAAAACAGAAGTAAACGGCCTAGTATTGAGGAATGTTTTTTTTTTGCGTGCGACAAGGTCTGTTTCTCCTATGGATTTAAGCATAGCCCCCGCTGAAAATACAGGTATTTTCAGAGCCGTTCTTCGCGTGCGAGCTGATTGTGGAGATACATATCTGAAGAACCATTCGGAAAGTTGCCCCAGTAATGCCTCGTATTTAAGCCCAGATGCACACAACCATATTATAGAAATTTGCGGTGAAATTATCAAAGGATGCCTAGATGCAAAAGCAGGCTGCTTCTCCATACTTCCTGACGAAACGACGGACATCGCGGGAATCGAACTGCCTACTGTTGGTGCAAGGTACCTAAACAAGTATGCCAACGACATCGATCTATTAGGTTTTAGCACCAGAACAGATGCCCATCTCTGATTGCGACTGCAGGTTCTATGTAAACGTGTAACTACTGCTGCAGATTCTAGTCACCCTTCTACTGACCACTGCCAGCGCAGAGAGAATATATTTAACAAGACCTTACTAAAAAACTAGGTGCGCTCTACTATGTCTGTGGAACGCATGGTTAAGCTGGCGTTTCTATACACCCACAGAGACGTCCGCATCAACGTGTCCGAAGTCATTGACCACTTCGCTCAAATTCCCCGCCGAGAAAAGTTTGTCCTTTAGATAGCGAAGCAGCAAAAATCAATGCAAGTAAAAAGCTCTGTTCCTTCAGGTCCATAAGCTTTTAATTATGAAAAGGTATGACTGTTCATTAGCGTTTAAAACCGCAGAAATTTTCGCCGTTTATTCTAGCAGTTAGCATCATGATCAAAACTATCATGCGTATACGAAAATTACGAGGACATCAATAACCGTTTTTGACCGACCTTGCTCATTAAAAGCCCGGCCCAGGCGGCGTTTGCCAAAAACACACTCGGATATTGGATAGTTCAACTCGCCGCATCATCTGTGGCTTTTGTTTGTCCTTTTCTTTCCTTTTTAGCTTCCTGTTTTTATTTCTTTTTTGAAACGAAGCAATACCCTCCTTTAATTTTGGGTGCAGAATATATTGTTACGATGGGGTGTGTTTATTTAACAGATGAATTGATGAAAAGGGGCAGCGCCGACACCGAGCCGCTACCAAGACAAGTGCACTTCGTTCTCCTCCTCTTCCGCCCTTTCCGTAGCTTTAGCGTAACACTCCTCCCTTCTCAGACGAGGCCCGCTGGGCGAGTAACTGTCACATCCACTCGGAGTCAGAAGGCCAGCGTGTCCCGTCACCGTGGCGATTGCTGCGTCGATAAAAAGTGCGCGGTCGCTCATACGACGGTGGTGACGTGCGACGGCGATGTGAACAAAGTCTGGCGACATGTCCGCGAATACCGCATTGGAAGCAGATGGGACGCTCACGGGACGCACTGAAATTGTCATTCGCTGGATAACTGGCACGGCCATCCCACTCTTGAGGAACTGCAGGTGCTCTGGGTGAGTAACCGCCATGGAACTGATAACTTGGATGCGCGTTCATAGTAGGATTTGACGCTCTTGAACGAGGAGCGAAGTTGTAGGCATCTGTGGAGACGGCGGTCGTGGATGTCTCACCGAAGTCGCAGTGAGCAAAGGGCTCTCGAACCCGCGGAGTCGAGAGGGAAGCCGCCTCACGTCGGTCAAGCTCCTCGCGCACCCCTTGCCGAATAACTGACGCAAGGTCGGATGAAACTGGGACCACGTCAACACTGGCGACGTTAGTTACGTTCGCCAGGCGGCCGAACTTCGGTGTGATACGCCGAGCTCTCAAGGCTTCAAACGTGCGGCAGTGCCGAATGACGTCACTGACGGAGTCGATACTGTCTTTTCCAATGAGGAGCTGGTATACGTCCTCGGCGATCCCTTTTAGAAGATGACCAACTTTGTCCTCTTCTGTCATCTGAGGGTCCAGGACCTTCCACAATTTCAGCACTTCCTCGATGTACGTCGTGCATGTTTCGCCGGGAACTTGGGCTCGCTGCATTAGGGTTTGTTCTGCACGCTTCTTTTTAGCTGCCGGATCTCCGAAGCACTTCTTGATTTCATCTACGAACCGTTCCCACGTCGTCATGCTTTCTTCGTGGTTTTCAAACCACACTGACGCGGTTCCATAGAGGAAGAAGGCAACGTTGTTAAGCTGGGCGGTGGCATTCCAGCCATTGAACCTACTTGCGCATTGGTAAAAGCTGAGCCATCCGTCCACGTCTTCCCCGGCTTTTCCGGCGAAGGTTCGTGGTTCGATGTAGGGCTGCCATTGGGAGCTGGAAGAAGGCGGCGGGTTGCCACTGTCGGAAGCCATCTCTGGTGGCAGATCGGCAATTCGGCGACTTCGGCGAAGCTCCACGGATTGCGCTCCTGCGGGCGGTTCGTCGTCGTTGCTCGGGGACGCCGTTGTTTTACCCAGCACCTTCCACCAAAACTGTTACGATGGGGTGTGTTTATTTAACAGATGAATTGATGAAAAGGGGCCGCGCCGACACCGAGCCGCTACCAAGACAAGTGCACTTCGTTCTCCTCCTCTTCCGTCCTTTCCGTAGCTTTAGCGTAACAATATGTTTCCGCTCTGCAGGCAGTTAAATTACACATTTTCGTACTGATTTCTGCATTATTCCGCTATTATTTTGCCCATATGGTGCTGTTGCGATCGCCGCATGGCCCAAGTACATATCACGATTTCTGCGATCATAGTTTTGTGTTTTGCCTGGATCATGTCTTTCTGTGCGCGAAGTTTACTATCTGTGATTGCGCAAGATGTTTATTTGTCTTGTTTGACGCATTATAAACAGTGACGTATGCTTAAATGCGTAGATTTATTGGAGACTTATACGTATTTTTAAATATCTTGTTGCGAAATGTTGTGTATACAAGCACTGAACTATGTTTCCAGCAACTCTTTTTTTGCCCTTTAGCGAGTTGTATCTTGGCATTTGTATATTCCATTCTATCTTCGCATTTCTAATGTATATTTTGCAGAACTCCTACTTTTTATTTGTACTCACTGTTTCGTGTATAATATCGGTGTAATTACAACACACGACCGGTTACAGCTGCTCCTGAGCAATCTATTGCAACGAAGGGCAGCGTCATTAAGGTTTTTTTCTGGCCGTTGCTAATGTACAAAAATGTAAACAAGGTTTTTGAATGACAAAGGTTCATCAAAAAAGTTGCAGTGGCTTAGCTCGGCTATGCCAGGATATACGTAGCGTTAGCAAAGGTTCAGCTGATTATTCTTAGCTTTCCTGGTTGTCTCCTACGCTCAACCGCTAATTGCCAGGCAACTACTTCGGGATCCAATGAGTCAAGCTTCTCCGTTCTTCTGCGCTGTTGAGCAGCATTTGCGCTCTCCTTCTCCATGGCTATACCACTCTGGCAAACGCCAGTCAGAAGCACAGCGGTTCCAGCGCAGTGTCAGACGGCGACTGCAGAGCGAGCGCGCGCCGGCGCCAGTGCGTCTACCACGGCTACGACGTCACTCCTCTGGAATGCGCAGACCGGCGGCGGTGAGTCGCGCGCGGCGGCGGGGAGTGCGCGAGAGGTACCGGCTCCGGTGGCTCCGGTGGCTCCGGTGCGCTAGCCGTGTGACATCAGTGATCCTTGCGCATGCGCAGCACGGCTCTTGAAGTGCCGCGCGAAACGGGCTTGGCTAGGCCAGTGTAGCTAACGCTACAAAATACTTGTCCTCAACTTATTCATTTCATGGCCTTAACGTGTTTCATATCAGCTGCATGCACTACCTTGCTGGTTTTGAACTGATGTGGTTCTAAAGTTCGTGTGATACTTTATTTACTTATTAAATAAACAAAAAAAAAAACGCGGACGCATTGATATCAGTTATTTCTGCCACAATTTTTGGGGCATACGAATGTATTCTTTTATGCAAAAATACATATTTCTTGACAGTGCACAGCGTTCAATAACTCATTTGCAGCATCTAATATACAATGACCTTGGCAATGCAGTTATTATTCATGCATTTGAACCCTCGACCAATTCTAAAAGGAGGAGGCCGCTTTGCAACCTGAGCCCCCCCCCCCCCCCCCCCAACAAAATTTCTGGCTACGCCACTTGAACAGATATGCGATGTTCCCGGTTATACAAACATTGATGTATGACGCCGCGCTGACACCCCAGAGTAAAACTTAAAAAAAAAAAAACAATCTGGCAGCTATAGTGGACTTCGGTTTGCTATCAGAACAGGACGCTCGGCGCCAACTCCCTATTACCCTTATTCAAGTGAACGTAAAATGCATAAATGCCTTTATGAGAGAGCCACTCGATGGATTAGAGTAAAATGTGTTGCATCGGTAAGATAACGTTACCGTCCTGTGAATGTAGGAACCAGATCTTTTATTGGGAGCTGCATGTTTTACAGTTACACCGAAAATTGCTAAGTTAAAAAAATGAAGCGCAATGTCTACAAACTCCCAACTCTGCACGAAAAACTGATTTCACAGATTTATAAATTACACCCGCTAAATTCTTTAAGTGAGACAAATTTAATATATGAATATACAGTTTACCTGAAATTGTTAGGATGTCAGCACGCGTTTTGCCAATGCCAAACTCAGAAATTCGTCGTATATTGTAACAATTTGTAGAGCATATAAAAAACAATTTCGTCCGCTTTACATATTCTAATAGGGGCAGCTAACAGTATTTCTAAGATTTATACTTTTGTTTTTAGGATATTTGCGATTATCAGCAATTTCTAAAACAACTGACGGCGGAAATAAAGATCTGCCTCCTACAGCGACTACCTTTTAACATATTCCTTTTTGTGTAGCAGACATTATCATGTTCGGTGCCGTTGTTTCCGAGACAAACGACTTCTCTGTTCAAATGTTTGTTGATAGGGCACCCCGAGCTAAAGCTTCTCTTTAAGACTACTTGCATGTGCTGCTGGAAGAATACATCCATATGGGATCACATTCGTTCACAAGGCAAGGTATATGAGCACTACTACCAAAGATTGAACAAAACTTACGGCCACATCAGTAGAACAGTTAGTTGTAAATTACCGACGACTGTTCTGTACCAAAGCGGGAACATGAGCTCTTGGAGACTGCCTTCATCGAGGAGAGATAGCCATGGTGGCATATTTGTCAACCGGAGGAAGGTTGAAAAGAGATTGCCCGGAAGGCGACGCTGACGTGGTCCTTAGTTCCAATAAACAACCGTGCTAATTTTACTTTTGATTGTATCGTTTTCTTTCATTTTTGAATAACCCTGGTGGCGCGTGCGCATCCCCTTTCGCGCATGTGTAGGACGAGAACACGCGTTTCACCTTTCCCTGAAACATGTCAGCTGTAATAGCCCTTGCGTTGTACTCTGTCTTGTCCGCGTTTTCTTTTTTAGCGGCTTCAATGTTATACTACTTATGGATAAAGCAAGCGTGCACTCGCCAACCGAAACAAAAAATGTTTTTGACGTTTCGGCACCCGATACGGATGCCTTGTTCAAAAGAATGAACAAGGCATTCGTAGCCACTCCGGCAACCGTATTGTCAGGTAGTAGTGACGCTGAACAGTGCTACAGCTGTGAATGACGAAGCTGATTGTTGATTGGGCGATCCTATCCACGGTAAAGAAAATAACTGACTTTACAACAGTAGCGGCGAGCAGAATCGTCGGTCGTCGATAAACTGATCAGCGGCGAAACGCGTCGTCATCGATGGTTCCAGAGTAGTCCCTGGTGCACGCGTGTCTTCCAGAAAGTACTACACAATTCGCGTCGCTCTTACAATCAGATTACATAAGCGTCCGTGACTACAGGTGACGGATAGAAGCGTAGAAGCATCGATAAAGATCGAGAAACTTCAGATACATGCAGGCGCGTCCTGCGCCGAGCGATAACGTTTAACGCTTGTTAGCCGGTGAAAAGCGGTCACCGGTGAAAGATAAGTACATCTGTCAGTACCATACCCTTAAAAAGCATCATCCCGATGCTAAAAACACGAAAGCGAAAACAAAACCATGCATAATAAAGAAAAAAAAAACAACAAAGCAACAAAGTCCCTAGGTTCATCAGCTGGCGTAGAAAGGCTTAAGACGCACCACAATGATGACTTCAGGTCGTGCGCTGCGCCGCGGTGATTGCGAACTGCCGTCTGGCACAACCTTATAGTCCAGTGCATCAATACGTCGGATGTTCTTATATGGTCCGAAATAGCGTGGTAACAGTTCCTCGCTAAGTCCTCGTGGGCGTATCGGAGTCCAGACCCAAGCACGGTCGCCGCGCTGGTGCTCGACGTAGCGTCGTCGAATATTGTAGTGCCGGCTGTAGGTCCTCTGCGGGTTCTTGATGCGCATGTGGGCAAGCTGTCTACCTTCGGCAGGCTGCAAGTAGGTGGCAACGTCGAGATTGTCTTCGTCGGTGACGTCCGGTAGCATGGCGTCAAGCGTTGTTGCCGGGTTCCTTCCGTTGACCAGGTTGAATGGCGCCATGCGCGGCGTTTCTTGAACGGCGGTGTTGTAAGCGAAGGTCATGTACGGAAGGATGAAATCCCACGTCTTGTGTTCGACGTCAACGAACATTGCCAGCATGTCGGCGATGGTGTTACTTAGGCACTAGGTGAGGCTATTCATCTGCGGTTGGTAGGCGGTGGTCCGGCAATGGCTTGTGTGGCTGTATCGCAGGATTGTTTGAGTTGGATCTGCCGTAAAGGCCGTGCCTCTGTCGGTGATGAGGACTTCTGGGGCACCACGACGTAGGAGGATGTTCTCAAGAAAAAATCCGGCTACCTCGGCGGCACTGCCTTTGGGCAAGGCTTTTGTCTCGGCGAAGCGGGTGAGGTAGTCCGTAGCTACAACGATCCATTTATTCCCTGACGTCGACGTCGGAAAAGGCCCCAGTAAGTCCATCACGATCTGCTGGAACGGTCGGCGAGGTGGTTCGATCGGCTGTAGACGCCCGGATAGCCTTGTCGGCGGTTTTTTGCACCGCTGACAGTCTCGGCATGTCCTTACATAATGGGCGACGTCGGTAGTGAGGCGAGGGCAGTAGTACTTTTCTTGTGCCCTCGCGAGCGTGCGGGAAAAACTGAGGTATATAGCCGTTGGGACGTCATGGAGAGCTTGCAGAACCTCTGGACGCAATGCTAAAGGTACCACGAGGAGGTAGTTGGCTCGGAATGGTGAGAAGTTCTTCTTTTGGAGAATTTGGACAATATCGTTTTGGAAGAAAAGCGATGCCAATTCTCGCCTCAACACCTTCATCACAATGACGCTCTTGCCTTCCAGGTAATCTACAAGGCTCCTTAGTTCCGGGTCGGCTGGCTGTTGTTCAGCGAATTCATCGGCACTGATGGGTCCCAAGAAAGTGTCGTCATCCTGGGCGTCCTGTGGCGGGGGTTCAACGCGGGCGCCAGACAAGCAGTCGACATCAGAGTGCTTTGGCCCGCACTTGTAAACGGCGGTTATTTCGAATGCTTGAAGTCTCGGACTCCATCGCGCGAGGCGGCCTGAAGGATCCTTCAAGTTAGCTAGCCAACACAAGGCGTGGTGCTCGCTCACTACTTTGAAGGGCCTGCCATATAGAGGTAGGGGCGAAACTTTTATGTAGCCCTAATGATGGCGAAGCACTCCTTTCCTGTTGTGGAATAATTTGCTTACGCCTTCGGCAGCGACTGGCTAGCGTAACTTACAACGCTTTCTAGGCCGTCAGTCATCTGCACAAGCACGGCGCCGAGTCATACGCTGCTTGCGTCGGTGTGGACTTCGGTATCGGCGTTTTCGTCGAAATGCGCAAGTATTGGGGCGATTGCAGGCGTTGCTTCAGTTCTTCAAATGCTTCGACTTGCGCTGAACTCGACGACAGTCTTGGTGAGGTACGTCAGTGGCTCGGCGATCCGTGAAAAGTCCTTGTCAAAGCGCCTTTATTAGGCGCACAGTTCAAGAAATCTACGCACTACCTTCGTGTCGGCGGGCGGTGGAATGTCAGTGATGGCCACAATTTTCTGTGGGTCCGGGCGCACTCCAGACTTTTATTGCGACAGCAATTATATGGACACTTCAACGGGATTTCTACCGTCGCCGTCGTCGTTGCCGTGAGGTTCCGTATAGATTCCAAGGGCGATAAAATCGTCGCCGCGCGCCGTATGCGCGAGTAAAAGCGCGCGGGGGATGCGCGCTATCACGAAGAGCCAACGCACGGCGGAAAGCAAACGCGATTGTCGCGCGAAAGGCCGGGGGGGGGGGGGGGAGGCGGGGAGACGCTGTGCTACGGCACCAAATGCTTATCTTGCAACCCAGCGCAAGGGGAACTGGCAACGCAATCTCCCACGCGAAAGCAAAAAAAAAAAAAAAAAGCGGGGAGGCAGCGCGGAAGGGAGGGGGGGGGGGAGAAGCTTCTACTCTGCCAACAAATACGCTTGCACTGGCTGTGGTGGCCGTCGCCCGCACCGTCTCTTATCTCCACACGGCTCTGACCTTTGTAAGTGCCGCTCAGTTTCCGTTGAAGCGATAGACCGCACGCTTCTTCGCCCGCTGGCTGCAGGGGCTGCGCTTGCTGCCAGCGTTTTGACAGTCGTTGTCTGCAGTCATTCAGTGTGATCTATTCATGTTTGCTTGTGCGCGATGACACCACGCTTGTCAATTCAGTTAGAAAGCGAATGTGTCCAACTTTATGCGGCCGATAAAACTACCCTACTATCCCTACTCCGAATAGCTCTCTACCAATTTGCTATCGCAATTGATGCTTCGCCTTTCGGGTGAAACTGCGACATTTTTTGATCACGCGGCCCAAAAACAAGAGCTCCTGGTATGCGAAGCGGCACTTTTTTGGCTTCAACGTGAGTCCGGTGGGTTATAGGGTAGTCAGGTGTTCTTAGAAGCTTGAGGCAAAAACAACGACGTCGTCCAAGTAGACGATGCCAGTCTGCCACTTCAAGCCTGTCATTACTGTATCCATGACGCGTTGGAAAGACGCAGTTGCCGAACAAAGATCAAAGGGCATGACCTTGAACTCGAACAGTCCATCTGGTGTTATAAAGGCAGTTTTCTCCCGGTCCCTCTCGTCGACTTCGATTTGCCAGTAGCCGGCTTTTGGATTCATTGTCGTCGGCGGCGGTGCAGGTTCTTCGGCATTGCGTCTTACAGCAACCGCGCCTCCATCGGTTGCCGCTTTTAGTTTCCCGGTAAGGGCTGGGATATCGACCCCGGGTTGCGCCGGCGTACTTCCGGCGATGCGGCGAGATGTAGCGGCCTGGTGACGGCGTGCGCGAGTGTTGTCTTGGTTGCCACTGGGCTACGGCGAGGTAGTCGGCGGTGTCGCACGGTCGTTCACCTCGCATTGACATTGACCATCGCTCGGTACTGGCAGTGGTGGTAGGTGTGGCCGGCTTCTCCACAGTGGTAGCAGTGTTGGCGGTGATCGGGGGTGCGCCAAAAGTCGGTCTTCCTCGGGCCGTAGCGCTGACCGACAGGTGGGCAAGATAGCATCGGCGGCGGCGATGGTGGCTGGTGAAGGAATCGCGGCGGCGTATGGTCCTGGAACTGGCGCGGAGGCGCGATAGCCTGGCGTGCAGCAACGGAGTAGCTCATTGCTTCTGGCTGAGGCTGCGGTGGTTTGGAAAATCCTAGCGATTGCTTCCTTGCCTCCCATGCGATATCGACTATGGAAGCTACTTGAGGCTGCGAAGATGGTAGCAGCTTTTGCAGCTCTACGCGCACGATCGCCCTGATGGTCTCTCGCAGGTCGTCGGAGAAGAGTCCTTGGACTTCAGCATTGTGTGGAGTCGAACGGCGATTGTATTGCCGGTTGCGCATGTCCGGTGTTTTCTCGAGCGTCGTAGCCTCCGAGAGAATGTCCTGGACTGGCGTTGGTGGATTCCGTGTCAGTACGGCGAATAGCTCCTGCTTAACCCCCCGCATGAGCAAGCGAACTTTCGTGTCTTCGGGCATAGCGGGGTTGGCGTACCCGAACAATCGAGTCATTTCTTCGGTGCACATACCGATGCTCTCATTCGGCAGCTGTACGCGGTTCTCCAGCCAAGCTGCAGCTCTTTCTTTACGGACGACGGTCATGAAGGTGTCCAGGAATGCGGCTCGAAAGAGGTCCCAGGTTGTTAGTGTAAGCTCTCTAATTTCGAACCAGGTTCTGGCGCCGTCTTCAAGAGAGAAGTAGACATGGCGCAGCTTTTCGTCGCAGTCCCACCTGTTGAACGTAGCGACCCGGTCGTATGCATCCAGCCAGCTTTCGGGGTCTTCACATGGCGAACCATGGAAAGTGGGCAGCTCCCTGGGTTGCTGCATCACGACCGCAGATTTTGGCACAGCAGCTGTCATAGTAGCTGCGGCCGAAGTCATGGCTTTTGTCATCTTGGTCTTTTCGGGTAGTGGATTGTAATCCGGAGCCAAGTTTAGCAGCCTGAGGCTAGCTCGATGGTCGGGGTAGGCTTCGATGTCGTCTCGATGGTGTGAGCTTGCCTCACAACTGGACGGGGTGGGGGGGGGGGGGGGGGGGCGTCCGGTATAATGACTTAAAAGCACTTCCACCAGATGTCACGTAGTAGTGACGGTGAAGCAAACAGTGCTAGAGCTGTGAATGATGAAGCTGATTCTTTATTGTGCGATCCTGTGCCCAGCAAAGAAAGTAACTCACTTTGCAACAAATATCGGCGAGCACAATCATCGGTCGTCGATAAACTGACCAGCGGCGAAACGTGTCGGCTTTTATACATGAGTTATATCCAGAATAAACCCTGGTGCCCGCGTGTCTTCCAGAAAGTAGTACACAATAGGTGAGGCGTAAACTCGTAAAGGCTCATGGAAAACGTCGTCTGCTCGGCGCTTCCGGTTCAACCGCTGACGGTTCCGGCACACGATTCTTCGTTCGCGGGGCCGGTCGCGCTTGCTCTCTGTGCACTTTCATCACAAGGTATCGCCCACGCTGCAAATATCTAGAGCCCGTGATAGTCGCGTCGATGACTGACCATTATATCTTAGCATAGGCAGTCATTTAAAATATTTTTCTAGCCGAATCGACCAAACACGTGAATTAGGTATGCGTGCTGTCACAGTCGCGGGCTTACTTGAATGACGAGTCACAGTTTCTTGTTCTCAAGTGAATTCTGTTCGTGCCAACGACGAGAGCTCAACACAGCTTCGCTAGCTTCCATCTGCACAGTAGTGGAATAGAGATCTTATTTTTTTACTTATTAAATCTAAGTTTGCTCAGTGGGCACTCGAGCAGCACTTTCGGCATGGCCCGTAACTCTTGCTTCTGTCCTGTGCAGGCTGCTATCGCACTCCTGTTGGCGCTATCAGCGGACACATTCACCGACTTGGAATGCGTTTCCGCGCATCTTCCTGACGCAACCTGTGTTTGCATCGATGTCGACGCGCATTTTCCTGTGGTGTCATCAGCAAGGCTCGTCTTCCATGCGCCAACCACATCGACCACTGGATCGTCCATCAAGGAACATTTAAACGACTTCCCTGGAAAGTTCACCTTCAGTGGTCACTCGAGCAGCACTTTCGGCATGGCCCGTAACTCTTGCTTCCGTCCTGTGCAGGCTGCTATCGCACTCCTGTTGGCGCTATCAGCGGACACATTCACCGACTTGGAATGCGTTTCCGCGCATCTTCCTGACGCAACCTCTGTTTGCATCGATGTCGAAGCGCATTTTCCTTCCGTGGTGTCATCAGCAAGGCCCGTCTTCCGTGCACCAACCACATCGACCACTGCATCGTCCATCAAGGCACATTTAAACGACTTCCCTGGAAACTTCACCTTCAGTGGTCACTCGAGCAGCACTTTCGGCATGGCCCGTAACTCTTGCTTCCGTCCTGTGCAGGCTGCTATCGCACTCCTGTTGGCGCTATCAGGGGACACACTCACCGACTTGGAATGCGTTTCCGCGCATCTTCCTGATGCAACCTGTGTTTGCATCGATGTCGACGCGCATTTTCCTGTGGTGTCATCAGCAAGGCTCGTCTTCCATGCGCCAACCACATCGACCACTGGATCGTCCATCAAGGAACATTTAAACGACTTCCCTGGAAAGTTCACCTTCAGTGGGCACTCGAGCAGCACTTTCGGCATGGCCCGTAACTCTTGCTTCTGTCCTGTACAGGTGTGTACTAAACATTCCTTATACGCTAGAAAAAGTGATGACCACTTCTTAGTACTGTTCCCGCGCCCACGGGTGCTGTGTGAGACCAGTTGTGAATGCTTGAATTCGTCATTTGCCTTATTGTTGATCTGTTCAGGAGGATTTCGAGACAAACCCTGGGCCTAATAATAGGTATATCTGTACATGTATATGTATATGATGTATATCTAATACTAGATATACATACCCGCTCACTCTAGTCCTCAAAAACTTTAGCCGAACAATCTGCTGATATTAAAGCTATCAAGACAGATCTCGGCGAAATAATCTAATCATTCGCAACATTCCAGACGCTAAAGAAACATAGGAAGAAACCTAGAACAAGATTATATCTCCTTTGAAAACCGAACTTCCTCTTTTTCATCCGACTCAATTGAACGTGCTCATCGCTTAGGCATTTTTTGACCGGGAAAATGCCGACCCGTAATTGTAAATTTAATGAGTTTTAAAATAAAAGAAAAGGTTCTTTCACTACATAATTATCTCAAAACAAGCAGTATCACTCTCAGCGAAGATTACTCCCCCGCAACCCGTCTCGCTCGGGGAAATCTCATCGTGTTTGGTAAAAGTCAGCCCGGTGCACCCGCGTTTAAACTAAGATATGGCATACTACTTATGAATGACAGGTGCTATGTTTTTGACGCCGAAATGAAATGCGTGACAGAAAAACCGTTGCAGGGCCAACGCGCAAGGAACGTAGTTCCCGCAGGTAATCTGACTTAGCAGAGCGAGAGGGGAAGTGGACAGACTTCACAACACCATGTGTCCATCCTTTTTACTAGCATTAGAAGTGTGCTGAACAAATATTTTTCATTGTCCTCGGCGATTGACACTTGTTCTCAACACATTGTCGCCTTAACAGAAACGTGGCTTTCGAGCAACATTAATGATTCTGAAATCTTTGAGGATGCCCATCGCTTCGCTATTTATAGGGAGGATCGTGCTGCGCGTCGTGGAGGCGGCGTTCTACTTGCCATTTCTAACGACATTCCTTCTTCACGAATTTCTGTTGCTACTGACCTCGAAATCGTCTGGGCTACATTTACCATTCATCACCAGAAGATAGTTATAGACGTATGCTGCCGATCTCCTTCTTCCTCACCCACATTCGTTAGCGAATTGCACGATGTAATTAATAACGTATCAACACGCTTTCCATCGTCGCGACCCCTTTATTTATTAGGCGACTTTAACCTTCCGAACATTAAATGGAACACTCAGGCTCCTTCATTACTGCCCTTTTCGTCTCAGGCCAAAGAACTTTTAGATTTATGTTCCACTTTTTCCTTTTCGCAAGTGGTCACTCAACCAACTCGGAATATTGTTAGTATCTCAAACACTCTCGACCTAGTACTTACTACTGAACGCAAACTAACTTCCAACATTACCTTCCTTCCGCCTCTAAGTGACCATTCCGCTATGCATTTTACCATTAGTGGCAACCATTCGAGAAATATCAGAAAGAAGGAAACAATACTCGACTATAGGAGAGCAAATTTCGAGACCATCAATAGCGAGTTATGCACGTTTCTTGACACATTCCTGACTAACTTTGATGCCCGTTCTATGAAAACTAATTGGGACATGTTTACTCATAAAGTTAACTAATGAACAAATGTGTTCCCAGCCGTACCTTAACTTACAACCCACAAGCCCCCTGGTATAACACTCGCCTTAAACGTCTTTCTTACCGTAAAAAGCGCATCTACCGCTCAGTTAAGTTGTCCTCCAGTGCTTTTCGTTGGACGGCATACAAGACGGCTTCTAACGAATATATTCAAGCGCTAAAACTTGCTAAACGTATTTCCTTATTGTTGCTCTTCCATCTATTCTTTAAACTAGCATTAAAAAATTTTGGAAAATAATTAAACCTGTTTCTGGTAACTTAATCATATTAGTCGACTCTACTGGGCAGCCTGTTCCTAAAAAAAGGTGCTGCAACTCGCCTTAACGAAGCCTTTAGCAAACATTTTTCGGGAGTTCTTAATAAGCAATTTCCCCAGTTGCGTAACTATGATTATCCAGTCATCTTCCCAGTAATATATCTGGTGTTGCTAAACTTATTGACAAACTCGACTACAATTCTTCACCTGGCTTTGACTCAATTAACACCAAGTTTATAAAAACACTTCCGCGTACAGTTCTATTATACTAACCAAAATTTTCCAACAATCACTCAACACAGGCACTTTACCTTATCAGTGGAAGGTTGGGAAGGTGGTTCCGCTTCACAAATCTGGTAACAAAAACATAACCAACTATCGCCCCATCTCACTTACCAGCACTTGCAGCAAACTAGTCGAACACATTGTATTCAAAAACCTCGTTCGCTTTCTTGGAGATAACACATTTCTTTCACCTAAACAACATGGCTATAGGAAATAATACTCATGCGAGACTGAACTCGTATCCTTCACTCATCAGTTGCATAGATTTCTTGATCGTTCATCATGCGCTGACTGCATTTTTTTAGACTTCTCAAAAGCTTTCGATAAAGTCTGTCACAAACTTCCAATGCACAAAATAACCCATTTGAATATTGATCGTAATCTTTTAAAATGGAGAGAATGTTTTCTTGTTCATCGCTCATAACACGTCACTGCTAACAGCTGCAATTCACCGATGTGTTCTGTTGCTTCCGGAGTGCCCCAAGGATCGGTTCTCGGTCTGTTGTTGTTCTTAATATATATTAACGACCTTCCTTCACAAGTAATTTCTAACATTCATCTCTTCGCTGATGATTGTGTTATCTTTAGAGAAATAACCGCAGATTGTGATACTAACCGTCTTCAATCCGACCTTGATATAATATCTAACTGGTGCAGTTTATGGCTAATGGAATTAAATGTTAACAAGTGTAAAGCTATGCATGTATCTAGAACACCTAACGTCTCTCAAGTAAACTATTTACATAATTTCCTTTAGAACAGGTAACTTCGTACAAATACTTAGGAATTCATATCACATACTACCTTACCTGGGCAACCCACACTAATAGTGTAGTGAGCAATGCTAACCGCGCTCTTGGTTACTTAAGGCGAAACGTTTTTAAGGCTCCACACTCTTTGAAATTATTGCTTTATAAAACCTTAATACGACCGAAATTAGAATACGCTACATCAGTCTGGGACCCTAATAACTTAAACTTAATTAACGCATTAGAATTAGTTCAGAATAACGCTGCGCGTTTTATTTTTTCGAATTACAACAGAACTGCCAGCGTAACAGCCATGAAAACTAACCTTTGTCTTCCATATCTTGCAGCTCGACGTCAAGTTTCCCGTTTATCATTATTTCACAAAATGTTTCACCATGCATACAACACTGCATGATGTATTCATTCATATTCCACACTACGCATCTCGTCACATCGACCATTCTTACAAGGTTCACGTCCCTTCTTGGAGCACAAATACATTTTCCCTGTCATTCGTACCTCGGACGTCACTACAGTGGAACCACCTTCCCGCAAACATTGTATCCATCAGCGATAATTCCTTGTTTCGTGATGCCTTAACCAACATTACTTGCTTGAATGCGGTTTCATGTACTTGTATATCTTGTCTTTTTTATTGTAATAGCTTTTTTTTATTGTTCATTGTATTCGTACTGAATTATTTGTCAGACAGGCAGACAATGAACTTTTATTGAGGTCCTGAGGTACTAGCCGGCGAAAACCCGCTGGGGCCCCCGGCTCGCCGCTGG
The DNA here is from genome assembly GCF_013339745.2 of Dermacentor silvarum. NCBI lineage: Eukaryota > Metazoa > Arthropoda > Arachnida > Ixodida > Ixodidae > Dermacentor > Dermacentor silvarum. The sequence continues at coordinate 126,844,898 of NC_051163.1, forward strand.
CTGCTCCCATGTCGGAATCAGGAGGCCAAGCCTCTCCGCTCTTTCACGGGCCCTCCGGATGGCCGTGGACTGGAGCTTGAGTGAATTATTTGTCAAATTGTATTTTTATGTTGTACTTGTTTCTCTTGTAATACTTAATGTTTGAACTTACCTGTAACCCCCTCCCCTCTGCAAAGCCTTCACAGGCCCTGAGGGTATAATAAATGAAGTGAAATGAAATGTATAGTTTAGTAGTGGAGGCGTTAGAGGCGGGCAGGCGGTTCCAATCCATAACTTTTTCTTGGCACGAACGTCTTGGAACAACATTTAAGCGAATACCTTGCATAGTATAGCGACCTTAATTTAGTGCTCGATGCAAGATGAACAAGGTGTAATGGGAGGATTTAAAAGGCGTAGACCGTAACTTTTCTGGTATATTTTTTGAAAGGTGCACAAGACGACAAACACTAGCCTAATGATCACAAAGCTGCAATATTACTTAAAAAGAGACGTTGAAAACATATTAAGACAGAGTCAAACGTGCGCGGAAGTCAACTGCAGTCGACGAACGCTTCTTGCATACCTCACGTTCCATGTTTTACATAACTATTACAAAGTGTCCCAAACACAAGGGGTATACTGCAGCTTTGATCGCGTTAAAATGTGTTATAAATTTCTCTAGGCTTTTCTAACAAATGTTTAGGTGAAGTTTCAAAAAGAGATACTACGTTAAAACATCGTTAAACCATGACGACCGCGTGGTTAACGTTTGGTTATTAAGCATGTTCCATGAAATTTTATCAGTAACGTGGACAGCAAGTTATTTTAGAAAACAACACAAGCATGATAAACGTCGCAAAACCTATAAAGGTTCGCTGTAAAACGTTCCTAGTATTTCGTACAAACTTGTCCAAGCATCTACATTATGCGTGGTATAAAAGTTCGAAAAGCTGAACGTGTGGAAGGTATTTTTTTAAAGGAAAGTCAAGGTTCTTAGCTGTGCGGCGCTTGCTCAACGCGATTTATCAAGGAGACTACTAAAGACAAACACGTTAGTGTATACGTCGGGCTCTAGCACAAATCTGATATTCACGATTGAAATGTTACAAGATCGCTCACACCGAACAGAATTCACTTGAGAACAAGAAAGTGTGACTCGTCATTCAAGTAAGCCCGCGACTGCGACAGCACGCATACCTAATTCACGTGTTCGGTCGATTTGGCTAGAAAAAAAATTTTTAATGACTGCCTATGCTCAGATATAATGGTCAGTCATCGATGCGACCGTCACGGGCTCCAGATATGTGCAGCGTGGGCGATACCTTGTGATGAAAGTGCGCACAGAGCAAGCGCGACCGGCCTCGCGAACGGGAAATCGCGCGCCCGAACCTCCAGCGGTGGAACCGGAAGCGCCGAGCAGACGACGTTTCCCATGAGCCTTTACGAGTTCACGCCTCACCTATACGAGTCGCTCATACAATCAGATTACATAAGCATCGGTGACCACAGACGAGGGATAGAAACATCGATAACGTTCGAGAAACTTCCGATACATGCAGTGCGTCCTGCGCCGAGCGATAACGTTTAATATTTGTTAGCCGGTGAAAAGCGGTCACCGGTGAAAGATCAACAAGTGCATGTGTCAGTATTGAGTGCCACAGTGGCTACGGATGGCACCCACTATGGCTACGAGGAGCACCCGTATCAGTTGTTCAAGTAAACACATTCTATTTTTCCCCAGTCTACGTTTCCTTCAACCACGTTGTTTCCTTCCCAGACGAGCTTTGGTCCAACCCTTTATTTGATTCCATACCATGAACTAATTAGCCAAAAACACGTCTTGTTATTGCAGCAAGTACACTACATTTTGCAGACAAGGTTATTCTGAAATACGAACCCGTAACGTTTCTATGGCGACTACGTAGGCAACATTTACGATTTCTTGCCGTCAATACTTAAGAATAAATTTCGATCTTTCAGATTAAAGTTTTCGGTTTACGAAGAGGACGCCCCCTCCACTGCTCAAACATTTGAAGTCGACGTGGGACCTAATAATCCAAACGTAATATTGTTCCGCATTATGTCATTTGGAATACGAGCAATAGCAGGAGACGGAGTTCTCACGGCAAGAACAACTCCTATGGCTGGCACCCATTCAGTTATGGTGACCATTGTGAACAACTTCAGTGTCGAATCCGTCCATATCGTGAGTATGCTTAGGCAATATGTGTCCGTAATGTTCACCTACACCATACAGATGCATAGAGTACTCCTTTCAAGGGCTTCTGCAATTGGCGTAGCGTGTACTTAGCTGTTGACGTCGTAGGCTTTGTCATTCTTTGTGCCCAAAGTTTACTGCCCTACGGTGACAATATATCAAAAGTATCGCGCGCTTCGCTTTAAACACATCACGAAGATTGAAAACTAACATGCTTAGTAGGTCGTGCAGGTAAAGTTATGAAGTTAAAGCCCTGACATATTAAAGTTCATTATTTCGCCCTCGATTTGTAAGTGTTCCAGTTGAGCTCTAGGAATAAGTGCTCCTTTTACTCGAAATGTCGCCGTCATTAGTAAATCCTTTTGTTGCATTCGCGTCTTATATTTTGGCGTTTGTGTTCCTTGATCTTGACTTATGATTTGTTTATGAATTGATTTGCGATTTCTTTTGGAATTAACTTTGCGGTTTCAAACGGCGGTTTACTCGTATATTGTATGCCCGCCCTGCTAAGGTCTCGTAAAAGATCGCAGTATCAATAAAACAAATACAAGTCAGTCACTGTTGCAAGTAAGAATGAGCTGGGCTCTGATTGACCTAGATACGACTAAGGTTGACTCACACAGGCTCAGACGAAGCACAAACGCAACCCAGGACGCCACAAACAGTGCCGGCATTTGAGATTTTGTTACTAGATTTAGCTCCTTTGTTTCTAGCGAGAAACTTTTCTTTTTAGTGGAAGGCGATATTTTAGCGACATTACCGAACAATTGGCGACATTTTAGCGGCTTATAAGTAGGGCTCCGTGTTCTCGGTGTTTATTTTTCTTGAAAATCGGCGGGTGTTTATCGGAGTTTATATTTCTGGTGGAAATTCGGCGTTTATTGGAGTTTATTTCCCGTAAATCCCCAATTCTCCGAAATTCGGAGTGTTGCATTATTCTCAAAACACGAAAATATTAGATCAATTCATATCTGAATACTAAAATATCAAAACACACGAAGCGCATTTTATTTTTCCTAGAACGTTTGAATGGATGAAAACGTGTATACGCACAAGCGAAATACTTGAACACAGAACACCTTTAATTTTGCGTATAACAACCTTAGCTTAAAGCTTATTGTCAAACACGCAGGCATACTTTGCGAGTGCTGTCAGTGATCGAAGCGCGCTCCTTTCTATTGACGACTCTCAGCTTTGAAAACGCCCTTTCAACGTTAGCGCTAGAAACAGGAAGCACCAGAAGACGCAGCGCATTGTGAAGTCTCCAAAATGACAGGGGTTCAACAATGTTACATATTTCATAGCACTGACAGTTCGCAAAATCATTCAGGAGCTGGCTCAAGTCGTCAGTTTCAAGAAGCACTTATTGAAAAATAGGCGCGGTTTCGAACGCGCAGGGAAGCTCATGCTCCACATTTGGGTTCACAATTTTTCTTAGTTAAAAGGAAGGGATCGAGACACCTACCAAAAATGGTTGAAATATATTTAAAAATACATTAACGTTTCGGCTCCCCCACGGGAGCCTTGTTCACAATGAATTCTTAATGAAATCACAATGAAACGTTAATGTATTTTTAAATATATTTCAACCATTTTTGGTCGGTGTCTCGATCCCTTCCTTTTAACTATGCATCATCCCGACCAGACGGGCTTCCGTCATGCTCTCGACTTCAACAATTTTTCTTGATGGGGGCAGCGGCAGCAGCGGGCGGCGCAGCCCGGGGCCCGTATATTCGATGTTGTCTAGGCGCCCTGGCGCACCTTAGTGTCGCCAGGGGACCGTATATCAAGATACCGTCGCGCGCTTCTGGTGCGCCTACATTCGTTGACCTATTGACGTCTGTCGCTTCATGCGCGGCAATGCCGTTATTATATGTGCGATGGGTGTGGTCTCCGAGATACTGTCGACGCGCGGTAAACCTTGAATCGGTCAAACCAGAAGTTGTATAAACGAGCGCTTAGAACTTGCCCTTTCGATAAAGAACGGAACCAGATTATATTGTCCCTTTAAATCGAAGTTTATCGAATAAATCCGAATTGTCAAAAATTTTACCTGCGAATGTTTATCAGACTTTTTCCGATAAAACCGAAAACATGGAGCCCTACTTATAAGTTAGGAAGATTATTGTTTTATTAGACTCGGCGACTATGATAAAACAATAGTTTTCTTATCATATATGGTGCTCACACTTTGCGTATGCCTCACGCACAGCTTGGTGGTCTTCACATAGTGCTAACAAAATACAGGTTTTCGCTTTTTCACAAAACCAATTTCAATGATTCTTAACGCTGCAGGATCTACCGTTTCACTAATTACGTTCGATGCGTGACCTTTGGTAATATTAAGAGTATGAAAACTAATTGCAATAACATATATGGTGAGGTTAAGGGCACAGTAGGTGCATAATCGGGCATATCGACTCTCCATAGCTGAAATATTGAAGCGGCTGTGCTCATTCACCAGAATCTCAACAAGCCGCTCTCGTTTCTCACGCCTGTTGAACAAATCAAAACTGCATGAAGCTTCCAGGTGCATCAAAGGGCAGAAAGGTAGTATTTAACCTACCAGAGCAGGTATGGAACCCGTGTGGCGTCGGAAACAGCTTACGTGCACCCAGGTCCCACTGTCGACCTATACATAAAGATCACGCAGTAGTCATCACCGTGTTAACAACACATAACCAAGCGCAAGTCAAAAATATTTTATTTCACGAAAGCCGAGGACGACATTTGCAGGGCCATAAGGCGTTCAGGCAGCCACCACACATTAGGTGTGGTGGCGTGGAGTAGAGGTGGTACACGGGGTTTCAAATCCGAAGGTCGTAGGTTCGAAAACTCCTCCAGTCGTCTACATTATGAGGCTTGGAGTGGCACCTGATACCGGCAAAAAGGTTGCCTAGAGCCACTGGGGCTCTACTAGTCCAGGTGCAACCAAATTAAGAAGGCTCACTAAGCTTCAACAAAGTCACTCCCTGACCAGAACAGGAATTGGCCTCCCTGGTGCAGTATTGGTCACTACCTCCCCCATGACTCCTGCAATTACCCATGGCCCTCATTCCCCAGTGGCTGCGGAGCACCTTACTAAGGTGGTGGTCAGAGCTGCGACGCGGCAGAACATGTTAAGATTCTCTCGATCTGGACAGTCCGCCACTGGAAACAGAACCTTTCAACGTTCAACACATAAATGCTCTCGAGTCAGGCTACCTTAGCAGGGCTGTTTGAAGAATTATCAGGTATTGCCTGGGATAGTATTGGCCTTAGTGAGGTGAAAAGAACTGGTGAGGCTTATACAGTGCTGAATAACGGCCACGTGCTCTGCTATGGAGGTCTTGTAGAAAGGAGAGAATTCATAGTAGTATTTCTAGTCCGTAAGGACATAGCGGGCAACATTGATGAATTCTGCAGCATTAATGGGAGGGTATCAGTCGTCGTAGTAAAGCTGAATAGGAGGTATAGAATAAAGGCTGTACAAGCCTATGCCCCAACCTCCAGTCACGATGATGACTGGAGGTATCATGAATATGTTGAATTAGCAATGAGGAAGGTGCAAACTCTGTAGTAGTGGGCGACTTCAATGAAAAAGTGGGGTAAAAGCAAGCTGATGAGCAAGCAATTGGCAACTGCGGCATCGATTCTGGAACACTAGAAGAGAGATGTTGGTAGAATTCGCGGAAAGGAAACATTATCATCATCAGCCTATATTTTATGTCCACTGCAGGACGAAGGCCTCTCCCGGTGCTCTCCATTTACCCCTGTCTTGCGCTAGCGTATTCGAACGTGCGCCTGCAAATTTCCTAACTTCATCATCCCATATGGTTTTCTGCCGACCTCGACTGCGCTTGCCTTCTCTTGGTATCCATTCGGTAACCATAATGGTTCATCGGTTATCCATCCTATGCATTACATGGCCCGCCAAGCTCCATTTCTTCCGCTTAATATCAACTAGAATATCGGCTATACCCGTTTCTTCTATGATCAATTGGTATCCATTCTGTAACCCTAATGGTTCATCGGTTATCTATCCTATGCATTACATGGCCTGCCAAGCTCCATTTCTTCCGCTTAATATCAACTAGAATATCGGCTATACCCGTTTGTTCTATGATTCACCCCGCTCTCTTCCTGTCTCTTAACGTTGGTCCTAAGATTTTTCGTTCCATTGCTCTTTGTGAGGTCCTTAACTTGTTCTCGAGCTTCCTTGTTAACTTCCATGTTTCTGCCCCGTATGTTAGCACCGGTAGAATGCAATGTTTGTACACTTTCCTTTTCAACGAAAGTGGTAAGCTCCCAGTCAGGATTTGGCAATGCCTGCCGTATGCACTCCAACCCTATTTTATTATTCTGTGAATTTCTTTCTCATAATCAGGGTCCCCTGTGAGTAATTGACCTCGATAAATGTACCCCTTTACAGACTCTAGAGGCTGACTGGCGATCTTGAATTCTTGTTCCCTTGCCAGGCTATTGAACATTATCTTTGTCTTCTGCACATTCATCTTCAACCCAATTCTTACACTTTCTCGATTAAGGTCCTCAATCATTTGCTTGAATTCGTCTCCATTGTGGCTGAATAGGACAATGTCATCTGCAAACTGAAGATTGCTGAGATATTCGCCGTTGATCCTCACTCCTAAGCCTTCACAGTCTAAGAGCTTGAATACTTCTAAGCATGCAGTGAATAGCACTGGAGAGATTCTGTCTCCTTGCCTGACGCCTTTCTTGATAGGTGTCTTTCTACTTTTCTTGTGGAGAACCAAGGCTGCTGTGCAATAATTGTAGATAAGGGTGCTTCTCATTATATAATAATGCAGAGTGCACAGGCCTGCTATCTATAGGAGGTGCTGGTTTAGCTCAGTGGGTAAGACCTTGCGCTGCTGAGCTAGGTGTCGTAGGTTCGAAACTGACTACCACCAACATTTTAACAGCGAAGCTGTTTAACCCATTAGGGAGCACCGTACTTTTAAATGTACAGCACCATTTTCATTTGTCAATAATTAGAGCATAAATATTGTTACGCCAACAAAAGACGTTTATTGATAAGCGAAGTAGAGTGAGTCGCGACGGCTTTCATGAGCAGAGTGATTACCGAGATTCAGCTAGCTAGCTGCACTTCGTCGTCTCCCTTCACACCTCTTGGATGCCCCACATCCTGTTGAGGCGTAAACCTAGAACGCACCTAAGATCGAGTGTCACATTGCCCTCCACGCAGACGAAGCCCGCCGGGCTTATCAAACAGGTTGTCTAGGGATAAAGGGCTTTAAACGGGCGACATGCGAAAGGTCAGTCTTTGCTGACCGTCGGCCACTTGATGTGAGGCGTGCTATGCGGTAGGTTAGTTCACTGATACGATCAATAATAACATACGGTACAACATAGTGAGCCAGCAGTTTTTCACTTAAACCACGTTTTCTTGTTGGTTTCCACAGCCAGACTCACCAGGGTCATATATCACGTGTCGGCGTCGGCGGTCGTAGCGTTCCTTCGAGCGGTCTTGGGAAACAAGAGTGCGTAAAGAAGCAAGTCGTCGGGCCTCTTCAGCAAGAGAGAGGGTCTCGGATATACAAAGATTATCGTGGCTTGAAAACGGGAAGATAGTGTCCTGCGTATAACGAGGCGCACGAGCATACAGAAAAAAGAAGGTACTGTAGCCTGTAGTTTCGTCCTGTGAGGTACTAAATGCGTAAGTAATGAAAGGTAGCAGGCCGTCCCAGTTCTTATGATCTGACGCAACATACATGGACAGCATGTTAATAAGAGTTCTGTTGGTGCGTTCCGCCAGGCCATTTGTTTGGGCATGATACGGCGTGGAATGTCGAAAATCTGAAGCACATAGACGAAGCATCTCTTCAACCACGTCTGCAGTGAACTGCCATCCACGATCGCTGATGATGACTCTGGGAGGTCCGTGTCGGAGAATGACGAAACGCAGCAGAAAAATACACACTTCGGATGCAGTAGCCCATGGTATAGCAGCTGTCTCACTGTAGCGCGTCAAGTCATCGGCACACACGACAATCCACCGATTTCCATCAGATGACCGCGGGAAAGGACCGATAAGGTTGATGCCGACTTGCTCGAACGGAGTGCTTGAGGGTGGCACTGGATGTAGTCGGCCAGGAGGAGCGCTCGTCGGACGCTTGTGCCGTTGACACTCGTTGCAGCTGGACACGTACTGGTCGGTCGTCTGACGCATTCTAGGCCAGTAGAACCTTTCTTGTACGCGGTAGAGCGTTCGCGCAAATCCCAAATGACCAGACGTTGGATTGTCATGCATAGCGCGCAAGATGGATACACGGAGGCTCTCTGGGACCACCAGGAGATATCTTGGGCCTGTAGTAGAATAGTTCTTTTTGTACAGTACCCGATCACGAACCCAGAAACGAGAGGATGGTGCTGGTTTTCTTGCGGTAATGAGCAGTGGCTCTAAAGTTGTCTTTTTTGTTGCTCGACCTTGAAGGTATGAATATCAGGAAATCCTCGCTCCAGTTATGCGATATAGCGGTCGAAATTGTCCGCGTCGCAGTCCGTCGTTGGAAGCGGCATGCGCGAGAGGCAGTCAGCGTCGGCGTGCCGTCGGCCGCTTTTATAAGAAACGGTAAATTCATACTCCTGTAAGCGAAGTGTCCAACGCACTAGCTGGCCTGATGTATCACGAAGATTAACCAGCCAGCATAGAGAATGATGGTCTGGCACCATGGTGAAGTGGCGCCCGTGCAGGTATGACCGAAAGCGCTGTACTGCGAAAATCACTTCGAGACATTCTTGTTCTGTGACTGTATAGTTGCGCTCAGACTTGCTTAACGATCGACTCGCATAGGCGATGACGTGTTCTTTAGCATCCACGCGTTGAGCAAGAACTGCGCCGATGCCAATACCGCTAGCGTCCGTATGAACTTCTGTGGGACCCGCATGGTCGAAGTGGCGGAGAATGGGGTGGGACGTCAAAAGAAACTTCAGCTCACGAAAACTGGCCTCACATTCAGGGGTCCACTCGAAGGGAACGCCCTTCATGAAGAGTCATGTCAGTGGATACGCGATGTTGGTAAACCCACGAATAAACCGTCGGAAGTATGAGCAAAGGCCCAGGAAACTGCGTAGCTCTTTTACTGAGCGAGGTTGTTTGAAGGCTTCGACAGCAGCAGTCTTCGCTGGATCGGGTCGTATGCCGTCCTTGTCCACTAGATGACCCCAAACCAGTGTTTGGCGCTCTCCGAAATGGCATTTCTTCGAGTTGAGCACCAAACCTGCTTTTCCCAAGCAGTCTGGCAGAACATCGAGACGTGCGTTGTGCTCACTCAACGTGCGCCCGAAAATCACTACATCGTCTAGGTAGCACATGCACACTTCCCACTTCAGACCACGCAGGATGTTGTCCATGAAGCGTTCGAAAGTCGCAGGTGCATTACAGAACCCGAACGGCATCACATTAAATTCAAAAAGACCGTCTGGTGTTACAAATGCTGTTTTCTCTTGGGGCATAGGGATCTGCCAGTACCCCGACCTCAAGTCAACAGACGAAAAGTAAGATGCTGATGAAAGGCAGTCGATGGCATCATCAATACGTGGAAGTGGATACACGTCCTTTTTGGTGATGGTGTTGAGGTGACGGTAGTAAACACAACATCGCCATGTGCCATCTTTCTTTTTAACCAGGATCACTGGCGCTGCCCACGGACTACAGGATTCTTGGATGACATTCTTGTTTAGCATCTCGCGGACTTGATCGCTGAACACCTTGCGTTCTGATGGTGAGACTCTGTACGGCTTCTGTCGCAATGGTTGGGCAGATGCCCGTATCTTTGCGATGGTGTATACGAGAAAGGGGAAACGATGGTGGCCCCTCTTGCTGTGAAAAGTCAAACAGTGCGGCGTGTTTTAGCAGAATATTCGCGACTTCCTGACGCTGGCGAGTGCTGAGTGACTTGTTCACCCTAGTTAGAATGGAGGAGTCCGCAGCAGGGCATGCATTAACGACACGGCGTTCATTCGAAGAATCAGGGCTTCTGTAAGAATGGCGAGTGACAGCACTTGATCTTCATGGTAGGCGGCAAGTTTCCAACCCTGTGGTAGTATTGCAGGTTCACTGGAACAGTTTACGGTCCATAAGCTTGTGCGTCCGTGAACAACTGACAGCGTGCAATACGGTATCAGCACATTCCTCTTGATGCAGCTCAGATGAACGGGGTCCACGATAGCGTCAAACGTTCCGTCGGTGGTAGGCAAACAGGCGACTGAAACACACGTTGCAGATAACGGAGGCACAACTGTATCACCGGATACACAAAGCACACTTTCGTGATTAGGTGCACCATCCGTAAACGCAGCCGAAAAGCTCGTATCTACACTAATTTCTCCCGTTCTGCAGTCGACAGTGGCACCACACTGTTTAAAAAAATCAAGGCCCAGGATTATGTCATGCGTAGAATGAGGCAGAACTGCGAACTCTGCGTTAAATATTTGACCGCCCAAGATAACGTCTACATTACAAACCCCGACAGGACGTAACAACTCCCCACTCACTCCACGAAACGTATCAGCACGGTCCCAGCGAAACATCACTTTTCGTCCTAGGAGGCTTTTAAATGCAAGACTCATCACTGACACCGCTGCTCCCGTGTGCACTAAGGCCATTGTTGAAACCCCGTCAATCACTACAGACACCTTACTCTTAAGCATACAAATGGGTGGAGGTATCTCTGTCGACATCGAAGATTGTCCAGCGACCTCACCTCACCGCGCTGACTAGTTTTCCGGAGGTGCCGACGGGTAGCGATGCCGTGGAAACGGCGACCGGCTAACGCGAGGAGCGGGTGGTGGTGTCAAACTGCGATCGGATGCTGGAGAACGATTCCGCAGCGTCCCCGGGGGCTGGTGAGGGTTGCTTCCTGAATATGTGTGCGAGGGTGAGTATGTTTCATCAAGTAGAGCGCGGTACCGCCTTGACATCGTAGATCTGTCGAACCTCGGTGGTTGGCGGCGATTGCAGTACCTGGCAATGTGGCCCAAGTCACCGCAGCTGTAGCGCACAGGTAAACGACGATCGATGAATGGCTCCTCGAAGCGCTCATCCGTGGGGGATAGTGTGGCCAAGTGAAGTGGCTGAACTTGCTGAACAGGAGAAACAGTCGGTCTGCGTGGAAAGCTGCCAGGGCGAGGATGTTCTCGTCGTTGTTCGGGCATAAATGTGCCTTCACGAGGCCATGGAGCTCCTCTGTGGGTGATGTTCGTGACACATACCGACGGTTGTCATGGAGCACACGGTGCTGCAAGCGCCGTGTTTTGCGGGGAATAGGCAGCAGGTTGTTGCATGACGCTGCAGGCAAGTACCTCGTGTCGCCGCAGTTCTTCACGCACGATCTGCCGTATAGTAGACGAAAGATCGGCGGACGGGCTCTCATCGACGCTGGCAACGGTTGTCACATTCGCCAGTCGTCCAACTTTTGGCGCAATGCCGACGAGTCTTCAACGTCTCAAACGTATGGCAGTGACGTACGACATCCGAGACGGAATCAACGTGTTCCCTGCCGATAAGGAAATTGTAGACATCTTCTGCAATTCCTCTAAGGAGCTGTCCGACTCGGTCTTCCTCCGACATCTGTGAATTCACTTTTTTGCACAGCTTGGGGATCTCTTCGATGTACGTAGTGCACGTTTCTCCAGGAGTCTGAGCTCTTTGAGCTAGGGTTCGCTCCGCGCGTTTCTGTTTGGCGCAGGAGTCTCCAAAACACTTCTTAATTTCTTCCATGAAGCGCTCCCACGTTGTCAGGGAGTCTTCGTGATTTTCAAACCACATCAGCGCTGTCTCACTCAGAAACAGTACGACATATTCAAGCTGAGTGACCGAGTCCCAACGGTTCTAACGGCTCACCCGTGTGTAGTGCGTCAGCCACTCGTCGACATATTCGCCTGCTTTTCCCGAGAGCGAGCGTGGTTCTATGTAGTGGTGCAAAGGTCCAACTGGCGTTGACCTTTGAGCTGGTACACCTGGCGCTGGCGTTTGTGCACTTCCGTCCTGAGACATGATGAACGTCTTTGGTGAGAGCCCGGCAAGACGGCGGCTCCGGCGAAGTTCTATATGTTGCGGCTCCGTGGTACGTTGTGTCGTACCCAGCACACTCCACCACTCTGTTACGCCAACAAAAGGCGTTTATTGATAAGCGAAGTAGAGTGAGTCGCGACGGCCTTTATCAGCAGAGTGCCGACCAAAATTCAGCTAGCTAGACGCACTTCGTCGTCTTCCTTCACACCTCTTGGATGCCCCGCATCCTGTTGAGGCGCAAACCCAGAACGCACCTAACATCGAGTGTCACAATATACTGTGTTCCTTAGTACACCATTTGCTAAGAAGAGTCCTGCCAAGACGAACTCGTTGTAGTTTTTTTATCAGCTGCATGATGTATTTGGTTTATTCATCGCCAAATTTGGAGACGTGCTGAACATAACTGGTGCTGCCGTACATGCACCTTCTTTATTTTTTATAAAGCATATCATATGCTTCACGAAGCTGAGGTTTGTGTGGAAGTTTTAGAAAAGAATGACGTAAACGATGAATCCATGACGTTCCATATACATTACATATTTATAGCGTCGCAAGAAAATGGATGTAGGTGTACTTTGTAAAGTACGCTGGGCCTATGTGTATGCTAGAGGGGTGTGCTTGTTCTCGAAGCACACACGGTGGCTTTTTTGCCATTATTTTTGCTGATTATTTTTTAATGTATTTTGATGACTAGAAACACTTCAGAGACCATCGCAGTTAAAAAAATATATTAGGGATTACATCAAGATTGCTATTATTCCTCCTGGTTTCTTTTTTGCGGCCGAGAAAGATGACGACGCTTTTATTAACATAGCATAGCACGGCTCGCATTAACATAGCGAGCCGTGTTGCGTTAAATTTAGATGAATAAACCATCATATGAACATTATTTAAAACGGCAGATAATTTATGCAGGATTTTGTTACAAATTGAAAAATAGGTGGGAGGAAACAGAAAACAACAAAGACGATCTATATTTGTCTGTCAATTGAGATGAGTAATGCAATTGAAAGCAGAGCAGCCCGCACTGAGGAACCAGACGTAGATCCCATCTCTTGAAAGGTTCGAAAATTCTAACGAAAATGTTGCCGACCAAATAATATAACAGGACTGAATGCAAGAACCGACTGTTATTGGAGGATATGCCACCAGTCCGTTGAATGTTTCAACTACCACTCAACCAAATGGGGGCAGAATGCTTTAGTCTTGAAAACCTACATTCATCGTAAGATAGAACGTGTAGGTGTGCGCCAATAATATGTTTTCCTTGCGAGCGCCTCTCAAAGCAACACCAGAGTCCTTCCCCGTGAAATTATGCTACACATTTGAATAGTAAAAACACCTCCCAGCAAACAATATTTCCCACTAGAATGCTCATTTTGCTACGGAGAAGGTTATGAGGGCTTACTCAAAGTTGTTTGACTCTTCGCCGCTGCAAGCCTTTTGTTTTGGTAGCTCCTAAGTATAGCATTTAAATTTGGTAATCTACATCAGGTATTGCTCCCATAAAGGCCCAGCGTACTTTATAAAGTACACTATCGTAGCGTTCGAAGATAAAGCGGCACTCATGAAAACTTTCACAATGTATTTACAGTGTGAAAATACCAACTTACATAATAAATCTGCAAAATGTAACGGGTAGATTTTTCTTGGGTGCTTCATGGGTCAAGCCAGCCGGAATTTAGGCAAGAAACTAGGCAAGAAACTTTCTGCCGTGGTGGGGTTCAAACCCACGCACCCCCGGTCCCAAAGCGAGCGTCGTAACACTAGGCTATACAGACACTTTTTTTAACATTAGGCTATACAACCACGCCTGCAGAGCATGCATTTATGCGAACCATATGATTGCGTTCGAGCGTCGTCGTCTTCGTCCACAGCTGGCACGGTCGTACGCTCGTGCTCTGCGAGGTGAAGAGCATAGCGCGCAAAACCTAGGTTTTGCGCGCTACGAGAGCGGGTTTCAGAGAGCGAGTTTCCTGGAACGCGGTGTCGGTGTTCGAAGCTGCGGTATGCGACGCGCAGTGACGGCCGCTAGTCCGAGATGCGCGAAAAGAAATCATCATTTTCATTAGAAATAACATGAAAAGTTCGCGCGCACTTCCGGAAAATGCTGGGCTAGGATCGTCCAGCTTCGCTGTTTCAAGCGTTGCGCGGCCGAGTAGAAGGTTAAGCGTTTTTTTTTGTTTCTATTTTCTTTTTTTATTAATATATTGCTTTATGGCGATTACCGAGGCGAAGTTAGAAAGCAGGCGTGAGCTGGCGGGGACGAAGAGCGCGTGGATAACACTGGCTTCCGAGAGCGAGAGCGACGTGGCGTCGCGGCGAAGGCCCTCTCCCTTCAAGCGGCGCCATCACCGCAGCAGGTGTATCCTTTCACCAGCTATGCTTCGTCCAGTTGCTCACGTGACGTGGCATCACAGCCAATGGGAACTGAGGTGGCGTTCCTCTGTAATAGATGCCGGCTTTTTCGCTCAATGGTTCATTTGATGCTTTTGCATCAAAATGGAGGACATGAACAGGAAAGACGTTCATTAGGAGTGAGATTTATTGAATGAGACACTTCACCCGAATTAACATGAGCAATCCGTCACAGAATCTTTTTATAACAAAATTAAAGGTTCCAAAAAGAGGGCGGTCAGGAGTACGAAGAGGCGTATCCGGAAACCAGTGCCAGCATGGTCAGCATGAACCTAACAAAAACTAAAAGGAAGGAGGAGAGTAGATGGCAGTATTTGATAGTCAGGCTCTATTAAGGATCACTAAATATTTGCCCATCAGATACACTGGCGGCACACTAGATCATATATCTTGTTCGTGTGCGCTAATGTGGCCTGTCTCCAATATAAGCCTTTCCAGTTTGCTCTTCTCTCTGCTTGCTATCTTGGCATCCATGCATATGCCCTACAATGCGTAGGTAGGTTGTTTCTGAGGGCCTTCAATGATGTTAAGTGTTCTCTTTGTCTCTCAAGGAAACTAAGGTATTGTAAGGAAGAAGAAGTGCGCCGTGCAGAGCTCCGCAGCCGCATCGCCAGCGCTGCTGAAGTGGGGCTCGGGCTCTACGCTGTTCCTGGTGCGCCTCGCTAAGCCTACGTTACTCTCTTCCTGTAGGCGTCTTTCGTGTCGTCCACAGCCGTGCCAGACTTGCTTGTCATAATTGGTGGAGGTTTGCTGGGTCTCCTGTACTTCTGGAATTGCGCAGCTGGATCCTCCCTGCCATCATAAGCTCCGCAAACGCCAGGAGCTTACCACCACCTGCTCCCTAGTCCTCCGTATGCCCCGGCACACTCCGTCAGCGGGAACATCCCATCTTTAGCGGCACTGACGACCACGACGTTGATGACAGGCTATCATTATACGAACGCGTCAGTCTTAACAACAAATGAGATGACATTACGAAATTGACCACCGTCCCTTTTTACCTCACCGGAATTGCCCAATTGTGGTTTCGGAACCACGAAAGCGAAGTCCCAAGTGGACTGTGTTCAAGACAAAGTTTAGTGAGGTCTTCGCCGCCTGCCCTGTTCAAAAGCTTCCTGCCGAACAGCGTCTGCAGTCGCGCTCTCAGCAGCCTGGTGAGACCTTTACCAGCTACAGCAAAGATGTCATCGATCTCTGCAAACGCGTCGATGGATTCATGACTGAAGGCAATAAAATCAAGCATATACTGAAGGGAATCAACGAGGACGCGTTTCAGATGCTGATTTCAAAGAGCCCCTCTACTGTTGCCCAAGTTATTGAACTATGCCAAAGCTATGACGAGCTCCGCCGTCAACACCTCACCCGCCGTTCTGTTCCCCGTTAGGAATCGTTGTCCGGCTTAACCTCTCCTTTTCAAGATTCCACCTTCCTCTTGCAGATCAAGGCTTTCGTCCGGGAAGAAGTTGCTCGCGAGCTCTCCCTTATCTCCAACCCGCCGGAGTCAAGTTCGTTCCTTAGTCCGACCCTACGACACGTTATAGAAGAACAAGTGTCCGATGTCCTTCCTCTGGAGCGGGCGCCTCAACTCACCGTCCCATTGACTTACGCCGACACCATCGCACGACCACGCCCACCGACGTTCCGGGCTCCGCCTCCGATGCCTAGCTCTGTTTTCACCTCCACGCCGCCACGACCTCCACTCCATCGAGTAATTAATCCCTGGCGCATAGCGGACCATCGGCCCATCTGCTGTTTGTGTGGTATCCCCGGACACATTGCACGTCTGTGCCGCCGCCGTCCACTTCATCCACGTGACGACCCACGCACAGCAGCGCATGACCATCCGTTGTGTTACGCTCCAGACCGCGATTTACCCCTTCCCCGCCCAAGCCTTCGCCCAGTTTCTGACCGCCGTTTTCCGTCTCCTCGTCGTCGCTCACTCGCTCTCCCCTACGCGTCCACGTCCCTGTACGACTGACACGGAAAACTAAGTGGCGGCCCTACGCCCGGTGCCCTACGCCACCGCGATCCTCCTGTCTTCAGTGGTGCCGACGATCATGACGTCGAGGATTGGCTCTCCTCATACGCCCGAGTAAGTACGCATAACAAATGGGATGACAAGGATAAACTGACTAACGTCATCTTCTATCTTTCTGGAGTCGCTCATCTCTGGTTCCGGAATCATGAATCCGACCTTACCACCTGGACTGATTTTACTAATTATTTCAAAGAGGTCTACGGTCGCCCAGCTGTGCGAAAGCTTCTTGCGAAACAACGCTTGCGTGGTCGCGCTCAGCAAAAGGGTGAAAACTTCACCAGCTACATTGAAGATGTCGTTGACCTTTGTCGGCGCATCAACCCCACTATGCCAGAAAGTGAAAAGATAAAGAATGTCATGAAAGGCATCGACGATGATGCCTTCCAGATGCTCTTGGCGAAAAATCCTCGAACGGTTGACGAGGTGATCACCCTGTGCCAGAGCTACGACAAGTTCCGCAAACAACGCCTCACTACGCGCCGAGCTGCCGCGCCGGACGACACGATTTCGGCCCTCACCGACAGTTTCAATGCTGCTCCCGCCCACTCCGTGTTCCTCGACCGCGTCAAACAATTTGTTCGAGAGGAAGTCGCGCGTCAACTGTCCCTTTTGCCTGCTACCCGGTCGTCTGAGTCCTCCTTGTCTCCGTCGGGTCATACGTCGGGTCGTACACGAACAAGTGAGCGACGCACTACCTCTCGCTCATCAGCCCCCTCCAGCGCCGGTTCCGCTCACGTACGCTGCCGTCATTGCCAGTCCAACACCTCCGCCTGCAGTTTCACACTACACGCCCACAAGCGTCTTCTACGCGTCGCCTTCTGCAGCTGCAAACTACGTGCCCAGAAGCGACTTTTGCGCTCCTCCGCAGCCCCTACGCCCGGCTCAGCATTGTGCACCCCAGCCTGGGCCCCCTCTTCACAATCCGTGGCGTACCCAGGACAATCGGCCGATCTGCTACGCGTGTGGCTTTGCTGGCCACGTGGCACGATTTTGCCGCCGGCGGGTTTGGTACCCTCCCGATACTGCGAGACCACAAGGGAATGCACCTGACTCCCAGCCCGGCTATGTTCCACCTGTTCCGCACTTCGCTTCCTCGTTCCTGCTCCTCGAAGTTTCACCACTCGTCGGTCTCCCCTCCCCGTCGACGTTCCCTGTCCCCCCTTGTCCGCCCCCCCCCCCCCCCCCGCTGTGGAGGAAAACTAAAAGGCGCAGTTCCGGAGGCAAGAACTGCGATCTCATCGAACTGCTTAAGCCCTCGCTTATTCCCTGCGAACGTCATTGAAGTTTATGCGGAAGGTATCGCTGTTCACGCGCTTGCCGACACCGGTGCCGCGGTGTCAGTGATTGCCGACCAGCTTCGCCGTACGCTCTGAAAGGTCGCGACGCCGTTTTCGCTATTTCGCTACGTACAGGAAGCGCTGAGCCAATTGAGCCTGTAGGAACTTGCACCGTCCGTGTCGCCATACAAGACAGTTTATATCACACTGAGTTTGTTGTTCTTCCCCGCTGCTCTCATGCCATCATTCTAGGATGGGACTTCCTCTCTTCTAATCGCGTAGTTATTGATTGTGCCGGTGCAGAACTTGCGCTGACTCCATTTTGCGGAAGTCTTTCTGAAGATTTGCCTCTTTCTTCTGCTAGAGTGTTCGTCACCGCCGACACCGATATCCATGCTTTCTCTTCCGCCCTTGTGCCCGTTTCCTGTGCTGCTTTCTACGATTCCACAGTTCTCTTCACGCCGTCGAAACTTGCTGCACGCCGTCATACCTTCTTGCTTTCCTTCGCCATCCTTCCCATTCGCCAGTGCTCCAGCGCACTTTACGTTACGAATCCGTTTTCGTGTCCATCAAGCCTACGACATGGCGAGTGCCTCGGGTCTGCTGTGTAACCTCTCGCTGCAGTGCTCTACGCTCAAATTAATCAAACTAGAGTGCCTCTCTACAGGTCCATTACTCCGCACGGCCACTGCACAGCACGTCCAGGCAGTGGCTGCGTGCACCACCAGACTTGAAATTCAAGGAGTGCTCTACATCGTCGAGTTCTTCGTTCTTCCCCATTGTTCCCACGATATTATTTTAGGTTGGGATTTTCTCTCCCGTCACCAAGCTGCCATTGATTGCTCCCGTGCAGAAGTCGCCTTGTCTTAGCTTGGCAATGCCATATCTGACGACGTTTCGCTTTCCTGCACCAAGTTGTCCCCCACTGACGACATCCAGATACGTCCGCACGCATCCGCTCTGGCACCTGTATCCTATTCCGTTGCCTCTGACTCTACCGTACTCTTCACACCTTCCACTGCTTTCGTTCATCGCAACATCTCACCGCTCCCAACCGCGCTGCTTGGCCTTCAAACAGGTGCGACTCACCTTCCTGTATACAACCACTTCAAGTTCCCGATTACGTTGCTTCGCGGTGAATCTCTCGGCACTGTGGAGCCTTACGACACCATTACCACGTTGGAACTTCCTATTGGATCGTTCGAGATCAACACCCTCTCCGCCAGTCCCGTATCTCCCACATCGCCTGAAGACGTTTTCAGCCACGTCATCGACAACGCCTTAAACCCCAAGCAACGCCATGACCTTCTCCGTCTCCTCGACAAATTTCGCTCTGCTTTTGACAGCTATAACACTTCTCTGGGTCGAACGACGACTGTATGCCACCGGATTGACACCGGTGCTCGGTCAGCGCAACGGCAGCGACCATACCGCGTATCGTCGACAGAACGACGTGTCATTGATGAGCAAGTAGGTGAAATGCTAAAGCGTGGTGTCATTGAACCGACCGACACTCCATGGGGCATTCCAGTTGTTTTAGTTAAAACGAAGGATGGCTTGATCCGCTTTTGCGTGGATTGCCGTCGCCTAAACAAAATAACCCGAAAGGATGTTTATCCATTGCCGCGGATCGATGACGCCCTAGACTGCTTACAAGGTGCAGCGTTCTTTTCCTCCCTTGATCTACGCTCTGGTTATTGGCAAGTGCCCATGGCTGCTGACGATTAGCCTAAAACTGCTGTCGTCGCACCAGATGGCTTATACGAATTTCGTGTGATGCCATTCGTCCTTTGCAACGCGCCCGCGACTTTTGAGCGGATAACGGATACTATTCTTCGAGGCCTCAAATGGAACACGTGCTTGTGTTATTTGGATGATGTAGTAGTGTTCGCATCAGATTTTCCTACTCACCTTCATCGCTTGGAGCAGGTTTACGCTGTCTCAGTGACGCCTTCCTCCAACTAAACCTGAAAAATGTCACTGTGGGCCACGCAAGCTAACGCAAGCCACGCAAGCTAAAAGACTTGCGTAGATTCATTGGCCTCTGCTCGTACTTCCGCCACTTCATTCGAAATTTCGCTTTGATTATGGCACCACTGTCAGAGCTTCTTCGAGGAGACCCGAATCTTTCCGCGTGGGCGCCAGCTTGCGACGAGGCTTTGGTGGCGCTAAGTCGCCACCGATACTGCGAAATTTCGATCCAACTGCTCCCACGGAAATCCATACGGATGCTAACGGCATTGGTCTTGGCGCTGTGCTCGCAAAGCGAAAGCCTGGCTACCAAGAATATGTTGTTGCTTACGCGAGCCGCACTCTCACGAAAGCTGAAGCGAATTATTCAGTCAAGGAAAAAAAAGAATGTCTAGCGATCATCTGGGCCATTACAGAATTTCGTTCATACCTGTACGGCCAGTCCTTCGATGTCGTTACCGATCACCACGCACTTTGCTGGTTGTCGTCCCTCTAGGATCCCTGCGGCCGCCTAGTCCGGTATACACTGAGGCTCCAAGAGTACGACATCCGGGTTGTCTACCACTCAGGCAAGGAGGACGGTGATGCCGATGCTCTTTCGCGCTCGCCTGTCCACGCCGACATTGCCAGTGTCTCCGTCCTAGACGACCACTTCCCCCATTCGCTTCTGTCGACATGGCTTTGGAGCAGCGCAAGGACTCCTGGATTTCATCTTTGATTGATTACATCTCTGATTCACCTGAACGCCCACCATCCCGAGCGCTACGCCGACATAGCTTCGCAGTTCGCCATCGGCGGCGGAATCGTCTATCGCCCTAACTACACTTCCGGCGGCCGCAAATGGCTGCTTGTAATAACCCGGCAGCTCCGCACTGATGTATGCGCCGCTTTCCACGCCGAAAGCGGTGGAAGAGACCAGCGAGCACAGGCTGGTCCCTTCAAGACCTACACCAGACTACGTCATCAGATTTATTGGCACATTTGTTTTATGTACACACAGTGCAAAAGTACATTCGCTCTTGCACAGAATGTCAACGCCGCAAGCCTGATCCTTGCCGCTCTTCTGGACCAATGCAACCTTTGACGTGCTCTACGCGACCCTTTGACCGGGTTGGAATAGACCTATACCGGCCTCTGCCATACAAAGCTGCTGGAAACTGCTGGGTCATTGTAGCTATACACCACCTCACGAGGTATGAAGAAACGGCCGCTATACCAGCCGCGATGGCTCGCAAGGTTGCCTCCTTCCTGTTTCAACGCTTCGTTCTACGTCACGGCGCTCCCCGCGAACTCCTGATCGACCGAGGCCGCGTCTTTCTCGCCGATGTTATGCAAGAACTTCTCACTGAATGCCGAGTTATTCATCGCTGTACCACCGCATATCACCCGCAAACAAATGGATTGGCAGAGCGCTTTAACCGAACTCTTGGCGACATGCTTTCAATATATATCGCCTCCAACCACACCAACTGTGACCTCATCCTTCCCTTTTCACGTAGAGCCTACAATACGGCTCCCCAGGCAGCGACGGGCTTTTCTCCCTTCTTTCTTTATATGGCCGAGAATCGTCATTTCCCATTCACACTATTCTTCCTTACCGCCCCGGCTTATTAGAGGGTACACCGGTTTCCGAAGCCGCCCGGTTTGCAGAAGAATGCCGGCAACTAGCTCGCTCCCTTACAACGTAAGACCAAGCGCTACAGAAATTTCGTAATGACGACGGGCGCCCCCACAACTAGTTTTCGCCTGACGATCTCGTTTGGTTGTGGGTGCCTCCTACTTCGACACAAGGTGTCTACTCCAAGTTTGTATCCCGATACCAGGGACCCCACCAGGTTCTGCACCAAATTTCTCCGGTGAACTTCGTCATCGAACCTCTGACCCCCCTACGGACTTGCGTAGCCGAGCCGCGAAACTGTGCACGTAGATCGGCTCAAGCCATATCACGAGCCCATCGTCCTCACGACGCCTTAGGCCTCCTGTGCGGCTCCGTCATCATCGAAGGGGGGAGATGTAAGGAAGAAGAATTACGCCGTGCAGAGCTCCGCCCGGATCGCCAGCGCTTCTGAAGTGGGGCTCGGCTCGACGCTGTTCCTGGTGGGCCTGGCTAAGCTTAGGCTGTTATGTCTTCCTGTCGGCGTCTTTCGTGTTGTCCACAGCCGTGCCAGACTTCCTTGTGATAGTATAAACTTTTACACAACTGCGCGGAGTCTTGCATACCCACGTAGGGCTGCCAGAGACGAATGTTTTTTTGTTTCACACGCTGACTGCTTCTTTTGCCAACTGTCAAGTCCACATGACCATAAAAGCCGGAAAGCGGCTGTGAATACGAGGACAACTCTATGTATTTGTCATATTCATTCCAGTTGGTAAGAAATAGTTTCAATGCAAAACATCACGACGCACGTGCTTTTTATTTTTGCTGGCGACATGCCCGCTGCCATCGCGAGCTTCTTTAGCCTTTTCGGCCCTGCCGTCCTATAAAAGGACACGAATAGAAATTGTTCTAAATCGTGACGCAAATGGTTAGCAAACTCAAAATGAATTTGAACTATTTACCATACACCTCCGCCAGCATATGCGATAGTTACTTCTTCATTGCCTTCTTCACAAAGCCCCAAAGGTGAAATCAAAATGGCGGAAGGCAATAACACGACTGCAGCAGTATCCACGTCTTTGATAATATTTTGCTCAATACCTATTGTCTCGGTAGCGATCATAATTTTGTGTGTTGTTTATGATATGCTTAGGGTGCATTGATATTGGGAAGTTTTGCCTCTTATTCGCGCATAGCCCAGCACGCCATGATGTGCGTGTCTAAATATAGGACACCAGGGCTCAGTGGTTGTCAAGGGCCCTGCATGAGTTGAACGTAGAGTGAGGGCGCTGTTGCTTGTGACAGCTTCAGATTTCTTATGTTATTATTGCACAGGTGATAAGTCTGCCTGAACTGCTGTTGTCAGTGGTTAGGGGACTCCTATAGCAAAAAGTCGGTGTACCAAGGACCCAAATATGTTTGCTGCACTATAGGAAGTATGCGTGTTGGATGTAGAAGACGAGCACAATGATATACAGTTTGCTTTTGCAGGCTAGTGGAGCAGTAATTACTATGCAGTAAACGAAGAATTCGCCGTTGTGGCGAAAATACATCCGACAAAGTGACTATCGAGTAATGGACCCCATTCGAGTACAATGATGAAGAAGTCTGCGTGTTGGAGGTAGAAGACTATGATAATCAAAACCAGGATACACATGCCCGGAACCGAGGGTCACAGCGGAGCGCTAGAACAAGAGGACCAGCGCAGCAGGCTTTCACAACGGACTTGCGCGTGCCGTGCTTACGCATCGAGCTCGCGCCGCCCATCTTTTTTCCTCGTCTTAGGCCGGCGCCTTGGTGCCGGCTGAGAGGGCCGACCATAGCGTCCCCACGTTGCGGCGTCAGTGGGCGCTACACACACTTTGCTTTTGCAGGCTTGGGGAGCAGTAATTGCTGTACAGAAACTAAGAATTGGCCATCTCTGACAAAAATACGTACGGCAAAGCTAGTATGAAGTAGATAGAAGCCATTCAAGTGCGATGATGAGCCGTATATAACGAGCACGAAAATATTTTTGAGGCCTTTGGTGAAAAAGAACCATTGCCAAATTGCCATCATGCAAGTTTTTCTACATTAAATGTGAGATACAGCTGAGAATAATATCAACTTCGACATACTTCGTATTGCTCTCTACACTAAGTCCTGGTGTCCTATATATAGGACATAACGCCATATCTTATACTGATGTGTAGTACAAATATAATAAATACTTTTGTGTTTCTTAGGCATTAGAAAATAATACAAAACGTCGAAAACACATTCTGCACGTTAAAAAATTCAGGACTGAAAGGGTTAGGAGCGATGCTCGCATAGTGAAATTAAAATTAAATTATGGGTTTTACGTGCTAAAACCACGCTCTGATTATTTATGAGGCGCACCGTAGTGGGGGACTCCGGAATAGTTTGAACCCCTCGGGTACTTTACCGTGCACCTAAATTTAAGTACACGGGTGTGTTCCTATTTCGCCCCCTCAAAGTGCGCCTCTGTGGCCGGAATTCCATCCCGCGACATCGTGCTCAGCAGGCCAACACCATAGCCTCTAAGCCACCATGGCGGTTGCTCGCACAGTAAACAGCACGCCGCAAATGAATTCCGAGCTGCTTAGACACTTACCTGAAATCTAACCAATGCTCATTCCTGCATGGCCATTACTTCGTTACGGGTGAACTAAACGGTTACAGATATATTTTTGACTATTAATTTCTAGCGTTTGATGAGAGTCTTAGACCTCAAAACTTAGGAAAAAATCGTGACAGGTCTCAGAGCACCATAAATAAATTGAAATAATAGTTTTCTATAGCTAGTTTGATTTCGTTTCTCGAATCAATTGTTTCGTTCCGTCACGACGCAGTATGCTTCTGTGAAACTGGCTGTTGAATAAGCTAATATAATATAGTATTTACGGCATTCGCAGGCTTGTCACTATTTTTTCTAACGTGTAGAGCTCAATGACTTTCACCTAACGAAAAAAAAAAACGAATAGCCGAATTCAGTACCGCTTCAAGATAAGCACTTTGCCTTTCAACTTCTCTGAACGAAGTAGTAAACTGTGGATGAAGAACACCTGCACATTTTACTGCTTTTGTATCATAGAAGTTGAAAGGCAAAGTGTCACCATGTACGCGTATTTCAAACATGCGCAAGTGATCGTCACATTTAAACTACATTGCTTTATCATAAAATAGACGAAGTCAATTGTCGAGCAGACTGACAAAGAAGTAGCATTGTTTAAAACAATTTAAACCGAGTCCGCTACTGAAGCACTGGTTGCTTCAGTAGCGGACTCGTAAAAAGAACAATCATAAAAGAACAAGTCATAAAAGAACAAGTCTATAATCCATTTGTGCACATGGTACCCTATAACGGAAAACTATTTCAATCGGTTTTTATTCCAATCTCCTGACGTCAAATTTACGTAAACACAGACGCAAGCATCGGGAGGTAACCCGCAAGGTAGGCTGAAGAGCCAATAAAACGCACTCCTCGTTTATAGGAGGTCACTTTTATTGCTTTCAAAGCGAATATCATTGCCTATATTGAGTCGCTTTTCTTATCGAATTGGCTGACAAGAGGCGAGGAGCATGCTCAAATGGAGACGGTTTCGACAGAGCCCAGACAGCACAGCGAAATTCGATAACCGGATAAAAGGGTTCTGCCGACGTCTGTAATTGGTCCGCTTCCCCTTACTTAGCTTGCGGTGGCTGGTCTAAAATTGCTGCGCGTGCAACGGAAGCTGAAAATTGCCGCTGGAACGGGTCCTCACCAAATAAGAGCTGGCAGAGCGATGTCGCATACGTGCCGAGAGGCTCGATAGCGTTATACTGCCACGCAAATAAATCCATGCTCCCTGTTAGCTCCGAGTAGCCAGTGCCAGAGCAATATGCGGTCAGCCATGTTCAGTTTTGTTCCGCGTATGAATGCGTTTTAACGCGTACCGGCACTTTGACGCGGAGTTTTCACGGTTTCGTGACGTCGCGTGACAGACAGCTGAAGTGGGTGGAGCCGGGAAACGTTTGAACATAGCAGAGGGCGAATGGCGAAAATCCGTTGAATCAGCAATAATTATTTTCCTTTCGTTCGGTTTAATCATGCATAATCAGTTTGCACACATCAAATCAGATGGGGCGTTTTCGCGGTTTTAGTGAACGAGGCGAAGTGGGGGTGGCCAGAAAATTTTCGGACCAATCATTGAGGGCTGATTGCAAATTGGAATAGAAACGTTGGAATAGCTTTACGTTATACCGCCCGTGGTGCAGTTATCCACATATTCTAAGCTCCGTGCGTGTGCGAGAAGCAGTCAAATGTTTCATGAAGATTTCGCACGGAATTGGCCCCACTCGCTACTGCATATGCACTTTTTCTGAATATAGGGCCAGCCGTTCAACCAAAGAGGGTGGAGCCAAGGTCTAGAAAATTTTCTGGGTCATGAGGCAACCTTTGTAAAACTAATAGTTGAATAACCGATCTCGCCATGGCTGTCGACGGTAATGCGTTAGCACTGAATCAGTGTAGCGACTCAAGGTATTGCAACCGTCGAAACCAGTTAGCATGAGACGTTACTGCAGCAAGACTCCTATTTCGCGCTCCCCTAAGAACTCTCGGCGCCATCATGCGAGCTGTCTGCGCGCGGCTTCCAAAATGCATGGCGCGTTGGTGCGTGCGAGCGTTAAGAAAGGCGTCATGAGAAAGCGGGGCTCCTCTCTTGTCCTTCTTTCAGGAGACGCGGCGCCATCTAGTGACGTTGCCGAGAAGTCCGCGCGTGGCTTCCGAGGCGAGAAGCGTGGCACGCCGGTACTGCGAACGCTGAGAATTATTCTCTCGCTTGTCGCGCATTCAGTGGCACGTACTCGGAGACCCAAGCTGGCGAGATGTCATTGAAGAGCGCACATACCCAGTGTATTCATGGCGCCGCTCTCTGAAGCATTGGCGTGAAAGGCATTCATCGAAAAGTGGTGAGGTGGGTTTGATTTCCGTTGAGAATAAAGGCATCTAAGGGATCTTTTTCGTCAATGTATGGCGGCACATTCCCAGTAGACGTACCTAGTTCCCATCTGGCGTCAAAGACGTGCATTGACGAGCGGCTCACATCTCCTGACACATACCGAGGGACACAAGTTGGAATCAAAGAGGTTCTTTGGAGACCAGCGCAGACGGAGTGGCGCGTACCCCCCAGCTAGTGCTCTAAGTCAGCGTCAAAGATTTTCTTCAAACAGCAGTACCTACCCGGTCCCGCGTCTTCAATGACCCTGTCGGCGTGTAAGAGGTTCGTTATTCCTGTTACCCAGCACAGCAGCGTGATGTGCTACCCATCAGACCACGAACTATCCATGAGGCCTTCAACTTGTCGTCACCGAACGAGTGGCCAAAGTGGAAACAAAGATTTGAACTTCCGAACCTCTTCAGAGTTGAGGGTGAAACCCGAGAAAACATCCAGTAGACGCGGTACTCTGCATCATGGGCGAGCAAGCCGAGGAAATCTACGCCACCTTTGCCCTCTCTAAAGACAACTCGATGAAATTCGACGCAGTTGCGGAGCAGTTCAACAAGCCCTTTATCCCGCGACGCAACGTAATCTTTGAACGAGCCACATTAAACACCAGATTGCAGCAAGACGGTGAGTCGACCGAAGATTTCCTTACTGCGCCTCACACACTTTCGAAAGATTTCGAGTTCGGCGCTCTTCGAGAAGAGTTCATGCGGGACCGCCTGGTGGTTGGGATAAAAGATAATCATCTATGTTCCAAGCTTCAGCTCGACGCGGACCTCACTCTTCAAGAGGCTCTTGAGTCCGTCCGTCAGATCGAGAGCGTCTGTCAGCGACAAGTCCAGCTCCACAAGGAAGTGCCATCTGTGAAACTAAGTTGCATCCGGTCCCAAACCAGTTGGCGTACTTCGACAGGACAAAAGCAGCACCTATTCACGCGGTGCAAACAAGCCACCTTACCCTCCGGTAAAAAAATTCGGCAGACACACTTACGACTGCGTAAGTGGGGAATGCGAAAGCATTATAGTCGTTTTGGTGAAATGTGTTTTCCTGCGCGTTTCTTCTCCGCGTGCGCTCACTCCTGCGCTTTAACTGCGCCTCGGTAAGACCAAATGAAAACACGCCAAGCGTCCAACGCGCTCGCTTGCTCGCGAGGAGTTCGTCACTCGAAGGACTGCTCAGTGGCATTCAATTCGACATTGAGTCTGCCACGCGATTCAACCGCCCGGCCAAAACCGATTCAAACCGCTCGGCCGACTAGCACTGGTCGCATGGGGTCATAACTCAACATTATACAGCGCAAATGAAACCTCAGGCTATTTGAGGCAAAATATCTGCACATAACCGTGATTCGCAGCGTTCATTTCATTAATGCATATTGGACTGGTGTTTTTTACGTTAGTAAATGAAAAATCAAGGCGTTAGAAATGGAGTCGAACAGACGCTAAGCGTTAAAAACAAGCCAACTGAAGCCGCGGCTCCGTAGCCGGCTTTAAGCCAACAGTTAAAAATGTTCCAACAGATGGCGCGAGAGCAGTGTGAACGCGGGAAATTTGAATTTAATTTAACAAAACCTCCATTGCATCCATCATGGGATGAGAGATAGGAGAACGGAAGAGAGCTTAAGTAGTGGAGAGGGAGAGAAGAGAGATTGTTAAGTATCGTTGGCGGCAGACTATCGCCTTTCCAAGTCATGTGCAGCGAAGCAAACAGATATTCCGCCGATTTTTTATTTTATACAAGGGTTTTATACACTCATAAGGTGGCGCCACTTCCTACCATTGGCTGCGCTGTCACGTGCCCAACGACACACGCACTGGCACACATTTAATCTACCAAACCATGGAGACGCGGTGGCGGCGGCGAAGCGGGCTGGTCTCGCACCCTTAGGCCCGGCTCGATTCTCACGCAGACCGAAATTTACCTAATTTCTTTTCAAAGGCATTAATTTACTCTTGTTCACAGGAACCTCCTTGAGAAATTGACTTCGAGTATTTTTTTATGTAGTCTTACTTTTTGCCGTCAACCGTTTTTGGTACCATCGTTCGGTCACGCCGCCGACTAAACGTCGCATTTACGTGTAGTGGGCCACGGTTTGTTTAAGGTGTTTTAATGCTTTCGCATTAAAACAGCTTACAGAAATCATGCCGTTGGTGTGGTCAAGAGCGTCAAGATCGCACTCTCTGCCCAGCACGCTGGGAAGTATGCAGGAATTGTGGCAAACATTACAGGGGATGCTTAGACATTTTTAAGAATATGAAACCGAAAGCCTAGTTGGATAGCCCCCTGGACAGCTCCCTCCGAAGCTCCTTCCGCTCCCTCGCCATCGCCCCCTTCGGTATCTTCACCTATCAAGGCTGCTCGTTTTGCATGTGCGGCAGCGGCCTCTCTCTCCACCAATTCTGCATTGCCAGATTGCCTGCGTCGCATTAGGGCCGTATATTGCTCTCATCGGGCCGCAGCCGCAACTTCATCCATAGCCGCTTCCTCGCGAGGGCGGTTTCGTCGAGCGGCATTTTGAGCTGCTCAAGTGTCTTCCTCCGTGGCGTACTTTCTGGGTTTTCCCCGCCCGCAAATAGGGCCTGGTACGTCATCATCCATACCTATGTGCAATACTCTGAGCCTACGCGGCGACGTATACAAGGCGCACCAGCGCGCTGCGAACGTGCTGCCGCTGTTTCTGGAACGTTCTACGGGAGCCACCGCTGACATTTTCCCTCTCCTCCCCAGCGCCGCTGTAGCCATTTCCCTCCACGCCCCTACTGCGGCGCCGTTTCCCTTTCCTTCAACTATCCCACTGAGCTCCCTCACCCTTTCTCAGAACCCTCCTACGGCGCTGCTGATTCCTTCTGCAGGCGCGCTCCGTTTTTCCGTACCTCACAACGCGACCTTGAAGCATAGAGATCTAAGGCTTTCGTCTTAAATAGGGTCATTACGCCTCCGCATGCATGTCGCGAAGCCTCCATTGTGTTGAAAAATCAAACGATAGCGCGAAACCCAGTTTTCCAAGCTGAATGCTAACTCTGGATGTTGGCAATTCTGTATTGTGAAGATTCTAAATCGCCCACCACATTGATCTGACCTTTTGGGCGGTTCTAGTTCAACCGCTTACCATTTGGAATTGCGTCTGCTCCTGAACACTTCCACAAACAGATGTCATGCATTTTACAAGGCATCAACAGGGTTGTCTGTTACATGGACGACATTTTTATTTGTGGTTTGAACAAACACGAGCACAATGAGACACTCAGAAATGTGCTTCAGCTACACGTCAAAGCTGTAGTTACATTGAACGAAAGCAAATGCATGTTTAATGAATGCCCAACACCTCAGCTTCCCTGGACACTGGCTAGACCAAGACGGAATACGAGTGGACGAAAAGAAAGTCGAAGCAATTTTGAAAATGCAGAGCCCAAGAAACAGGACTGAGCTGCAGAGAATTCTCGGCATGGCCACGTACTTCACCAGATTCGTTCCCAATTTCTCTAAAGTCCTGCAACCACTTACTGTTTTGCTGTCAAAGACGCAAGAGTTCACTTGGGATGCTCGACAACAGCAGGTGTTCAGTAGATGAAGTCGGTGCTCTCGTCTCGCCCTGTCCTTCGAGTTTTCGATCCATCAAAAGAATAAATTGTCACTGCAGATGCGTCATCCTTCGGAATTGGGACATCAATCCGGTAGAAGCAGACGAATGGCATGTTTTCTGTCATTGCTTATGCCTCATGATTACTCTCAGAGACCGAGAATCGTTACGCTCCAATCGAGAAACAGGCTCTTGCTTTATGCTGGGCATGTGACAAGTCCAGCGATTATCTTGCCGGCGAGCTGTTCAAGCTGGAGACGGGTCATAAGCCGTTGGTTTCCACCTTCACATCTAACAGCCTTGACGAGCTGACACCCAGATTGCAGAGGCTAAAGATCAGAATGATGTGATACCAGTACGAGATTGCATGCGTTCCAGGCAAAGGCCTTTTAGCCGCAGGCACTCTTTCCAATGCGCTTCTACGAAAAACAGAAGACACAGAGCTCGAAGAAAAATGTGGAAGCTTTCGTGTGCTCTGTGAAACCTCTATTCCCATAATGGAAAACTGCCTCCAATGGTTGAAAACATCGCAGCAAAGAGACCCTGCTTGGGCACTTACTTCGCCGCTTGAGCAAGAAAAAATGGCCCTCCAGGTGAGATTTACCAGTGGACAAAAAGCCCTTCTACGAGCATCGCCACCAGCTCACTCTGGAGAACGAATTACTCCTCTACGCTGCTCGAGTTGCTGTTGCTCGAGTTGCCTCTTGCCAAACGTAAATCCTACGACTCTTACATAAAGGAAAACATGGCGAATGCGGGAGATGGAAATTCAAGACGATGAGCAAAACAAGAACAAGGTGAGAGCAGGAGCCTTCGACAAGTGGACTTGTCTTCTTCAAGGCGACACATGCTATCCTCGGTGCAGTATATATAGGTAGGATTCTTCTAAAAGTACAAAAATTAGGCCTTCAAACAACTGAGCAGCCACGCCCATTACACAAATCTCGACTCTAACCCAACTTCGGTTTATAGCAACCTTATCCAAAGTACAATAGCGCAGGTGCTGTACCAGTAACTAATCACCCAGTCTGAATATCGCTTCATGAGGCCCAATAACAAAGAAGCCGGCCGTTTTACCTCTTCATAAAATACACAAAGTTCCCGTAGAAGAAATAATTACAGCAGAAATCCCAGGCAGGCCTATAGTGTCAAATAACAACACACCTACCGAGTCACTACCTAAATTCTTAAATCACCATCTCTCAAACATCCCAACCACCTTATCATCTTTTATTCAAGGCACGCCCCACATCCTTCGAATTATCGACTCAATTAACGCTAACCAAATCCTCTCCGGCCGCGCTATTCTAGCAACTTTAGATGTTTCTGCTCTTTACACTTAAATACCTAGGAGGGAAGAATTGAAGCCGTGTCGAAGTTCCTTGCAGTCAATCCTCAAACGCACGCTGGTGAAGTTTACTTGTCACTTCTCGTGTTAGTTCTCACGCTCAACTATTTCGAATTCAATTCTATTCACTACCTACAAACTTTCGGCACAAGAATGGGAACACCATTCGCTCTCACGTATGCCAACATCTTGTCGGGACAGCTTGAAGGAAACCTGATAAAATCATACCCTTTCAGACCCCACACCTACTTGCATTACATTGACGACATATTCATAATATGGGAGCCCGGCACAAACGCGCTAACCGACCTAATTATTTCATTTAAACCGCTTTCACCTGAGTATTAGGTTTACTGCTGACCACTCTCCTAGTGAGATCAACTTCATCGGCACGACGGTTTACATAGAAAATGAAAAACTGAGAATAACACTTTACCGGAAGCCTACGGATAGCCAGCAGTATTTAGACGACACCAATTACCACCCGCGACACTGCAAGCGAGGAATTTTTGTCGGACAAGTGAAACGATAATTAATCTGTAGCGAAGACAACGATTATATCCACCTAAATGACCTTAAAGTAGCACTAGCGGAACGAAACCATCCAGAAATTCCTCTCGACCAGGCTTATGACGTCGCGTCAAGATTAGAGAGGCAGCTGCATTAGCTAAGAAAAACCTACACCTGAATCTGATAGCCCACCAGCCTTTATAAGAAATATTCTAACGCCCTCCCAAACATAAAAAGCATCCTACATATACCACCCTATATTATCAAGTAACGAGCGTCTGAGAAAAGCGTTCCCGGATGTAGCAATGGTTACCTATCGCCGCAACAGAAACTTTCAAGACATGTTAGTGCATGCAAAAGTCAGCCAACATCGTTCCCCCGTAGTAAAAGCATGTACTCGCCCCAGGTGCAAAACCTGCAGGCACCTTCAAAGTTACCTTAAAATTAAAAGCACCGCAAATAGCTACACACATGAAGTGAAAACTAGCTTTACTTGCACTTGCTCCGATGTAATATATATGCTCGAGTGTACCTTCTGTAAGAAGCAATATATCGGCGAAACGGGACAATCAATGAACATCAGGCTAAGTGGACATCGCGCGGACACAGCTAAAGAGCTTCCCAAAGCCGTCGCCGAGCATTTCAACCAACCAGGGGCGCTATAACGTAAAATGATTCCAAACTGTTCTGATTCCAATTTCTGCAATGAGCCTCCACGATTGGTCAAACCATTTTCGGGCCACTCCCACCTTCGCCTGTCTGTCTCCTGACGTCGTGAAAACCGCGATAGTTCCCCATCTGATATAACGTGTACACACTGATTATACATGATTAAGCCACACAAAAGAAAAATAATCGTTCCTGATTCGACGTCTTTTCACCATTAGCCCTCTGCTATTTGTCCTATGTTTTCTGGCTACGCCCACTTCGCCTGTCAGTCACGCGACCTAACAAAACCGCGAAAACTCACCACGTCCAAGTGACGTGTACGTGAAAAAAACGCCATAATATGCCGAACAAAACTGAAACATTTTCTGAACAGTCACAGACTGCCCCGTACCAAAAGGAAAAGAAGATGAAGAAGAAGAAGCCCGCCGATCACTCAGGCCCTTGCTACTTGCACCTGTCGGTGAGCATGTATTGATTTGCGCATGATAAACCTATTTGCGCGGCAGTAAAACGTCATCGAGCCATTTCGGCATGCATACGACATCGCTCTGCCAACTCTTCCTTGCTGAGGATCCGTTTTAGCGGCATTATTATTCTTCCGTTGCACGCCGCCACGATTTTCGACCAGCCAACACAAGCTATGTAAGGCGAAGCGGACCAATCGGAGAAGCGGGCACCACCCTAGCTCTTCATGCGGTTATGTGCTGTACTGGCTCGGCCCCATCGAAACCCTCTCCACTAGAGCGTGCTCCTCGCCTCTTGTCAGCCAATTAGATAAGAAAACCGGTAAATGTAGACAATGATATTGGTTTTAAAAGCGAACAAAGGTGACCTCTTCTGAACGAGGAGAGTGTTGGATTGGGTTGTTCAGACAACGCTGCGGGTCACCGCCCGATGCTTGCGTCGGTGGTACCGTAAATTTGACGTCAGGAGTTTGGAAGGAAAACAGTTTCGAATCATTTTAAGTTACAGCGCCCTAGGTCATATATTTGATGAACCTAAACTCTCCATACTACAGTCAATTTCCGTTCAGCGCGAGACATAAAATATAGACAATCGTACGTCATCCATAAGGTTCAAGACATTGCAACGAATATGCATCAACGTTTCAAAGGGAGCTTTAGAATCTATTCGCTATGCTGAACTTCTAAGCCTAAGCAACAGAGCTTAGTTATTTTTATTGAATTGCGTAGATTTTTTAAAATTCGATTGTCAATAGGATTCCATCCTGCCTCTGCTTTCCCTCATTCCTTTCGTTCTTTTATGTATATGTACTTCCCCCCCCCCCCTTTTTTTTCTTTTCCTTTTTTTCCACGGCCACCATTTTTCTGGCGCCACTTTTATTCTGTCTGTTAGACACGATACTTCACTGACCTCCAGCGGAGCAGATAACCCCCCCCCCCCCCCCCTTCTTCCAGGCTCCTTCCACGAACAGAGGAACACGTCTATGACACGTCAACCGGCCACACACGGCGCTGCCCCAAATTTTTCCAACGACTATCAGTAGCGCATTAACTTTCTTTTCAATTCTACACCCTCGCCGCTAACACACTCTCGCTCGTTACTCATCACCCGCCTTACCTTCTCTCCCCCTTGGAAGAACCCTACCTATACAGGGTGTCCCAGCTAAATGTAGCTAATGTTTAAAAAACGACGGAGTGTGCAAGGAAGCTAAAACCAACTCAGTGGTGTTGAGGTTCGCGTGTCCTAGTCTGTGTTTTTTTTGAATACTCAAATAATTAGTATAAACTAATTGCCTAACCTTTTAAAGATTGCCTTCACTAAGAAAGAGCCAATGCGAAAGTAGTAGATCACATTTAAAAATGGCCGACTGAAGTGTTTGCAACTAAGTACCATAGATGGTGCTTGTTGATGCTTCTTCACATGGTGCTTCCTTTAAAGAAAGCCCGCGAAATTAAAAAACAAGTGCGTCATAGCGCCCTATTTCAGCGCTCCCCAGACGATCAATCAAGAAACGAAATCCGCTTGTCTCTGCAGTGCTGTCCGGGACGCGCTCGGCATTTCCGGTGGACGCAACGTATGAGCCGCGAACTGCTGACGCGTCATGAAAAGCAAGCGGGCGCCCAGAATGAGCGGCGTGGGTGAAGGTGTGTCGCGCTTCGACGTGGCATAAACATCATTCGCTCTACTTGTGGAATGAAGCTCGAACTTGGGGGAAAAAATAAATAAGAAAAAATCGCGGGTTTGAGTAACTGCTGACCGAGAACTGTAGTCGGGAAGGAAAATGAAATTGTCATGTTCTTCCATTCGTTCGTGATCGTATCTTACTAGCGGGAATTGCTGGCGTATCTTGCGGCCACCGGAAACGCCAAGCCCGTCCAGGCACGACTGTGGATATAAGCGGATTTTGTTCTTGATCGGTCGTCTGGGAGCGCTGAAATAGGGTGCTTTCATGCACTTGTTTTTGAATTTCGCGGGATCTCTTTAAAGGCAATTACAAGAAGCACCATGAATGGTACTTAGTTGCAAACACATCAGTCAGCCATTTATAAATGTGATCTACAACTTTCGCATTAGCACTTTCTTAGTGAAGCCAATATTTAAAAAGTTAGGCAATTAGTTTATACTAATTAATTCAGTTTCCAGAACGAAAAAAATACCACAGACTAGGACACGCGCGCCTCAACACCATTGAGGTGGTTTGATCTTCCTAGCATACTCCGTAGTTTTTAAAACATTGGCTACATTTAGCTGGGACACCCTGTATATACTGTGCCGAGGATAGCATATTGCCTTGAAGAAGACAAGTCTACTTGTCGAAACGTTGGCTCCTGCTCTCACCTTGCTCTCGTTTGTCTCATCGTCTTACATAAAGCACACTTAGGCATAACAAAGACGCTGTTAGCAGAGACCATGTCTAGTGGCCCCTATAGGAGCTAACGTCACGTCCTTGATGAAGCCATGTCAGCAATGCGTCGAAATAAGAATTGACAAGTTATTGTCACTAATTTCTCTCAATTTTAGGAGAGAAAGAGTGAAATTAGTGAAGAGGAAACAGGCCAACCTAGACGCAGTAAGGGTAAAAGCAGACCAATTCAGGCTGGCGCTCGCAAACAAATATGCAGCTATAGAACAGGAAGAAGAAGATAACATAGAGGTAATGAATGAAACCGTAACAATCAGAAGCAGCAATTGAGGTGGGAGGTAAGGCACCAAGGCAACCAGTAGGTAAGCTCTCCCAAGAAACAAAGGACCTAATAAAGAAACGACAAAATGAAAGTGTCCAACTCAAGAGATCAGATAGAATTCGCTGAACTGTCAAAACTTATCAACAAGAAGAAAGTAAGGGATATTCGAAATTTTAACGTGGGAAACATTGAGGAATCCGTAAAATATGGACGCAGCATGAAATCAGTAAGAAGAAAGCTTGGCATAGGACAAGGCAAGATGTTTGCACTAAAAGATAAGCATGGTAATATCATCAGCAATTTCGATGGCATAGTCAAAGCAGCAGAAGAATTATATACTGAGCTGTACAGTGCCCAAAACAGCCAAACTACTTTCATTCGAAATAGTGATGAACCAGATACAGAGGCTCCTTCTATAACTAGCGATGAAGTTAGAAGGGCCTTGAAATACATGACCAGGGGAAAAGCTGCTGGAGAAGATGGAATAACAGTAGATTTAATCAAAGATGGAGGAGATATTATGCTTGAAAAGCTTGCGGCCCTTTATACGCAATGCCTCACAACTTCAAGTGTACCAGAGAGCTGGAAGAACGCCAACATTATACTTATCCATAAGAAGGGAGACGTTAAAGAATTGAAGAATTACAGACCCATTAGCTTGCTTTCAGTATGTATAAAATATTCACCAAGATAATTTCCAATAGAATCAGGGCAACACTTGACTTCAGCCAGCCAAGAGAACAGGCAGGGATATTCTACAATGGATCATATCTATGTCATCAATCAGGTAATTGAGAAATCTGCGGAGTACAATCAACCTGTCTATATGGCTTTCATAGATTATGAAAAGGCATTTGATTCAGTATATGAGATACCAGCAGTAATAGAGGCATTGCGTAATCAAGGATGCTTTTCAAGAGCGTAATCAAGCGTAATCAAGAATGCTTTTCAATGCTTTTTCTACTCCTGTGCTCTGGGGATGTTGAAACCAACCCAGGCCCAAGCACTCGAAATCAAGCTTTACTTGATGTTGAATCATTGCCAGATAACCCTTCAGAACAAATGTCCATCATTTTCTCTCTTTTAAAGGATCTGCAGGCGCGATCTATCCACTCATCCAAGTGTCACACAGAGCTTGCTGCCGACGTAAAGGCTATCAAATCTAGTCAGTCAAACAGAGAGACGAAAATTAACAGTATCGAGGAAAGGCTTGTCACACTGGAACTGAAAACACCGAGACTTGAAAATGTAGAAAAAGAGATGGTCGTTCTACAAGATTCGGTGAAAAAATGGCGAAGCAGAACGACCTTTTGCAATCAAGATTGAATGAAATGGAAGACCGTTCAAGAAGAAACAACCTTTTATTCCATGACGTTCCGGATTCCAATGAATCTTGGGCGCAAACCGAAGCACACATCAAAATATTACCGGCGTTACTGGAAGTTTTTCCCCAGACTCAATCGAACGCGCTCATCGCCTGGGGCCATTTGTATCAAATAAATGTCGACCAATTATGTGAAATTTTCCAATTATAAATATAAAGAGAAAGTGCTTTCCATGCGCGCGCAACTCAAAGAAAGAAACGTAGGCGTCAGCGAAGATTTTTCGCCCGCCACACGCCATGCCCGGAAAAGGCTTATCGAGTTCGCTAAAAGCCAGTTTGATGGAACACCTTTTAAATTGGGATATAACAAGATATCCATAAATTAAAATCAGCTCATGTATGACCCAGCATCTGACACGGTTGTTGCGCGTGCTCACCCAGCTGGCGATAGCCGCTCTTCACGCAATAACACACACTACAACATAGGATCACATGAGGGGTAGTGGATGCCGTTCATCGACTTTAACAGTACTTTTCTGCAACATAAGAAGCGTACTAAATAAACGCGACTATCTCGTTTCTACCATTGACACTTGTACTGCTGACATTGTGGCACTAACGGAAACCTGGTTACATTCTAACGTTCGCGACGCTGAAATCTTTCCATTTATTGACCGTTTCACAATTTATCGACGCGATCGCATCAACAGGCCCGGAGGTGGCGTTCTGTTAGCCGTCCCAAAGGCGTTTCCTTCTCAGCACATTGAAATAACGAGCCACCTCGAAATGCTTTGGGCTTTAGTTGAAATTAATCATCAAAAAGTTGTTATAGGACTTTGTTACCGCCCCCCTTCATATACTAGCACTTTTGTAAATGAATTACACGATGCCATTAACAGCGTTCTATCGCGTTACCCCACTTTGCCACTGTTTCTACTAGGAGCCTTTAACATCCCTAGCATAGTATGGTATTCTGAACCACCATTAGCTTACAACAAACTAGCACAAGATTTTTTAGACTTGTGTTCCACATTTTCACTCACTCAGCTGGTCCGGCAACCTACCAGAATCACTTCAACCGTGTCGAACATTCTTGATCTGTTGCTAACATCCGTGCTTGATTTTGTCTCTAACGTTACATTCTTACCTGGCTTAAGTGATCATTCACTTATTACCTTTCAGATGAACTTTTCGCGACCTAAATCATCAAAAAATATAAGTTTATTAGAAACTACAAGAACGCTAACTTTGAGGCAATAAACCGTGAGCTTTCCACCTTTATAGATACATTTTTTAACCACTTCGACAACCGTAGTGTTCAATCTAACTGGAGCTTGTTTATAGCTAAATTCGCTGAATTAACCAACAAGTACATCCCGCTTCACCGAATAATTTCAAATCGTAATGCACCATGGTTTAATATTACTCTTAAGCGTCTAGCAAACAAAAAAAAGCGGCTGTATAGATTAGCCCGGTTACGGCCTAGTGGAATGCGCTGGGAACTGTACAAACAAGCTTCCGAAGAATACGCGGTTTCCCTTAAAAAGTCGAAGATTAATTATCAACAAAATATCTTGCCATCTATGCTGACCACCGATCCTCGAAAGTTCTGGCGCTTTGTAAATCCTAAGGCTGATGACACAGTAAACCTTATCGACAGCACTGGTGGTGCCATCTCTCCCGAAAAATGTGCATCCGTGTTTAACACCATTTTTTTCGCGGAACTTATCTGATGACGAAAATATCCCGCTGCCAGAATTTTCATGCTCCGAATACACCACTATGTTTCCTATAATTATTCGTTCTAGCGGTGTAGAAAATGTTATTAACAAATTAAAATGTTCCTCCCCACCCGGCTGCGATGAAATAACCACAAATTTCTTGAAAGCCACAATGGTCTATTCATCAATTATTTTAACTAGACTGTTCCAGCAATCATTGGACACGGGATCTCTTCCAGTTGAAGGGAAGATCGGGAAGGTGATTCCACTTTTCAAGTCAGGTAACCAGCAATCTCCATTAAAACACCGGCCCATTTCCCTCACAAGCATTTCCTGCAAAATATTTGAGCATATTTTGTTTTCAAACCTTGCTAACTTTCTCGAATCAAACTCATTTTTTCGCCATCACAACATGGTTTTCGCAAATTAAACCCAACTAATATCTTTCACTCACAAACTTCATGCCATCCTTGATCGTTCTTCTCTTATTGACTGCATTTTCCTAGATTTTTCTAAAGCATTTGACAAGGTATGCCATAAACTGCTTCTCTACAAACTAGGTCAGCTTAACATAGACATTAAACTGCTCTTTTGGCTAGAAATCTTTCTTACTAACCGTTCTCAGTTTGTGTCGACAAATAACGTAAATTCAGAGCACACTGCTGTTCGATCTGGAGTTCCTCAAGGGACGGTATTGGGTCCTCTACTCTTTCTTATTTACATTATTACTTACCTTTGTGTGTTTCCTCGTACATTAACCTCTTTTCGATTGTTGTGTTGTCTATCGCGAAATAACCTGCGTTGATGATACTAAAGCCCTTCATCCGACCTTGATGCTATTAACAAATGGTTCACATATGGTTGATGGAACTTAACGTAAGGAAATGCAAGCATATGCGCATATCTCGAACATAATCTGTTTCGTCCATTTAACCACATCGCTAGTACTCTTTGGAGACCGTGTCCTCATACAAACACCTTGGCATTCACATTACTCAAACCTTTCTTGGGCAGACCACATTTCGTATGTAATTAGCAATGCTAATCGAATTTTGGGGTACCTCCGTCGTAACTTCGCACAAGTATCTTCATCCATAAAATTAACCATGTACAAAACGCTCATTCGCCCGAAACTAGAATGCTGCCTCCGTGTGGGATCCAAGCCATGAAAACCTAATTGGGTCACTAGAAATGGTTCAAAATAACTCCACGCGTTTCATTCTTTCTAACTACAACAGAACAGCAAGCATATCTGCCATGAAATTAAGTCTTGACCTATCAACCCTTGTATGCCGTCGTAAGTTGTTTCGTTTGAGCCTTTTTCACTCCATATTTCATCATCCTCAGCTCCACCATGAGCTTATATCACCTCCTCAGTATGTTTCATCTCGCTTAGATCACGCACAAAAAGTTCGAATTCCTTTTTGCAGAACTGACGCTTTTTTTAAGTCATTCTTACCACGGACATCCGAAGAGTGGAATCACCTTCCTTCGGATGTTATCTCCATCAGAAATCACCACCTATTCAAGAACGCCCTAGCTAACATTACATAATTAGAATTTTATGTGCTTGGTCATTCTTTGTTAGGTATATATGTGTATTCTTTCGCATGTAACCCACTTCCCCTCTAATGCCTTTGGCCCTGAGGGTATGTTAAATAATAAAATAAAAGGGGTACCGGAGGCATACGTGAATATCTTAGCAAATATCTACAAGGATTCCGCAGCTACCTTGGTTCTCCGCAAGAAAGTAGAAAATTCCTAACAAGAAAGTGGTGAGGCAAGGAGACACAATCTCTCCAATCCTATTCATTGCATGCTTAGAGAACTATTCAAGCTCTTATACTGGGAAGGCTTAGGAGTGAGGATCAACGGCGAATATCTAAGCAACCTTCGGTCTGCAGATGACATTGTTTACAGATGACATTCAGCAACAATGGAGACAAATTACAGCAAATGATTGAGGACCTTAATCGAGAAAGTGTAAGAACTGGGTTGAAGATGTGTGCAGAAACAAAGATAATGTTCAATAGCCTGGCAAGGGAACAAGAATTCAGGATCGCCAGTCAGCCTCTACAGTCTGTAAAGGAGTACGTTTATCTAGGTCAATTACTCACAGGGGACCCTGATCATGAGAAAGAAATTTGCAGCAGAATAAAATTGGGTTGGAGTGCATACGGCAGGCATTACCAAATCCTGACTGGGAGCTTACCACTGTCATTGAAAAGAGAAGTGTACAATCATTGCATTCTACCGGTGCTAACATATGGGGCAGAAACTTGGAGGTTAACAAAGAAGCTCGACAACAAGTTAAGGACCGCACAAAGAGCGATGGAACGAAAAATCTTAGGACTAACGTTAAGACAGGAAGAGAGCGGTGTGGATCAGAGAACAAACGGGGATAGCCGATATTTAAGTTGACATTAAGCGGAAGAAATGGAGCTGGGTAGGCCATGTAATGCGTAGTGGATAACCGATGGACCATTAGGGTTACAGAATGGATACCTAGAGAAACGCAGTCGAGGACGGCAGAAAACCAGGTGGGATGATGAAGTTATGAAATTTGCAGGCGCAAGTTGGAATACGCTAGCGCAAGACAGGGATAATTGGAGATCGCAGGGAGAGGCCTTGGTACTGCAGTGGACTTAAATATAGGCTGATGATGATGATGATGATGTCACTAATAGGCTCCGAATTTCCAAAAATGACCCTGGTAACGCAATGCAATGGACTTATTCCACTTTGAGAGGCATCGGTGGTGAATAGCTACAGGTTACTATTTGAGATACCCTGAACTGTTTCGGCTGCAAAAGCTCACGTCCGCAGCTGTAGTCAACCACAGCAAGTCATTTTTTGCATGCCGCGGAATTCCTGAGGAAGTGGTTTCCGATAACGGCCCGCAGTTTTCGTCGGCTGAATTTTCACTCTTCGCTCAAGACTACGGTATCAAGCACATTATATCTAGATCTCACTATCCTCAGAGTAGGAAGACAGCGGTGTGGATCAGAGAGATCAAGGGGATAGCCGATATTCTAATTGACAATAAGAGAAAAAAAATGGAGCTGGGCTGGCCTTGTAGTGCGTAGGGCGGATAACCGGTGGACCATTAGAATAGCAGAATCGGTGCCAATAGAAGGAAGCGCACTCGAGGACGGCAGAAACCTAGGTTGGAGATGAAATGAGAAAATTTGCAGGTGGAAATTGGAATCAGCTAGCCAAGACAGGGGTAATTGGAGATCGCAGGGATCGCTACTTCGTCCTGCATTGGACATAAAAACAGTCTGATAATGATGATGATGACAGTGATGATCCTCAGAGTAATGTACTTCCTGAGTCTGTCATGGAAGTCTTAATGATTTTTACCACAAAGACAAAAGACCCTTACCTGACGCTTCTAGGTTACAGGTCGACTCCTTTGAAGTACATCCTTTGAACTCCTTTGAACTACACATAGGTCTCCGGCATAGTTCCACCAAGCTGCCACCCCAACTACCGGATCAAGAGAGCCTTCGAAACTTCGAAGAACAATACCGGAGACGTCAAGGAAAGACTTCCACGAACGTCACAGAGTCCGCGACCGGCCGGATCTGTTCTACGGAGACGACGTCTGGTTGACAGACCTCAAGTGCAAAGTGACAGTACAAGCCCCAGCCGATGAGCCTCTGTCCTATTGGGTTAACACTGACACTGGTGCTGTACGCAGGAACATGGCCCAGCTCGGTCGCTATTCCCGTGCTAACACCGACGCAAAAAGTGCCTCTATCAGTGACGGTGCTACAGACGCTCGTTCGTGTTGCCAAGACACTTCCCACATGTATACCAGAAGTGGGAGGTGCGTGAAGCCGCCTGCTGCAGCAAACTTCACTTGCTCTATTGGGGACATGTTGTAGATGCTGCCATCTAGTGAAAGCGGGGCGACATTGGTCCTCGTGAGGGCGCGTGGTCGGTGATCTGGCAGCGCGTGCTTTCTTCTTCTTCAGATAGAACACGTCTGTGAGACGTGTGGTGATGTGGCTCCTCGTCTGGCCGTCTCGCTCTTCCCTCCTGGCTACAACATTGGCAAGTGTGCTTCGCCTTTGATGCTGTTGTCCGATGTGCCTGCAGAATCTAGGCAGCTTCCGAGGGGCTGAGAAGACAACGCGTACATGAAATCTGCCATGCACATACGGTATTACTTCAAGTTTTCGCCATTCCACAGTGACGGCGCTTTCTTTTCCAATCCTGTACTGCCTGTTTTCTTTTTTTCTGCAACGTTTCCACTAGAGCTTTGTTTAGATCTGCTGGAAAACCAGCAGCCATAAGTCTATCGACCTGCTTCTGCAAACTCAACTGTATTGTATGACAGCAACTTTTTCGCTATGTATGTGTACTGAAGCAGAGTATGTATTGAAGCAGAGTGTCGCCATGATCCTCTTCGTCACTTTGCATCGCGGTGAATACGTCTTACAAACCTGTCCACCTGCAATAAATGTCAGTTTGGTTAATTGCACAGCTTGCTGCTGCAAAGTGGAGCAGTTGCCCTATGCTAGACCTTGACAGGTGGAGTATATGACAAAACTTTGCTATGGCTGATGCAGCTACCTTCTCGAACACGTGTTCAACAAAAACAGCGAATTCGCCGTTCTCGTCATTTAGCATTATATCAAGATGAGATTTCCAGAAAAATTCTGCCGCACTACGGAGCACTAAAAGGCTATGTGAGTTACCGGGTGAAGCTCGCCGTACGACATTGACGCCTTCGGACAGGCACTGCTGCCTTTCGTCACTCGGCGATTTTACCGCTACCTGGTGGGCTCTCGCCAGCAGCTCTTGCTTCTGGGGTGAAGGAACTAGGCTAAATTTTGGCGCTTTTTACTACAGGTTGCACATCAGTATTGCCTGTGCCGCATTCGCTTCTTCATCTTTACAATTCACTCCTTTCTTAAAAACCTCCCTTGGTATCAACAAAATGCTGTCAGTGCATAGGTAGTATGCTTGAGGTGGAATGCTTTTTCTGTAACACTCAGTTGTAAGTGAGCGCCTTTTCAGTTTAAGTTCAGAAGTGTAGCATTTTCGCCCAGTTGGTGATGCATATTTCACTGCGATGAAGGCCAACAGACGAGACCAAAGGCAGGCAAGACAGGTGAAAAAAGCTGCTTTCCTCGTGTCATTCCGTACCACTTTACGCTTGAGCCATGGTCTACGCCTGGCTATTGTTTAAGGTGTCTTCAATGTAGGAATTTAGCGTAATGAAATGCGCTTTACATCAATATTTCGCAGTAAAGAAGTGACTCAAAACCCTGTATGCTACGACGGAATAATTCGTTGATCACTTTGCTTTTTTGTCTTTCCTGTAGCACACTGGAATGAATAATTGGTGACAGCCTGGCTCAACGTAACTAGAGGGCACTGCACAAACAACTGCAGTTTACATGTTCCTAAACTGATACTAAAAACAGTTGCTTTTTTCTTTCTAAACTGATCCTTAAAATAGCTGTTCCA
Organism: Dermacentor silvarum; assembly: GCF_013339745.2. Classification (NCBI taxonomy): domain Eukaryota; kingdom Metazoa; phylum Arthropoda; class Arachnida; order Ixodida; family Ixodidae; genus Dermacentor; species Dermacentor silvarum. The sequence goes on from NC_051163.1 coordinate 126,889,202, forward strand.
TGTTCTACACGGATGCTCAAATAACTTACTGGTACTTTACAAATGAATAAAAATAAAACTGATTAAAACAGAAAGTTGTTGAATTCACTATTGTAGGAGCTATTAAACGAGTAATAATGGTTCCAGTGTTGCTGTTCATAAAACGATGATCCTGGGCAAAGTCACGGCCTAGGCAACGGCTATGCGAAACATCAAGAACAAACACCAGACATCAAGAAATGTGAAGAAAGAAAACAAAGGCAGAAAGGAAATAGGTCAGAAACACAAAACATCACAGAATTCAAGCACATGACCTTGATCAAGTCTAACCTGCTATACTATAATAATAGTATTCGCGGCGATGTCTCACCAACACACTAACTAGAAATGCACATATCAACGAAACTTCGGCGTAGTAATTGCAGAAAATGGAAACCTGAAGGTAATCTCATACGCCGCACAATATAACGCCCCTTTGTACAAAGTACTACAGCTAAATTACATTCCAAGAAAAAAATATAAAAAATTGGCCCATGTTCAACTACATTTAAAAAGGCTTGATGAGGCCACTATAAAAAATTTCAACCCCTCCCCTACCGGGAACAGGGGTACACGCGAAGCTTGTGCAACCCTAGGGGATGGGTTGGTTAGTTTTTTGAGCGTTTGAGACGTTCACGTTCCCACTGGCACTACCGTTCCTTCAACGCAACGTGATCTTCGGCTGAACGAACGAAACGCGGCCTCCACTTCTGACTGCCGGGCCTGAACTTGCGGGAAATTATGGGCACGAGGCGAGCGAGCGAACAACGCGATCACACCCTTTCCTTCCTCGGGAGGGAGGGGATGCCTGTAAGTGGCTGTGGGTATGGCGTGATCGCACGCGCCAGCTGCGGGCGCCGCGTCTACTTCTTCACGCATGTGAAGAAGTAGACGGTATGATGAACGGGCAGTGGCTAAACAATAAATAAAAATAAAGAAACGGCAAGTTACAGAATCGGTTAGCGTGGAGGTCTCGCAGCCCGGAGGCCGGTGGTTCGACTCCACAGCCCGACGAGCAATTTTTTATTTTTCGCGGCCCTTGGGTTTTTTCGCAGGCCAATATCAACACCGACGCCTACATGAGTCAGGCAATACAAGCTTCGCTTGAAAACGTCATAATGAGCTGCAGCAGCTCTAGCTGTAGCTGCTTTTTATAAGCTTCTGCAGCTCTTATCTTGACATGGGCGCTAGGTCTAAGAACCTGGACGACAGGTAAAGGCAGGAGCCTATCCAGGAGGTTAAAACTGGTGCTCCGGGTATGCCACTACCTCTCGTACGAGGGCACTCATTGAGCGAAAGACCGAAATATACATGTCGGCAGACGGCACAATAAGCACCTTGAACCCCAATTACGGGGAACGTACACAAGCAGAGTACTATAGTGCTCTGCGTGTGAATGTAGGAGGCAAGGTCCCCTCCAAGCGTAGACGATGTATGAGCGTATCGAAGGCCTGATCAGCCCGTGGGTATGTTGTGAAGGACATAAAATGATCAATGCTGTATTGGAGAGATGTCTGGTCGCCAAACTGCGTGGCATCAGTAATGCGGCAATTTGGGCAGGTTGGTGCATTTTCGTATTGCGGATAAACAGCGCACGAAAGGCTGAACTAAAAAATGAAATTGACGTGAGAAGTGCTGTTTCTTTCTCATGCTGTTTATCTGACATTAGGCTTCACAAATATTTTCGGCAGTCTAAGCAGAAAACGCTAAGCATTTGTTATTATTAATAATCACGGGTTGAAGTACCAAAGTTGCATGCGTCATGGCCCAACCTCGCAAGTAATTGTTAAAGATCTGCGAGGTGGAGGAAGTTTAAATAAAGTAAAATATTTGGATTGATCTATAAGTGGCCACGAAGCAACAGGAGAAAAGCATAAGGGTATCGCACAAAGCTGCGCAGGTAGTGAGAAATTGGTCGTGGCACGGAGACGGAGATTCACTAGGAACCAACGCCATGCAGGGGTTGAAGCTGGTAGATCGCAAAGGGAGGTCGAAATAAGGGATGACACGAAGCACGGGACACTGAATATTACTCAGCAGTTCTGCTGAAATCTGTGATGTGGGACATATAAAATATGATTTGAGAAAAAAAATGTTTGCCTCATTTTTGCCTACAAAGGAACAAACTCACACGGGATGACAATAATTCAGGACATCTTCTCTGTTCTTGTGATCGCTACTGACACGCATACAAACCATGTCATGTATGTGCCGTTTAAACCTCTGCGTAACTGCGTTGGTCTCAGGGTGACAGGCAGTGGCATTTAGTGAGTTGTTCCACTAAGTGTCTTGACTTCTTGCATGATTAGAGCTGCGAAAGCCATTGCAAGGTCGGTATGACCATTGCTGATGCACCATGCAGAAGGGCACTTTTGCGCAAGAAAAAGTGTACAGTGTAACTGGAATTTCGTTGTAGAATGGCTTTATTTTCGAAGTATCCCGCGAAATAATCAGTAGCAGCCACAATATGTCGGTTGCCAGCCGAAGACTTTTAGGCCCTTTGGCTGGGGCAGCGCTAACTCTTCCTCTCGTAGCCTATAAGCAGCTTCATGCCCGTTTGTTAAAACGGAGTCGCTAGCGAGGCGATAGGCTTCGGTAAACTATTTCTCTCACAGGAGGAGGAGGAGGAAATAACTATTAAAAACAAAAAGAACACAGAATAAACGCAGCCCGTCTGTTCTTCCTGCTTGCGGCTGGGAAGGGTCCTCAGTGCAGTGTTCCTGCGGCCATCACTGCTTCGAGGTGGAGCCTTTTGGAACTGACGATAGTGGCAAGCTTTAAGGTAATGCTTGGCGTCTTCAGTGAGCCTAGGCCCTTTTTAACATCTGTAAATCCGAGCCAAGGCACGTGTAAATTTCAAATCCCGGGAAGTGGACAACTACCGCCCCATATTCTTAACAAGTACAACCTGTAATCTATTAGATCACATACTTTACTCACCGGTAGCTTCGCATCTTGATAACAACTTTACTTAAAGCAAAGCTTGCTGTGCCTCTTTCTTTGACTTTTCCAGTGCTGCTGCTGTTGTCGCTGTCATGCACGCCGCGTGAGTAAGGTGGTTCAGTGTGTGCATATACATGGCAGGAGCGGTAAGAGAGGAAGGACGACGCGAGAAACTCGTTTGGACCTTTCGATCGCGTCGTTACAATGCCCTATGGAGCCCCCTAGGCACCACGACAATGCCTTCTTGACGGCTGTCCCGTGATCCCTCGGAAATCATTGCAGAAACTGCAGCATTACATTAGTACTAACGTGCAACCGTCCAAAGGCGAGGTATATAGAATGATATACAGGAGGTAGGGAGAGGAGGCAGAGAATGGGTAGAACTGACGCAGTAAAGCAACGAGGTAATGATAGCCTTGCAACTCTTCACTTGTAGCTCCCATACACGGTGGGAGGGCGGGAGACTGAAAAGACGTCATAAGAAGGCAATGAAATGCTACTGCTAGACACGACAGCAGTTGCAGACAAACTAGATACACTTAAGTTCAAGGTACGGTACGGTACGTTTCGGCTGTTCTGAAAAATAAAAACCGTGCAAATGTGTCAAGCGGACAATTGACGTTTGGCGTGCAGGCACAAGGCAGCATTAAAGCCCCGTAGCCTCTACGCGATTACTACGGAAGCGGCAGCACGTCTAATCACACTTCTGTGCCGACCGCGGTAGCTTTGCGGCTATGGCGTTGCTTGAGGTCGAGGGTTCGATCCCGACCGCGTCAGCCACGTTTCGACGGGAGCGAAGTACAAATACGCTCGTGCACTTATAGATTTAAGGACGGGTTGAAAAATCCTCGGGGGATCAAAATTAATTCGGAGTACACCATATATATGGCATGCCTCATAATCCGATTGTGGTTTTGACACCTACGGCCCCATACTTCAATTAACCCTTTATTGACGAGCGTTGCCTAGAGGCAGAAAAAATGTTTCGGGCCAAGTTTGAGTATGAGTACGAAGTTTCCGGCTAAATGTATTCCTGAGCCAGGAAAGATACACTCAGAGAACAGTGAAAACGATAGCTGATATCTGCACGGCTTGACACTTTCGAATGTTATCACAGTGTAAAGACACAGACATGTCTTCGTAGAAAACTTCTAGAGGAGGAGATACCTATATAAAACTGTCAGGGGTATAGCTGAACGGTATGTCTATTATTGTTTAGAAGCCAAGAGGCTCCCAAAGCAATAGTCATGCAATGTTTAACAAGACATGAAGAAATTAGGTAACATGATGAAAAAATAGTACTGCGTACATAGGTTCACACAATTCTGTAAAAGATGCACGCAAAGAGTAAATGTCAGAAAGTGAAAGAAAAGAGGAGCATCCTTTCATTCACGAGGAAATGGAATAGAAGCAATAGGAATTTCCGGGTTGCAAAAGAACCAGGCAAATACTACAGCGTTTATTACAAAAAATTGTAGAATCTGTATAAAATATCACCACATAGTGTTAGTTTTCTTTATTGATACGTTATTCAAGATGTTATGAGCTCGTTATCAAGCTGATTACGAAATCAGCTTTAATATCTTGCACATGTCCTCAAAGCCACTCCGTGGCGATTGGGCTGTAAATGTTTCGGGCGGCGCACCGAGAGGTAGAATACGTGGCCCAGCTGCTCAACCAAGCATTCTGGGCTAAAATTTAGCTGCTATGCATTTGAGCCAGAATTCATTACAAAATGAAGGGTCAAATTTTAAGGAATTCATGCGAACTACGGGACGTGCTACCTAAAGTCTCGTTCGAGGAAGATTTTTCACCAAAAATTCGACTAGAATGTAACAAACTAAGAGACCGTAATAAAGAAAAAAACCACCACGTGAACAACGAACGTTTTACGCTTCGATACAACAAACTGCACTTCATGGAAAGAACTACATATATCATGCGCTTTCATAAAGTGTAAAACAGATAGTCGCACGTGTAAATAGATAGTCGCTCGTCAGTGAAAGAAAATTTAGCGCGCAGTGGACATAAAATGTCGTACAGAGTATCTATTATCTTCGCCAACTTCCGCATCATACTCACAATAACTGGTATGGTAAACGCAATGATAAGCATGGGTCCTGCGGATATCATCTGCAAGCCTGCTGCTAGAAAAGCGTGATTTATTTCCGTAAGTTTAACTTCAGAAACATTATTTCATTCTATTTTATTTGAGACAATTTAATACAAATTGGCTCAGGAGGCACCACAAAAGGCCTGGAGAGAGCCTGACTAGGTTATGCCACCCTGACAGCGTAGGCACCAAATCTTATTTACAGACGATTACATATCATACGCCGACCAAGATACAATAAATCAATGCATATACAGTGAAATATGCCGTTCCTTTTTCGGAACGAAAATCAAAGGGAATCAAACAAAATACACACACAATGAAATAAATCCTGATAATACACAATGAAATACATCATAATACAGAAGATTAATACCGATAATTGGTTTAGAGGTTAAAATCACACAGACCTGCTCAAATAGAAATAAGGCTTTAGCTTGCTTCTTTTAAGCTCTGTCGTAGATCATAAGGGGGGATTGCTTAACTTGATAGTTTCTTGAAAATTCATTCTGTTTGCACGAATATGGACGAAGGACTTCCAGAGATAGTTTTTGGTTTAACAATTGTTTTATCTTAAGTATGTTATATGTCGTAAAGTACGATGCAGTGTTTTCAGTGTAGGGGACGTTTCCAATTGCTCGTATAGCTCGCTTTTGCAACGATAAAAGTTAATTAGGGTCTGTGTCGGTTGTTGTTGGTCATACCAGAGAGCAGAACATCACACGTGAGTGTACAAATGCACAGTAGTTTTTTCGCTTAGCTTTAAACGGGAGGAGTGAGTTAGATTATTTAACATGCCAATGGCTCGAGATACGTCGGTTCATAACGCGTTCACTTGAGGAGACCATCATAAATTTTCTTGGAACACGACAGAGATGTGTGTTATATAGGTACTCCTTGAAATTCGAAAGGTAAGGCTGGTACATTTGTTGGTCCTTTCGACCTAAACAACAAATACTTTGTCTTTTGTGTATTTAGTTGCAGTTTACTTGATATTAAGCACGTATTTAGATTTTTAAGACATGTATTTGCTTCCGCGCATATCTCATGTTTGTTGCCTAATGAGGAAAATATATTTGTATCATAAGCGTAAAGCACCATCTTTTTACGTCCTTTAATATTTACAATATCATTTATATGTAGTAAAAATAGTGCAGGTCCTAGAATAGATCGCTGGGGTACTCCATATTTGATAGTTTCCATCTCGGATTCGACTTTATTTATTACTGTGAACTGCTACCTGGAAGTTAAATAGCTTTGTATTAGAGGAAGTGCTATACCTCGGATGCCGTAAAAGGGTAATTTACGCGACAGGAGTTCATGTTGAACCCAGTTAAACGCCCTTCTAATGTCTAAAAAGGTCCATATTGTGTACAGTTTATTTTCTCTGTTTTCGCAAATGTTTTCTTTAATTTAAAGAAGGCCTGTTTCTACCGATTTATTTTTACAAAAGCCGTATTTCTCCTTCGTGATTATGTTGTGAGTATTTAAAAAGGCTTATTGTTTGTCAATGATGTGTTCTGCTATTTTTCGAAATAGAGAGAGGATAGAAATTGACCTATATAGATGTTTAATGTCATCAAAAGATCCTCCTTTATGAACGGCAGAAGCTCTTGCATGCTTCACGTTGTCTGGAAACTCGCCTGTTGGCATAATAATGTTGCTGGTGTATGCCAGTAGGGTTGCAACTATTAGCGGCGAGAAGTTGGAGTGGCACCCTCTACGAGTGACGTCACGGCCAGGACGGCGCTCGCTCGGCTGCTGCGCGCGCTCGTTCCCTCCGTGCGTGCTTGGGGTATTGGTGGCTCGAGCCGTACTTATTGAAGGATATGCCGGCTTCTTTTTACTGTCATGCCTGAACGGGAGTTTCTTCAAAACCACGAGTCGTGAAAATTGGCGGCGTGGATATTGCAAGCTATGTGCATTGAAGGGGTCTACTAGTTTTGCAATGCGTATATGCGCAGTGTCTGTCCGTAAACTTTCCCTAAAAAGAATGTCTGCAATTTCAACGCACAAAGTTGTGTTATGATGCTCCGCAAAACACTTAAATCCCCCTTAGTGCTTAGCTATGAGAAGCATTGTATTTTACAAGGAAGAAAAATCTTGGTATTGGTATTTGATGTCAATATTATAAAATGCGTGCCATAAGGAAACTGCACAGCGAATCTTTTATGATGATCCTTATTACTATGGTGAGCTGTTCTAGTCAAGTATGGCTACTTTATTAATGCGTAAAAGGAAGAGTTAGGCGCGCATTTTGCATGAAAACGTTTGCTAATACTTTCACCATTCTCTGAAACAAGCACCCAGAAAACGCATTGCTCATGGCTGTTAACGCGACGGCGCGTCACGAGTAGCATGTGTATACTTCAGGAATACCATAACAGAAATCACCTGAAAGAACAGTTTCGTGATTGAGATCGAGAGCCTATCAATTACACGCGAGAAAATGTTTCATAGTGGCCCTTAATTTCCTTTATCGACATCCTGGCACAGCTCTTACGCAAATCTACCGACTGTAGTTATGGTGAGGCATGCATTATTCGCGAAACCCATCAGTTTACTGCAACTTCTCATTGAAACCATGAAGCAGTTGTTTAAGCGCCAATTGCAATGCCTAAGGTATACTCTAGGCTATACAGCGCAGCTTCCGCTGCGCTGAAGAGGAAAATTCAAACGCCTTCTACGTCACCATGTCTCGATCCTGCGTTGTATAACTACACAAACTGAGAACTATTCGCTTCGTGAGTACATAAAAGAGAACCTCACATACCCGCCCCATAGAGAACACACCACAGGCCTGAAATGAATTCACTTCATTTTTGACCTCCACAGGGGAATAATGATATCTTCAATAAGCCTCATACTGCTAATGAATGAAACTTCGACTTCTTTCTAGCTGCAGCCATACGGTCCAAGAGGCATATTTCACTAACAAAGTTCGCCAAACAGATTCGTGAGGTCTGATCCTCAAGAAACAAGCAGCAGTAAATTGCACAAGTGAGTTGAACGTGTAGCTCGGAACAGTGAATAAATATTGGTACATTCCTTTGCGTATTCTGCAAATAGCTGTAAGCCTCAATTAGCTTTACTTTAAGTTACCGCCACTTGAAATTAACTGGTGAAGAACGGGCTAATTTTGAGAAGCAGTTAAAGGAACAAGGGGTGCTCGTTGAATCTAAACTGCGCTGTCAGGTCCTTGTATTACTGCCGAGCGTTTCTCTGAAGAAATGAAAATTAGATATTATACCATGAGGTACTCGTCATAAGCAAAGAAGTCTTAATTGGTTAAAATCAAGGTAAATGTAGCAGTCATACGTACGTATGGTATCCTAACTGAATTCTTATATGCTATGTTTATGCGTTTATGCTTCGATTAGACACCTGCTATTTATGCTTTTTTATTAGTCCCTCAATCTGCAAAATCTAGATCGGCGCATGAAAAACACGCAATGGGCTGGTCTGAGCTCCTTCGGCTGGCGCTGCAGCGTTGCCCTTGAGAAATAAATTTTCGTCTAGGAAATAAGCTCTTTGAATAAGTTTGCGCGAATGAAGACGTCGTAAAATGTATTTGAGATGACCGTCATAAGTATACAAGCACAGGGAACGACAGCGAACAAGCGGAAACACTGCAGAAGGCGCCTGGAAAGCGCCCGAACAGCTGCAGACGACAGGCGCGAGTCCGTGCCCGGACGTCACGCTCGCAGCGCTCGCAGCGCCCCTGTAGGTCGTTCTTGGGGCTAATATCCCTTACGTCTTTTAGTGGCCTTGGCCTAACTTCGTCGGGGCCACAGGCAACTTGATACCGGCGTTTTCCTTCCTGTCGGTCCCATCGAACAGAACGGCTGTAAAGAAAGCGTTAAGAGTGGGCTGGCGGTAAGTGTCCGGTATTTCTTGCTTGACGAGCAAAACACGATAATATAAGTGTTTGTCAGCGGTGGGTGCCTATCGCAGTGACGGCGCCCTAGATGAGACAAGTGCGCTGCTCATACACTCTAAACACGGCAATTCCATTACAAAGATGCACATTTTCACATTTTTGTGCTCGTATAACTTAAACGTTACATCAATGTAACCTTTACATTTGTAACATTTGTAATGGTCACACTTGTAAAGGTTACTTTTTGTTTATATAGGTTACGCGCATTTTTTAGGACTGTAACCTTTGCAAAGGTATGCCGCCTTCAGAACGACATAGGTTACTTGCTCCACCATGTGTAACCTTTGTACGGCACAATGGTTCAGGTAAAACGTCATTTATTATAAACTTGGTGTTTCTCCAAGGTCACAAAACAGAACTCTCCGGCACGACGATTTGACGCGTACGAATATTATTCAACCAGGAAAAGGGTACACAAACAAGACGAACAAAAATATCAGTGTGGTATTCAAAAATGCTCATGGAGTTCAATATCACTGAGAATAGACACAGGTACACAAAGTATACTGTGACTTCCTGAGTCTTGGCTGTACCAAAGTAAACCTACGTTATAAAAATGATGCACAAATATGTTCAAGGTGCTACATTCCTAGAATAGTTTTCCTATGTAGCGAACAGGTACCACAGCAAGTTTCTATTACAGTAAGTGTGGTGTATATGGCTATATTAGGCCCTCTGCAATCTTAGCTCAGGTTATATTTGTTTTTGCAGGGTGAAAACAGAAACCAGAATGAACATGCAGTTCAATAAAGCAAATACCTCGCATGATATTTCCATTCGACAAAAGCTTGTCCACATCAGATTACTCCTTACAATGTAAAGAAAAATAGGCATTGTTATCGTGGTTTACAAAAATATGGAAATAGAAAAAGGCACAATGATATAAAACGAGGTGCCAAGACAGCTAAACAGCTGTATGAGAAACACAGTAAACATACAACTGGTATAAAAGGGAGCGCAATATTGTGACTAAATTCTGCCACACTTCTTAAGCGACATTAAACTGGCCCCGCATTCACAGCTCAAAAATAGGGCTACAAGCACAGACAACACAAATGCCATCAAAGCCTGCAGCCAAATTCAACATCAAAGGAAGAGGGCCATAACTCTAAACATCTGTGCCAAACTGCATTATGTCAGAGGCGCACACCCGCAGTTTTCAGTGTATCACTTCAGGAAATACAGCACAAATTGCCTAGAGTATATGAGTATATGGCTGCACCATAAATGCTATAGTAAAACCTTCATACCTCGAATCACCTGAAGAAAGCATAGTGAGATCAACTTTAAATTATTACTATAAGGTTGGCAACATTCACTGCAAAGCATGAAGTAAATATACCGTAGTTAAGAAAAATAAGAACGTGTGGAAGCCATGTGTAAAAAACGTACTTCAGCATCTTAGAAAGTCAACTGTCTTAGCACATTGGTTTTGCGAGCTTAGCACAGATTCTTCATTTTCAAGAGCATGAGAAGATTCTTCAAGCGGTTTGTGAGCAGTCCGCGAGGCATTGTTGTGTCCGGCATGGCAATCTTCTGCAGCAGGACAAGCATTGATGAAGATGCGAGCGGGTACTCAAGGTTTTTGATGTAGTATGCCAGCAGGCAGATGATGAGGGCACGCTCTGATTTCCATTTGAGATCCAGATGACTTCATTAGCACTTCCAGCATAAACACAAGTGTGTTCGGTGGACGAATATACATGAGGTGCGGTGATTTCCAGGTCATTAGGCAGTGCAATCTGTGGAAAGTCGCATTACAGTCATGAGGAAACACCCATCAAGAAAGCATGGCGAAAATTCTCACCACAGTGAAGTGAGATTCATAGAAAACACAACGTGAATTTTGAGCATTCGTATATTACTCAGACTTCACTGAGAATCAATTCAAAATTGTGAGAAAGCACTTGATGTCACCGTCAGTGATAGATGGGTACATGATAATCATTCCACAAACTTCCTTGATGAGTGCGAGCCTTGAATAGCCTTATAAGTGCTTGACAATGTCGAAGAATGTGCATTCACGTTGTTCTTTGCATGAAAACGCTTCCGACACTGCTTTCAGTTTTCTCTCCAGGTCACCAATGTTGCTTTTAAACCGGAGCTTGACTTCGATGGAATGCTGGAAAAAGTAAATACAATGAAGCAAAACTAGTCATTATTATTAACCACAGAAACATTCTTCTGATATCCCTCACGCCATCAGGACTTAAAGCACAGGTTCTGTAGCTACGTAAATATTTTTACTCGAGCCTGGAGTAAGGAGCCGAGAGCTTCGAGGCGGAAATCAATACACAAGCAGCGAGATAACGCACAGAGTTCTAGACATTAGGTCGAATACTATTAACGCAGCAGCCGTACAGTGGAAGCGTGCGCATTCGTGAACATTAAAAACATGCACATCATAATGGAGAGCACACGCATGTAAACAGGCGATACCGGCTGGTGAGGGGCAGCAAAAGAACAAACATTCTTTTGACAGACATTTAAAATTTCCAAGTGTGCTGAGCCCACTAACGTTTCGAGTAACCATGCTGGGAACTCTGCTGCTTCGGGACTTCGGTAACTCCAATTTCTTGTTCCGTACCTCCTACATAGAATACGAAATAAAACACGCGACGGAATTATTTTAGAACGACACGTGAAATTCTGTCACGCTATTTATGTTGCCTGCAAACTGTCTATGTTGCACTGAAGCCTCAGTCGTGTAGGTTTGTTTACGTGTTTCATAAAGCATGGTTCTGTAGCACCACACATTAAATATTTTCACTGATGCCCGAAGCGTAGCTTCAAAAGCTTACTGCGCACAAACCAATTCACAAGCAGCGAAAGCACGCACAGAGTTCAAGATTTCAGGTTTAAAACACTATTACCGCAGTCATGCCTTGGAAGCGTGCGCATTCATGAACATACAAAAGCAGGCACATCCCCACCGCGCGCCCACGCATGTGAGAATGTGAGATATGATTGGCGGTGGATTATCACCTTACTGCTCAGAGACTGCGCCTGACGACACTAGGCAGCTGCATCAGTACTCAGCTAAAAGAGGTGCCACACATAAGCCGATATATCGATGCAAAGTGCCGCGAGCTAGGTCAGTCATGCACAAGGATAAACACACTAAACCTCACCTAAATTAGAAAAGCACCCAAATGAAAGGAGCGAAAAGACCGGACTTGACAGGCCTTAAACTAACGAAGACCTCGTATGCCGTTAATGCGTATCTGGAAAAAAAGGCCACTTACCCAAGTCCATTATTCGGCCGTGAGCAGCTGGACCGATGTTGCGATAGTCGCCACGAATTGCGCTTGCTGTAGAGTCGTCCGGCGAACAAACAACGACATAGCACCGACAGTCGCAAAAAGGCTCGCTGCCGCGCAGCACACACCACATGTCCCTGCTACGTAGCAGCATCACCTATTTCGCGGAGCACACACAAACCCAAAGACTTGCAAATCGCGAAAAAATCCGCCACAAAGCAGCGTCGCTCACGCGAGCGGTTTGGACGATTTGAACTGTAACGGCGCTCCGCAGGCGCCTTCCCGCGCAGCCAAGCGCCATAAAGCGCCAAGCAGCCAGGAATACTCGCCCCCGCACCTAAACTCGACCCTCCACTCGTACCCCCGTATTCACAAACGCACCTCGACTCGACCCGAAATGCTCCTTAAGGGCGGCTTTTCGTTACACAAATCGCCCTCCACTCGAAACGAGCCTTGAGTGAAGAAAAGCTCGAGCGTTTTACTCGAGAATCTCAAGGTAGCCCCGCAGCTACCTTCAATCGCTCCTTGAGTGAAGTTAGTGCGCAAACATGGCTGCGTTGTGATCTGTCGCACGCCTCGTCGGCTTTTTTCAGATGGACGCCAGTTGCCTCCGCAGCTTTTCTTTCGTTAACGATGCTGCGCATCTTCAAGGGCATCGTTTTACGGACTGGTGCAATCCTCTGGAGCGATTCGGCAACGCAGTAATTCTACTGTGGCACCGAGACAGATCAGCCGTCCTGTCAAGAAGACTGCCAGTTAGTGCAGTGACCTGTCTTCTTATTCTGTGCATGAGCCAGTTGATGACATGCATACATGTATTCTTCGTGCGAGTGCTCCCGAAACTACTATCAGCGCCAGTGCCGCGTTTCTCACGGGTGATCATACAAAGCAGCATTATTTGAAACGAGGCACGATACATAACTGCTGTGGACTTCGAACCTATGAAAAGAAAACAACTGCGAAGATTCCTGCCGTTAGTGGGTGTGTTGCCTGTGTGCTCGATTGCTGAATGCGGGTCTGGCTGCGCGAGCGCCGGAATTCGCTCCGCATGAGTGGTTCGTACTGGGGTGCATCACTTACGACGCTATTCCAAGGACGGCGAAGCGCACCACAGCAAGGCGAGCTTCTCTAAAAAAACGACCAGGTGCGTTCACTTTTCTGTTGCTCTATAATTTCATGCAGTTAGTTGCTCTAGGGAAAACAAAAAGTATACTGTAATTTCGCGTGGGACGTGTGGCAGTAGCTGCTCTTTACAGTCGTTAGCAATAATTACGTGAGCCTTACTTCAAAATATTCAGTTTAATCAGCTTTTGCTTATGAACATCCAAGCCCAAAGAGGAAGTGAGCAACCATGACATGGTTTTCATAATTATACCTGCACGTATACAGAGGGAATGTATGTGTTATTTCAATACAAAACATTGAATAACAACACGAGAGGATAGTTTTTCTTCATCTCATTATCTTTAGCGTTGAAAAAAACTGTAGCAGTTGACCCAGCTCCTAATACACAAAATGCTCGCAAGTGGTAGCAGATATGTCACATATATTTGTTGCGCACATTCCAGCTATTAGTGAGTGCATTATGTAAGTGTTCGATTGCTGTATGTCGGTCTGGCTGTGCAAACGCCAGACCAGCTTAAAACTGTATTATTGCAAATATGAATGAGAACAGTCCGAGCTTGTCAATGTAAAAAAAATCGGCTTCCTGAACACAATGAAAATCTTTAAGGAACATATTTACTTCGAAAGGTAAACTGATGAAAACGAATACTGTACCTAAGCTAGTTTTTATGTTCGTTAACATCATTGTATGTTTATAACTAACCCCTTCTCTTATGCAGGAACCAGGCTGCCAACGCAACCACGCAGAGCAACTGCCTTTTCAAGGGTGCTGCGCTTGGGTTGGTGTGCAAGCGGAGAAGAGTGCAGCTCCAGTTAATGTGTCCTGCTGTAGTGTTGTCGTTGTCGCACTATTTTGGCTAAAGCCTCTATCTCTTTCTGACACCCTAACAGCTCCAACACCACTAAAAGCATTTTGCATACATCTGCCTTCATAGGCACCTTGCACGTTAGGTCTGTATTTTTCATCCAGGTTCCTTTTCTTAAGCCATATTTAATAAAGCAGTCTGTATGGATGAACTATTTCTTGTTTATCCAAGTGTCAATCTCTGAAACAATAAATTAAAATTAGCCTCGTCTTTTTGTGTTCTGATAGAATTGCAAAAAGAGCGGGAACTCTGATCCTACAAATACAAGCACTAGTACTTCTGACAAAGCTATTCTAGAATAAAACATCATCTGTGTTCTAGACAGTAGACTAGCAGTGTTCTAGACAGTAGCATACCGTCGGGTGGCCAGTATGCAGTGGTAAATCCTTGCAGAATATACGCTGTTTCAGCTCAGTTTCTAACTACCGCTTAAGATTAATTATGAAGACCGAAGCAATGAATTTGTTCCATTCGATGCGGAGCACAGTTGGCTTCCATGGGGTTTGCAGAAGTTCAGTAATTGACCGAGGAACAGAGCATGTCTTGTGGGATCCCACAACAGGCCAAATGGTGATGCAGACTGTCACAATGGCGTTGCTGAAAAATACAGTATAGAGCGCATTACTAGCATGAGTTCAGCAAAGCTGAGATTAACCATCAAAATTACGGTATATTTCCTGATGTACACTTGCTCATGCAAAAGTAGCTTCAACATTCCACTAAATACTGAAGTGCTGCATTACAAATTGTGGGCCGTAAAAGAAGCTCACGTCTCAACCGTAACACATTATGGGCAACTTATGACTTCGCACATTAAATCATGACTATGCTCTTCAAAACAATAATATATGACTGTTGAAGAGGAATAAAATATGAGTTTGATTTCATTACGACATAGCTGTTTCATGTTTGCGGTTCAATCAATCAATCAATCTTTATTATTTCAACAGTAAGGGAATACAATTCAAATGAATATGCAGAAGGAGGTCCCATGGTTACAAACCGCAGGCGGGACCTCCATGTTCTAAATAACATGGCGTGTATTTCACCATTTTGTCAATGTGGCCAGACATAACATCAATATTAAGTATAAGTACGAAAAATAACCACAGAGTAACTACCGGGCAGATCAGTCAAGTACTTCCGAAGCACCTAGGTTTTTTCAGGGAAGCGAGATGGTGCAATTCCAACAGATAGGCACGGCATCTATCGATGCTTTCACGTCAGTAACATGCCTTACCGTGCAACACAGACCTTGATTTTTTTCCATCAGCTGGTCTTTCCAAGGCCCACATCCTGCAGCAGAATGACAAAAATGATATGTACATAGGGCGTTCGCACGCTAATTTCAGTGCAGCTAAGAAAGTGAAATGAAAAGACATAGCAGTGCTAAAAAAATGTGGGCGTTGCGTGAGCACAGTTTATGGAACGTGCAGGAGATGCTACGACATAGCAAATTGAAAAAGGTAAGACGGAAAAACACTAATGCTGGTATTGAACTACTGACAAGTGAATTTTCGGAAGAATAAAAGATTGCGTAGCGTATATGTCAAGTGAAGCAGCACTGTAAATGCAGGCACCAGTGCTGGTTCATTGATGATATGTGCTACAATTTGAACAAACCGACTAACCACCACGGCTTCTAAAACTACCCACTCCTGCCATAAACGTTTTTGAGTAGAGGACTCAAAAAGTTTGTTTCCTTAAAGAAGCCGGAGCTACGCACTCAACCATATGCATTCTGCCACGTGTATACTACAACTGCTTCTTCTCTACTGAAAGATTTCTTACGCGATAGTGGAATGATCATCGGACACAGGCGCGGAGCGGTACCTTGTGGATTTATGTTTAAACAGCTGAACCAATAAAACATTGTCGCGCCGAATCTCCCGCAAGCTGCAATTCAAAAAAGAAAAAAAAAGAACCCGCGAGCATCAGGGATTAATCTGGAACCTTCGATGACTCAGGTATAAAAGCCGACGCGTTTCGCCGCTGATCAGATTTCGACGCTCGCCGACGGTGTTCGCCGCTATCGTTGTGCTTTGAGTGTAGCTTGCTTTTGTGGGCACAGGCTCGCCCAATAAACAACCAGTTTCGTCATACACAGTGTTATGACTGTTTTGTTCACTGTCACTACTACGTGACATCTGGTGGAGGTGCTAGTTCGTTCATGCACCGAACGCCCCCGCAAAGCCACGATCCAAGTCCGAAACCAGAGGACAACGCTACGTCGCCAAGGACCAGCGAGCTAGCCGTAGGCAGCAAGGACTTAAAACGGAGTACGAACTTCTTCCCGAGAAGACCACAGCGATCAAGGTAAAGTCAACGACTCCAATGGCAGCCCCAGCGTCCCCCATTCTGCTGCAACAACCTCTGGAGTCACCGACCTTCCGTGGATCACCGGCTGAAGACCCTGAAACCTGGCTGGAGACATACGAGAGGACCGCGACGTTCAACAAATGGACCGACGACGACAAGCTGCGCCATGTCTATTTTTCGTTGGATGACGCTGCTCGGACCTGGTTTGAGAACGGAGAGACCACCCTGGTGACATGGGACCTATTTCGTGAGAACTTCGTGAGAACCTTCACGAGTGTCGTACGAAAGGAAAGGGCTAGAAGTTCTCTTAGAAACCAGAGTTCAATTGCCGAACGAGAACATCGCGATCTTCACGGAGGAGATGACTCGCCTCTTCCGCCACGCCGACCCCGATATGTCTCAGGAAAAGAAAGTGCGGTTCTTGATGCGGGGTGTCAAAGAGCAAATATTCGCCGGATTGATGCGCAACCCGCCCAAGAGTGTCGCCGAATTTCATTCCGAGACCACAACGATCGAGAAGACGCTTGAAATGCGCGCCAGGCAATACAACCGCCGTGCCCTGACCAACTACGCCGAAGCTCAAGCGCTAAGCGCCGACGACCTGCGAGAGACGATCAGAGCGGTCGTACGGGAAGAGTTAAAGAAGTTATGTCCAAGGTCGCCGCCTCAAGTGGCCTCGATCGCCGACATAGTTAAAGAAGAGGTTCAGCGGTCACTGGAAGTGTCAGAAGTTCCGGCATCGCCTCAACCACAACCGGAAGCGATGACCTATGCCACCGTCGCCCGCCGTCAAGGACCCCCTCCGCGCTCGCGCCAAGGCCCCGTAACGTCACAGTTCCGTCGTCTGCCGCCGCCGCCGCCACCAGCACGCCCGCCCGTCGCCCAGCGCAGCTACCCGAGAAAGAGATTTGGCGCGCCCCCAACCACCTCCCGCTCTATTATATCTCTGCGGGGAAGCCGGCCATGTCTACCGCCATTGCCCATACCGCGAGATGGGCCTACGAGGGTTCGCCGTCAACGCGTCACGGCCACAGCTTGGCGAGCGACCACGTGACATCACCGACTACCTCGCTGGAGCCCAGTGGCAACCACGACGACCGTCACGCTCACCGTCACCAGGACGTTACCTGTCGCCGCAGCGCCGACGTTACACTAGCCCAGCCCAGGGCCGGTCCGTGAGCCCCTCTCCGGGAAACTAAAGGCAGCAACCGATGGAGGTGCGTTTGCTGTACGACGCAATTCCGAAGATCCTCCGCCACCGACGAAGAAGATTCGCGAATAACGACGAATTATCCGCACGACAACACTTCACCACCGAAAGAAGACCTGTCGACGCGACGTAGCAGCAGCGGAGCAAGCGGACGCAGCCGTAATCCGACGCCACGACTTAACCGCAACGCCAGACGACGGTCTACCGACTTAGACGTGCTAATCGATGGTCATAACGTCACCGCTCTCGTCGACACTGGAGCCGACTATTCCGTCTTCAGTGGCCCGTTCGCCACCCAGTTGAAGAAGGTGAAAACAGCCTGGCAAGGACCCGATATCCGGACAGCGGGAGGCCACCTAATAACGCCGACTGGAATCTGCACAGCGAGAGTCACGGTAAACAACCGCACTTACGCAGCGAGCTTCGTAATCCTGCAGCACTGCTCCAGGGATGTCATCCTAGGCATGGACTTTCTGAATCAACACGGCGCAGTCATCGACTTAAGGTCCAAGTCGATAACGCTTTCAACGCAGAACGCGATACCACCCGAGACAAGCATAAGTTACCATGCCTTGAATGTGCTTGAAGAACAAGTCACCGTTCCGCCTCGCTCCAGCGTAATGATTTCCGTCGGTACCGAAGTGCCTGCAGACATGGAGGGTGTCATCGAGGGCGATCATCACTTACTGCTCGACCGTGAAATTTGCGTCGCTAGAGACATAGCTGAGCTACGTGCAGGGAAAGCAAAGGTGATGCTCACGAACTTCAGCCCCGAATACAAGCGCATTAACAAAAGCACCACGGTCGCCTACATCGACGAAATAGTACAAGCCAGCAGTGTTTTCACCTTCACGGATTCCAGTGCACCTGCAACGACGAGTATAGTACCTGAACCAAGTGTCGACGTCAATCAGAACCTTCCCAGGCATAAGAAAGAACAACTAAAAGCTCTGCTCCTGCAATACAAGGACTGCTTCTCGTCGTCGTCAAAAGTTCGACAAACCCCTGTCGCCAAGCACCGCATCATAACCGACGAAAATGTCCTCGCACTCCGTCAGAGCCCATACCGAGCTGCGGCGCGCGAACGCGAGGCCATAAGGCAACAAGTCGACGAAATGCTACGCGACGACATCATCCAGCCGTCCAAGAGTCCGTGGGCGTCCCCCGTGGTGTTAGTGAAGAAGAAGGATGGAACCCTACGTTTCTGCGTCGATTATCGCCGCCTCAACAAGATCATGAAGAAGGACGTGTACCCCCTCCCACTGATTGACGACGCCTTGGATCGACTCTACAACGCAAAGTATTTTTCGTCGATGGACCTCAAAACTGGCTACTGGCAAATCGAAGTCAACGACAGGGACCGGGAGAAGACTGCCTTTATAACACCAGACGGACTGTTCGAGTTCAAGCTCATGCCGTTTGGTCTTTGCTCGGCACCTGCGACTTTCCAACGCGTCATGGATACAGTACTGGCAGGCTTGCAGTGGCAGACTTGCCTCGTCTATTTGGACGACGTCGTTGTGTTCGCCTAAAGCTTCGAAGAACACCTGCGGCGCCTTGAAACAGTTCTTCAAGCAATCAAAACCTCCGGACTCAAGTTAAAGCCAGAAAAGTGCCGCTTCGCATATAAGGAGCTCTTGTTTTTGGGCCACGTCATCAACAAGTCTGTAGTGCGCCCCGACCCTCAGAAAACTGCGGCCATCTCCAACTTTCCTCCGCCCGCTGACAAGAAGGCATTGCGGAGATTTCTTGGACTGTGCGCTTATTACAGGCGCTTTGTCAAGAATTTTTCACGGATCGCT
Source organism: Dermacentor silvarum (assembly GCF_013339745.2). Lineage (NCBI taxonomy): Eukaryota > Metazoa > Arthropoda > Arachnida > Ixodida > Ixodidae > Dermacentor > Dermacentor silvarum. The sequence goes on from NC_051163.1 coordinate 126,908,798, forward strand.
GAGCCACTGACGTATCTCACGAAGGCCGACGTCGAGTTCAAGTGGGAGACGCCGCAAGTCGAAGCATTTGGAGAACTGAAGCGACGCCTGCAATCGCCGCCAATACTTGCGCATTTCGACGAAAACGCCGATACCGAAGTCCACACCGACTCAAGCAGCGTAGTACTCGGCGCCGTGCTTGTGCAGAGGACTGACGGACTAGAAAGGGTTCTAAGTTATGCTAGCCGGTTGCTATCGAAGGCGGAAGCAAATTATTCCACAACAGAAAAGGAGTGCCTCGCCATTGTCTGGGCTACATCAAAGTTTCGCCCCTACCTCTATGGCAGGCCCTTTAAAGTTGTGAGCGACCAGCACACCTTGTGTTGGCTAGCTAACTTGAAGGATCATTCAGGTCGCCTCGCACGATGGAGTTTGAGACTTCAAGCATTCGACATCACCATCGTTTACAAGTCCGGGCGAAAGCACGCTGACGCCGACTGCTTGTCTAGTGCCCCCATCGAAACGAGCCACAGGACGACCAGGATGACGACACTTTCTTGGGACCCATCAGTGCCGACGAATTCGCCGAACAACGGCGAGCCGACCGGAACTAAGGAGCCTTGTAGACTACCTGGAAGGCAAGACCGTCATTGTGCCCAAGGTGTCCAGGCGAGGATTGGCGTCGTTTTTCTTGCAAAACTACATTCTCCTAAAGAAGAACTTCTCACCTCTGCGACCCAACTACCTCCTCGTGGTACCCTCAGCATTGCGCCCATAGGTTCTGAAAGCTCTCTATGACGACCTAATGGCTGGACACCTCAATTTTTCCCGCACGCTCGCGAGGATACAAGAATAATACTACTGGCCTCGCCTCTCTGCCGACGTCACCCATTACGTAAGGACATGCCGAGACTGTCAGCGACGCATAACACCGCTGACAAGGCCAGCCGGACTTCTACAGCCGATCGAGCCACCTCGCCGACCGTTCCAGCAGAAGGGATGGACTTACTGGGGCCTTTTCCGACGTCGACGTCCGGGAATAAATGGATTGTCGTAGCTACGGACTACCGCACCCGCTGCGCCGAAACAAAAGCCTTGCCCAAAAGCAGTGCTGCCGAGATAGCCCGATTCTTCGTTGAGAACATCCTCCTGCGTAACGGTGCCCAGAAGTCCTCATCACCGACAGAGGTGCAGCCTTACCCGCCGTGGTTGCTCAGTGGCTATGGTGTTGGGCTGCTGAGCACGAGGTCGCGGGATCGAATCCCGGCCACGGCGGCCGCATTCCGATGGGGGCGAAATGCGAAAACACCCGTGTACTTAGATTTAGGTGCACGTTAAAGAACCCCAGGTGGTCAAAATTTCCGGAGTCCCCCACTACGGTGTGCCTCATAATCAGAACTGGTTTTGGCACGTAAAACCCCATAAAAAAATTAGGTACAGCCTTCACGGCTGAAGAACTCAGTCCTACGCTACAGCCAGACAAGCCATCGCCGAACCACCGCCTACCACCCGCAGAAGAATGGCCTCACCGAGCGCCTAAATAAGACCATTGCCGACATGCTGTCAATGTACGTCGACGTCGAACACAAGACGTGGGATGCCATCCTTCGGTACGTGACCTTCGCATACAACACGGCAGTAAAGTTTCTTCTCCGTGGTGTTGAGGGACGAGGTCCCTATGATGTAGCTCGGCGGGGGTGAAGTATCAGACAGGAAACGTGGTAAAAACTTGAAGGTTGTATTTACAGAGAGTGCGAAGGGCAGGCCCTCACTCTTCTACACCTAGCTGGGTGTTAGAGCCGAGGACACTGTCAGGACGTACATACGTATTACGGAGCCTCTCCGTTCTACCACTGCGTGGTTACAGCCCAGACTGCCCGTGATGCTCCGTACTGCGGTTATAAAGGCAATAAAAAAAAGATGGAAAAACGAAAATGGGAAATAGAAAGCAGAAGACCCCAGCAAGAATGGAGTTGTGCTCCCTCTCGTTGCTAGCACTGGCTGTGCAGCCGGCCCACCCCTTTCCCCGCTCGTGGCATGCCCAGTTGTAGATGGTCACGTACACTTGACCCCCGCTCACCCCGCTGCCGGTAGAGGTCAAGGCTGTCAGACACCACGACGCGGCTAATTAGGCGCGAAGTGTGTGTGTGGGGAGGGGGTAGCGGGCAATCGGTTTCATGGTCCGTTCTTCTCGTATGCCAAGGGAAGTAAAGGTTCAGTGTCCGGTGACACATTTTGTGCTTAGCTGTGACGAGCGAGAGCCGGTCATTAACTTGGGTTAGGGCGTTCTTTCTGAGAGAGCACAACCTGTCACTGCTGTCAATCATTCGGCCTTCCAAATGACGCATGCCTCAATGACGCATGCACGGCCTTACACGTTCCCCCCAAGAGGATAACTGAGCTTTGAGTCTATTCAGTTAGACTAAACTTACTAGGCCGTGATATGGCGAAGGGAAAGCCCGCGTCAATGCAGGTAACCCTAAGGTCATCTTTGTTTGCCTATAAGCTAGGTGAGCAGCTGACAGCTCCCCACAGGGAGGGACAATTGGCTTTAGTGGCCGCCCTCAGTGGGTATACGTTTTCAATGACTGAAACACCAAAAAACGAAAGAAAGAGAAAAAAAAGGGAGAACGAAACATGCACAAGGAAAACAACAACTTTACAATGTGAAGTGGCATGCAAGCCGTCTCAAGGTTGAGGTTGCTAATATAAACGCGGTGCAGCCGCAGCTATGCAAGTCACGCGAGCACAATTTCGTATAATCGTTCACAAGTTTGAACAGTGTTCACGTACTTCTGACAATGCATGTTTGACAACGTTAGAAAAACAACTCGTCATGCGAAAGCGCCGAAGGTGGCAGAGGGAATTGTCTTAACCCCTGGCGGTTCGCAAGCCCGTCCAAGGGGATACACAATAAACGTGAGGCCCGCTATAAAGTTCCGGGTGTGACCGTGCGTGAAGGAGTCTCTCGAGTCAACGTCCGGCTTCGTTAGAAAGTTCTCCGTGCACTCCTTCACAGGTGTGCGGGAACGTTCACGTTCGCTAGAGTAGCCATGGCTCAAGTCTGCTCGCGGCTGTCTTCCCAAGTTATATTGGGGATGCGGGACAGTGCGTCTGCGTTACCGTTGCTGGAGCCTTTCCGGTGGGTTACGACTACATTGTAGCGCTGCAAGGCTAGTGCCCACCTTGCTAGTTTTGCGCCATGAGGCGTGCTCGTCGTTAAGACAGGGGATTGTGGTCAGATACTACTTGTATTTCCGCCCCAAACACCCAGGAATCGAACTTCTTTAATGCCCAATGATGGCGAATGCTTCACGATCAATGGTCGACCAGCGGGCCTGAGTTGGGGTGAAGCGGTGGCTGGCGAACGCCATCGGCTTCTCCCGACCATCGTTTCCCATCTGTGCTAAACAAGCGCCAGCGGCTACCTCGAATGCGTCCGTAAATAGCCAATATGGTTTGTGGATGTCAGGAGTGGTCAACGCAGCCGCCTCGCAAAGTGAGCTCTTTAGTTCCGTGAATGCATTCTGCGCGTCTTCTGCCCACGGTATCGGATTTGGCACGCTTCGCTTCGTCAAGGCTGTGAGTGGTGCGGCGACTGCGGCGTAGTTTCATACATAGACGCGATAGTAGCCGCACAGCCCAATAGGCTACGGAGCTGCTTTTTCGTCGCAGGTGGTGCCAAATCTCTAATCGCGGCGAGCTTGTCTGGGGTCCGGGCCGTGAGTTCCGCTACCCATCACGTGTCCCCAGGTACTGTATACGTGCTTGCGCGACTTGGCACTTTTCAGCGCTTACTTTGAGCTTAGCCTCGCGCAACAGTTCGAAGACGAGTTGAACGTGCTTCAGATGCTCTTGCCACGAGGAAGAGAAAATGGCGATGTCGTCTAAATATGCCGCCGCGTAAGCTTGGTGTCCTCGAAAATAGCGTATTTATCATGTGCTGGAATGTAGCTGCGGCGTTCTTTAGGCCGAACGGCATAACGCGCCAAGCGTACTGGCCGTCATGTGTCACGAAAGCTGTTAAAGGCTGACTCTCCTGTGCCACTGGCACCTGCCAGTAACCGCGACGCAGGTCTACCAGAGTAATGAAATTCGCTCGGCCTACCTTCATTATGAGCTCCTGCGGTAGAGTCATAGGTAAGGCGTCGGTGCGGGTTGCAGCGTTTAGTGTATGGTAATCGATACACATGCGAACCGACCCGTATTTCTTTCCGACACAAACCACGGGATGAGCGTGTTCGCTTCTATTGGGTAGATCAGGCCAAGGTCTAATAGTTCCTCTGTCTGGCGGCTAACCTCTTACTTCAAGAGCTCGGAGACTCGGTACGGAAATGCACGCTTGGTCGATACCCGTCCTCCAACTCGATTCTGTGCAGTCCGACTTCTGTGGCTCTTGGCTTTTTGTCGAACAAATCGGGGTATTTTGCAAACACACGTGAAATCTCGGTACGCTGTTTGCTATCCAAATGTGCCAATCTCTGTGGATCGATGGATACAGAAGGTATGCCCGTCGGTACACGTCGGGAACATATTCGATGTCCCCAAATTCAATGTCATCATCGAACACGACCCCTATATGGTTCACCCTAGCATAATAGGGGCGCAGCCTGTTTGCATGCACCACTGAGCTTGCTCACTGTCCGGTGTCGACACGATATGAGTTTTGCCTTTCGCGAGCGATTATGCTGAACGGGGCAACCCACTTTGGTGCGAGTTTGCTGCCGCGGTCCGTGTCAAACACAAGAACTTAGCCCCCCACGTTGAACGTTTTGTGGCGCGTCGACCTGTTATATGCGAGCGCGTAGGCGACAGCGAGCGCACGACAGCTCCCCTGTCGTGCGCTCGCTGTCCGCCCAGCTACCTCTGTCGCTACTTCTAGCTGTTCCCGCAACTGCTGCAGATATTTGGCGGGCTCCTCCCTCAATGTGTTGGGGAGGGGATCTCACCTGTCCAGCTGCGCTGCAGGATAGCCAGCGGCCCAGAAGGATTCCTACCGTACAATAGCCGGAATGGCGCAACCCCGGTGGTGTCGTGAGGGACCTCCCTGTATGCCCATAAAACGAACGGCACGAGCCTGTCCCAATTCTTAGGGTCTCTTCCATTACGTGGAACAACATGTTCTTTAGGACACGGTTCCATCGTTCCACTGTACCGTTGCTTTCTGGATGTTCCGGTGTGGAGAACCGGGGCGAGCACCCTATCTGGCCAGCATCGCTTGAGTGAGTTGTGCCGTGAAGTTAGTGCCCTGGTCGGAACAGACTACCTCTGGGATACCGGTACGGCTGATACGGATAGCAAGGAATCACAAGTCGCTTTGGCCGTCAGGTATCGCAGACACACTACTTCAGGCCAGCGCGTGCATAGGCCTACTAGGCACAATGCGTATTTGTGGCCTCTGGCGGATGGTACATGAAGTGGTCCAATTACGTCAACATTTACCACCTGGAAGGGGTGATCTGGTCTTGTGAGCGGCGTGATAGGTACCCTGTCTTTCAGGCGCCTATCCGAACGAACCTGACAGCCATGGCACGTCCTGCAGTGTCTCTTAACAGCCTCCTCTATACCAGGCCAGAAGAAGCTATACTTTATTCTCAGCTTCGTTTTCTTTGGTCCCAGATGTCCGCCCCACAGGGACTCATTGCCAGCAGCAAGCACCTCCTGACGCATGCTAGCGGGCAACACGAGCTGCTTCACTTTACTGCCAGCAATTGAGTCCGAGTGGTACAGAAGGCCGTCTGAGACAAACATGCCTGCCTTCCCGGCCGTCGCGTCTGCCCACGCTTTCTTCAAACTTTCGTCCGCCAGCTGGGCGGTTGGGAGTGTGGTTCGCTGGCTCGGAACCTCGTCGGTGTCCGCGCCATCGGCGGCTTCTGCTGCCTCCTCATCTGATGCGGGCGGTGCGGCTAACGGGTGTCTCCTGCGAGCGAGTCTCGTTCACGCGTGCGCAACTCTCACCTGGCGTTCGCCTCTTACCCCTTGTTGTTTGGGCTTCGGTATTCCCACCGACGCGCATGCCTCGTTTTTGATTACGTCAGCCTCGCCAAACGCGGTTCTGCGTGGCTGCTTCTAATGTCGGCGAGTAGCTCTTTCTTCTTTAGAAAGTAGGCAATCGGCGTCGTAAGCTTGTCTGTTATTGCACAAACGATCTGCACGACGTCGGGGGCATTTACGAATGCTGTTTGCCTAAGGCTAAACGACAGAGCCACCAGCTTGGCCTCGACCGTTTCGCCGAAAGCTGAGACGACTTAATTTTGCCTGAGGGTTCCTGAGCTGCGTCCGGCACGAAACTTTTTAACAATAGTGACCTCACTGCCGGTATCGAGGATGGCGACTATGGGCGTGCCGGCGCACTCTAGCTCCATCTCCTGTAGCTTAGATTTCCTCACCTCTCCAGACGACAACGGCGAGTTTACGCGCAACCAACGCATTGGTTTCGTCATCCTCCGAGTGGCCCCTTCTGTTTCCGGCACTAATGCTCACACTTTTTGTGTGCGCGCCCGTTTTTCTGGATTGTGCGCCGCACTTCTTACCGTTCGGGGGCAATGTTTTGCCTGGTGCCCCTCACTTCGGCATACTTAACACGGTTGCCACTTGCCGCTACCGTTTGCTTGTCGTGGGGGGGGGGGCCTCTCCTGCTGTCCTGCTGGCATTTGTTGCCATGTTGCACGGCCTTTGCCTTTCGCCTGCTCGAAAGTCTGTAACACGCGCGAGATCTGAGCCGGCCTTAGCCAAGATCGATTCGCCTTCGCATAGACGTACATATTCTAGACCTTCCGGACTCAGGCTAGCCTTCATACGGTCGGCGACGACCACCTGTACAAGCTCGTCTTTTTGTTGTCGCCTCTCTCGAGCGCAAATAATAGTCGAAGTATGTCTCGACACGTGATGCGTATGCGCCCATGGTTCGTCTTTTCGTTTTGCGGCCGTCTCGAATCCATCAAGATACTCGGAAGGAGTAAGCTTGAGTTCATTAAGGACGGCCGCCTTAACCGCGTCGTAATCGCCGCACTCATCCTCGCTGAGTCCGCGAAGCAAGTACCTGACCCGCTCCATAAGCGCTGGCATTACCAAATGAACGCGACTTTCCGGTGGTATCGTACGCAGTGAACACTCTCTCCACCTCATCAAACCACAGTGGTACGTCCACATCGCACGGAAGCTTGAGTCCCTTGAGGACTTTCCGCACTGGACGATAGGGTCTAAGCCCGAGCGCAGTCGCTCCCCCGCGTCTGATCTCGAAGCAGTCCGCCTGTCATCCGCTATCTCCAACTATCTCCTGTCATCCTATCTCCAAAGGCTATCTCCAACTCGGCGCGCCGCAGGGCAATTCGTTCCTGCGATTCGAGCTGCATAACCTGCAGCTGAAGCTGCATCTTCTGCAGCTCAAACTGCAGCTCTAGGCGCCGAATTGCTAGTTCCGTCGGTTCTGACATTCCGGCACTTTGCTCAAAATTTTCGCCTATACGACTTTCCTCTGTCTCTGTTCGGAGAGCTCGCCATTACGTTCTTGTTTTATACATACACCGCTCTAGCACTTGAGCCACAGCCACCTCAACGAAGCGCCTGTGCCGCCGTCGATGCCTACTGCGACCGGTCGAACTGCTATTGTGGTGTTCACGGGCGTCGTTTGCCGCAAGAGGCCTCGATGTGCTGCACTCGTGGGGCTTTTCCTCGGCTGGTATATTCCCAGGTTCTGCGGGCGTCTGGTGGCCAGACACTTGGTGGCTTGATGATCTTCCGCTCAGACTTAAGTGATAGATGTCAAGCTCTGTCGAGCTGCGCCAGTAAAGTTTCTTTTCCGTAGTGCTGATCGAGGGACGAGGTCCCTATGATGTAGTTTGGTGGGGGTGAAGTAGCAGACAGGAAACGTGGAAAAAACTTAAACAAACTGTATTTACAGAGAGTGCGAAGGGCAGGCCCTCACTCTTCTACACCTAGCTGGGTGTTGAGCCGAGGACACTGTCAGGACGTACATACGTAGTACGCCTCACCGTTCTACCACTGCGTGGTTACAGCCCAGACTGCCCGTGATGCTCCGTACTGCGGTTATAAAGGCAATAAAAAAGAAGGAAAACGAAAATGGGAAAGAGAAAGCAAAGTGAGTGAGTGAGTGAAACTTTATTATTCCACCGAGCTGGGGTGCCCGCCTCTTAACCTACACGTAGGTAGGGGGGGGAGGACGAAGCAGTCCCCGCGCGTTGAGGACGGTGAGTCTTCACTGCAACCTCCTCGGCTGTACAGGCGTCCCTCGTGCACGTGGAGCACGCTATCTTAACGCACCCGTCGCCATCTACCACCGTCGATACCGCAGCCCCGTCTCTGCCGCAAGCGGCGTCCACGTACGCTACTTTATGCGCCGGCGTGTTTTAAGTTTATTTACTAGAGCTTTAGCCCTGTGAGCTCTCCTCTCTTTGTTGTAGATAGGGTGCATATTTTTAGGTAGGGGGGCAATTCGGAAGCGTTTACGCACGTCCAACGGTATGTCCTTCTTGCCAGTCGGGGCACCCCTGTCACATTGGATTCCTACCCATTCCATGATTTTTCTCCCTGTTTTGGACTGGCCTAATCTTTCCAACTGAGATACTCGTACTGCCTCAATGAGTTCAACTAGCGTGTTGTGAACCCCATTTTGAGAAGAAGGTCTGTCGAGGTTGAGTCTGGGAGTCCTAGGGCTCTCTTAACGCTCTTCCTAATAATCGCGTCTATTTTGTCTTTTTCTTCTTGTTTAAAAACAATACGGTGTGGCATACGCTATTAGACTAGTAATAAAGGCTTGCATGAGCCTGAGGAGGCTGTTCTCTTTGAGGCCCCTGCCTTTGAGTGCAACTCTCCTAAAGATCCCCGTGACTTGCGCCGCGTATCCTTCTAACTTTTTGATTGTCGTGAGGTTGTATCCATTTCTCTGGATTACATGCCCAGATTCTGATTTCCCCCACTTGGGAACCTCCTTTCCGTTTATGAATACATTGATTGGTATGCTGCCCCCAGCGTGTCTCCTTTGATGTTTTGGCTCAATGATTAATAGCTCCGATTTCTGTGGCGAGCACGACAAGCCTCTGCGGGCCGCATACTCTTCCACCATATTTGCCTATCTGTAGTTTAAGTTCGATGGCTGAGTCGCTCCCACTGTTAACCCAGATGTTGATATCATCCGCGTACATGCTAAATTTTATCGATTTAATCTTATTGAGTTCCGCTGGGAGACTCCTCTTCACTATGTTGAATAGGAAGGGTGATAGCACCCGACCCTTGGGGAGTCCCCTTGCTCCCAAGTGTGATGGGAGGGACTTTACATCCAGAAATTTTATATTCGCCTCCCTCTGTGACAGAAAGTCTTTGACGTATGTATATGCCCTATGACCCACACCTACCTCTTCGAGGCCTGCCAAGATAGCCTCGTGGCTAACGTTGTCAAATGCCTTGGTGAGGTCGAGGCCTAGGATCGCCCTGGTGTCAGTTGAGTCATATCGGTCTAGGATATCATGCTTTAGTCTGAGCATGACATCTTGTGTACTGAGCCCCGGCCTGAATCCAATCATTTCATGCGGCCAGAGATCGTTCTCCTCCATGTACCTGGTCAGTCTCGTCTGAACAACATGCTCCATCAATTTTCCTACACACGAGGTGAGGGAATTGGTCGCATGTTGTTCAAGCTGGGTACTTTGCCTGGCTTTGGAATAAAGACTACGTCCGCCTGTTTCCATGTCTTTGGGAGTTCTCCTGTCTCCCACACCTGGTTCATGTACTTGGTTAGTGCGATGATAGACTCATCGTCTAGATTCCTGAGAGCTGTGTTCGTTATCCCGTCCGGACCCGGGGCCGATCTCTTTCTGAGGTTATTAATCTCTGCTCTAACCTCTGTCGAGGTGATGGGGCATCGATATCTGGGTTGGGAGGTCCCTCGTAGTCCTTAAACACCTCGCTCTCTGTTTTTCCAAGATATGTCTCTTGGAGCTCGCTAATGAGCTCGTCATCTGTACCAACGAAGCCATGCCTCGCTTTCACCTGGTTTGTACTAGCCTGCATTTTTGATTTACTAGGGTCGATGAGATGTCTGAGAAGGCTCCAGGTTTTGGAGAGACTCATATTGGCTTGCATCTCATCGCACTTGCTGTGCCAATTTTGCTCGTTGAGCTTAATCGCATATGTTTCGATTTCTTTATTGAGTCTGGCTAATTCGCGCCTGATATTCCTGTTCCATCTTTGTGCCTTGAGTCTTTTCTCCAGGTTACTCTTTCTGCTCCACATGTTCAGCAGTTTGCTGTCTAGCACTGGGGGGTCGCTTGCCCTATGTGCGTTTTAAGGAGGTGTGTCCACTCGTCGATATTGTAGATATCGTCCGGCAGTGAGGCCTCCTTTCTTATTTCTCTGAATTTGTCCCACTCCGTTAATTTCGGCTGTTTGACGAGGCGAGTCTTGACGCCTTTTCCTAGCGTGAGCGAAATAATAAAGTGGTCGCTGCCTAGATTTTGTCCTGTGCTTTTCCACGTTACTGTTCCCGCCATATGGGTTATCGTGAGGTCGGGTGCAGTGTCCCTGGTTATACTGTTGCCTGTGCGCGTAAGGACGCATGAGTCAGTATGTAGAGTAAGCCCTAGCGTTTGTAGATCCTCCCAAATTCGTCTACCTTTGGGGTCTCTGTAGGTATATCCCCTTCCTCGTGAGCCGCGTTGAAGTCTCCCATAATGATGAGCGGTCTCCCAGCTGCGGCTTTGAGTGCTTTGCGGAATAAATAATGAATTTAATTTTCTTCTGCCTGGGTGTGCTGTACACATTGAGCGAATATGCTATCTCTATTTTTTTTCCTGTGATAATCTCAACGAGAACAGCCTCTGCCTCGCTTGAGGAGATATCATGGACTATGGTTGCAATGTTTCGCTTTACGAAGGTGGTGACTCGGCTTTTATCCCCATTGCCGCTGTCAAGCTTTGGTAGCCCGATAACCTAACAGGGGCCTTACCCGTTTCCTGCAAGACTATGGCTACGGGTGCTTCCTGTTGTACCTCGAGGTATTGTTGCAGCAACGCTCTCTTCCTTTGGTACCCTCTACAATTCCACTGCCAGAATGTGGAGGCATTTTTTTATCCAAACGTTTATCCATTTCTATTAAGAATCGCTTCTATTGCCCCGATTTTCTCGCACAGCCTAGCTATTGTCGTGCCTAAGGTATCCATCGACGCACTCAGGGCGTCTATCTTGCAAGACTGTTGGTTGACTTGTGCCTGTAATAGCGCAATTGCTCCTCCATTCTGTAGCTGTCCTGTTTTCATAGTTTCGTTCTCCTTGTCCATTTTTGTCAGCCACGTTTCAATTTTCTTTTCCCAGCTCGCCAGCGGGTCGGTCTCCCCCGCCTTGCGTTTGGAAGGGGGTTGTCTCGTAAAATCAACATTCATGACCTCTTCCTCCGGTCCAGATGAAGCTGGCACAGAAGCAGGAGGAGTGATTTGGGTGTTGCATTTTTTGGGAGCCTCTGCGGGACCTTATCTGTTTTTAGTGCGATCAGATGATTTTGGGTTTCCCTCAGCAATCGTTCTAACCTCATGTTTGCTTTCTTCTGCTCCTCTATTTCTTTCTTAAGTAAGCTAATCTCATCTTTCTCAGCCTGGGAGCCCTTGCTACCAAAGCTTACCGAGTGGATATTTTCTTCTTTTTTCCCTGGGCGGCAGGCCTGGTCCCCGGCCCTGGTTAGCAGGTCCTCGGCCCTGGTCAGCAGGCCCCTTGGCTGGATTCTGCTGGCGGCCCCCTCCGGACCACGAACTAGACCCTCCTTCCGGGTCTCGAACTAGATCTCTCTCTCGACTGCTGCCCCGCCTGGTCACTGGTAGCATCCCTTGCTCTGCCTCGGTTTTCCTCTATAGGTGCCGATTTTCTGGCCTGGGGCTCGCCTTGAGTCGGGGCTTGCGCCTGGAGCTTCTCTTGTTCCATCTTCTTCTCCCATAATCTCTTCTTGATGATGTACGGCATGCGATATATCTCCCGGCACTTGTTGTCGCCTAGGAGGTGGGCTTTCTTGCATAGCAAGCATCGAGGCTCGCAGCTGTGATTTGATTCCGGGTTGGCGGCTCCACATCCCCGACATCTGACGTCACCGGGGTTCGGGCAAACGTCGGCCCGATGTCCAAGTTTCCGCAGGTGACACACACTTCATATTTTTCTTGTATAGGTAGCAGCGTGTGGGGAAGCATCGGAGGTAAACTTCCATCGGCACTTTCCAGTCTTCAAACAGGAGCAATACAGATTTGGATTTCGCTCCCAGTCTTCTGACTCCAATAATCGAAGGGTTTTTCTTATTTCTTCTAAGTGCATCGAGGATTTCTTCGTGAGTTGCATCCAGCGGGACATCATGGATCACTCCTTTCCCTCCGTTTTCCGGCATGGCAATATAAGCCTTCGTCTCGACCATCGATCTACCGACCCGAAGTGCCGTGATCGCAGCGTACTTGCTTGCTCGTGCCGCGTCTAGCGTAGCTATCATGATCGATTGCTGCGTCAGGTTTGGTGATGCTACGTCTTCGTCTGCAGCCTCCGGGTCGACCCCGCTGCTTGGGCCAGGTAGACGTGCATGCGCAGTCTTCCAACTTCTTCCAGGATGCGATTAATACCTCCTTTCGGGCGAATAATAATTTTCTCAGCACCTTCCGGAACCTCCGCGTACTGCTTCTCGACCGATCTTGCAGCTAGTTTCTTCCCCAGCCGGGGGTTAGGCCTCGTACCACTCCCCGTCGGCTCGCGCACAGCGGATGCGTCGCCGTGCTCGGGCGTGAAACGGCCTTTCCTCCGAATAAACCACGTTCCCCCGATTGAGAGCTCGTCCGGGGAAGCGGCAGCGTCTACGGTCTCCATCTCCAGGCTCATGTTAGCTTGCGAGCGCCGCACGGCCTCACCGAGGCTTCGGCTCGGTTCCTTCACGTTAGGCCTAGCGCTCAGCTGGCCGAGCTCGAACTTCAAATGGCAGTAAAAATCGAAAAAAGCGCCTACCGCCAGAAATCCAGCATCCCCATGTTGCTTGTAGGTTCCGTCAATCGCTGGTAAGTAGAATTTTCACGAAACGTTCGATAATCCGCCAAAGCATAGGAAAATAGCGGAGCCGACACGAAGCACGTCCGCCACTTCGCCGACGCTCAACGCGTTCCCGAGAAAGCAGAAGACCCCAGCAAGAATGGAGTTGTGCTCCCTCTCGTTGCTAGCACTGGCTGTGCAGCCGGCCCACCCCTTTCCCCGCTCGTGGCATGCCCAGTTGTAGATGGTCACGTACACTTGACCCCCGCTCACCCCGCTGCCGGTAGAGGTCAAGGCTGTCAGACACCACGACGCGGCTAATTAGGCGCGAAGCGTGTGTGTGGGGAGGGGGTAGGGGCAATCGGTTTCATCGTCCGTTCTTCCCCGTTAGCCAAGGGAAGTAAAGGTTCAGGTCCGGCGACACATTTTGTGATTAGCTGTGACGAGCGAGAGCCGGTCATTAACTTGGGTTAGGCCGTTCTTTCTGAGAGGCACAACCTGTCACTGCTGTCAATCATTCGGCCTTACAAATGACGCATGCCTCAATGACGCATGCTCGGCCTTACAACGGCCATGCAAGAAACGACGCACATGGCACCGTTCAACCTGGTATACGGAAGGAAACCGGCAACGACGCTTGACGCTATGCTACCGGATGTCTCCGATGAAGAAATCTCGACGTTGCCACCCATTTGCAGCATGCCGAAGAAAGTCGACAGCTCGCCCGTCTGCGCATCAAGAACCAGCAGAGAACCGACAGCCGACATTAGAATCTTCGACGACCGCTACGTCGAGTACCAGCCCGGAGACCGTGTTTGGGTCTGGACTCCGATACGCCGGACGAGGACTTAGCGAGAACTCTTACGTCGTTATTATTTCGTACCAATATATCATCCGACGTATTGGCGCACTGGACTATGAGGTCGTGCCAGACAGTATTTTGCAATCACAGCGGCGCCGCGCACGACCTGAAGACATCCTCGTGGTGCGTCTTAAGCCTTTCTACGCCCGCTGACGAACTTAGTCCTTTGTTGCTTTGTTATTTTTGTCCCTTTCTGTACGCGTGGTTTTGTTTTCGCTTTCGTGTTTGTAGCATCGGGACGATGCTTTGAAGGGGAGAGTATTGAGACGTTACATGTTTATCTTTCACCGGTGACCGCTTTCCACCGCTAACAAATGTTAAACGCTATCGCTCGGCGCAGGACGCGCCTGTATCGGAAGTTTCCAGAGCGTTATCGATGCTTCTTTCCGTTCCTGTTTTCACCGACGCTTATGTTATCTGATTGTATGACCGACGCGAATTGTCTAGAACTTTCTGGAAGACCCGCGAGCATCAGGGATTAATCTGGAACCTTCGTGACTCAGGTAAAAGCCGACGCGTTTCGCCGCTGATCAGATTTCGACGCTCGCCGACGGTGTTCGCCGCTATCGTGTGCTTTGAGTGTAGCTTGCTTTTGTGGCACAGGTTCGCCCAATAAACCAGTTTCGTCATACACAGTGTTACGACTGTTTTGTTCACTGTCCCTACTACGTGACAATATCATCCTAATAAGCACGATTAACAAACTGCAACGTGAACCACAAATTAAGTGCAAGGAAACAATGAGCAGCAGACAAATGCGGCCGCAAATTTTCTTTTTGTTTCAAAGTAATTTTCCATGCTCACTGCTGGGCTGCGATCGTTGCCAGACCTCAAACACAGCTCCCGCTTGATCTTGCAGTAGAACGCTAACAGTGGCAACGCTGCCGAACTAAATTAATGCTTGCACCATGTTGTCGTTTGATAATGAAGCCAAAATAACGGAAACACATATCTGCCGAAATAGTTAGGCTTTTGCTAAGCGCATTTAAGAATAGCCTCGATATCAGACGCTTTTCTCTTTCGGTGCACTTCACTCGAGTAAAGGGCGCATTTTCAGGCGTGGCTTGGCGGAGGAAATCTGAATTAGTGTTCATGAAAGGCAACGGCTCCTTGAGTGAAGGAACGCTCGTCTCCTCGACTTGGCTGAGTCGAGGTGAAAGCTTTTCACTTCACAAATCGCCTTCCACTCGGAACGCGCCTTGAGTGAAGGAAAGCAACGGAATCTGTTTCAACATTAGTGCAATAATTAGTGCTACAATAACAGATGTGAAATTGTGCAACAGTGATACTTCGGTGTGGTAGGAGGGACTAAGATGTCTGGATGAATTCATTCCAATCTAAGATCGTGCGTGGGAAAAGGAATACTTATAAGTGTCAGTTCTAGCAAAATAAGGTGTTAAAGAGTTGGGCTTATGGTGCCTTGTAGGTCTGGTTAGTAAGGGTGAAAGATACGGTGATGGATCTATAGCAAGATCGTGGTTAAGAAGCATTGAGAGGAGGTCGATTCGGAACTGTTTTCGAGGCGTTTTAAGAAGGGGAATGTCATGGCTATCATTAATTCGGATGGAGAGTCAGTTCGTGAGAATTTGTTTATAATAAATCGGGCTGCTTTCCTTTGTGTTCTTTCAAGACACTTAATGTTTATTTGAGTATACGGTCCCATACCGCACTGGCGTACTCCAATTTAGGTCTGACTAAGGATAATAGCAAAGTAGTTTAACATTAATTGGGGTGGTTGATGATGATGATATAAACTTTAATTTTCGAGACGGTTTCCCGAGCGTTTGAGCTGTGGATCACCTAGGTGGGAGGGTCCCTCATTCCAGGAATCCTTGGCCGCCATAGCATCCCGGGCTCTGGCGACAAGACGTCGTTTTCGTCCAGGGCCGGGGTGTAGATCTTGACCTTCCACGTCTCGGCGAAGAGGTTCACGTCTTCGGACGTTGTATGTTTGGTAACGGCGTCTTCGGGGCGCCACGGGCACTCTAGTAGCAAATGCGCCAGAGTGTCTGGCACGGCGCACATCGGGCAGTTGTATGTTGTAGTGTCGGGTGGATGCGATGCATGAGCATCCCATGGGTGTACGTATTGCTCTGCAGTCTTCGGAATACGGTGCTTTCCTCTTTCGTCAGTTTTGGATGAGGTGGCGGGTACACCCTGCGTCCCAATCGGTAGTGTTGGACGATGGCGTTATACGTGGGGGGTATTGTCTCCGTTTCCGTTGCGTCACCAGGCGGTCGGGGTCTCGCGAGGCGTTGAAAGAGGCCCCGTTGACGTGGTCGCGGGCCGCGGCGTGTGCCGCTTCGTTTCTCTCGAGCCCCTGGTGCCCTGGTACCCACGTGACGCAGGTGTAAGGGAGCGGAGTGTTCTTTCTGACAGAATTTTGACTGCTTCCACCGATATTCGGCCTCTCGTGTAATGCGTCCCGCAGGTGCGTCTGCGTCAGCAGGCGTTTGGTTGTGTTGCGACACCACGGACCACGCAACACGAGGGTTGGACCCTCCCACGTTTAACCGTGCGGGCTTAGCCGTGTCCGGGGAAAAGGGATCCTGGGGGTTGAGCCGATCCTGAGTGCTTGGACCTTTATGACCCCACGGCGGAGGCAACACACCCTTTGGCCTCGGCTTCACGTAGACGGCACTGGACTGACCCATCCGGGAGAAATCAGTAGTTGCCTTTTCCTATCCTCCTCTCCATCCTTCGTCTTTCTCTCTTACTTTTAATCTTTCCTGTCTTCTCCTCTCTTCTATATTCCTTCCGATCTTCTTGGCAGCGAGGGTTAACCCTGTTAGTAGCCTGCCTAGGTTATTTCATATCGGTTATAGTGGTGACGTACAGAGGCGTCTGCAGGGCATATGTTTACAGGCACTGCAGCGTCCCCTAGTAGGACTCCATGGTGGGTGGCTGGCGTTTCTGCCGAAACGTGAATATTTTATGGCTAATTCTTTTCCCGCGCTTTCTGATCGCCCCCAAAAGAGGGGGCGCACCGAAGAAGTTTTTAAATTTTTTGGCCGACAAGTTGAAAACTTTCTACGCTACCACGTGGTACATAGTGAGAAAACTGAAAAGACCGTGAGAGTGATCTCACCCTTTATCGTTGCAAAGACTCTGACAGAGACTATAGGACCGGGTTACAAGGCGACGAGGATGGCCAGCGGTGATAAACTACAGAATGAAGTGTCGTTTGGAGACTTTCCTGTGACTGTGACCCCGCACCGCACAATGAACACCACCCGCGGTGTTATTTCTGATGACGACCTGTTGGAGCTCACCGAAGATTAACTTTTGGAAGGATTCAAAGATCAAAATGTTTTGACAGCAAAACGAATCAAGATGAGGCGCAAAGGCAAGGAGCTAAAGACAAAACATATAATCCTTACTTTTGGTTATAGTTCTACCCGAGACCATCGAAGCCGGATAAATTAAATTACGTGTCAGGCATACGTGCCAAACCCTCTTCGATGCTTCAAATGCCAAAGATTCGGCCACAGTTCGCAGAACTGCCGAGGCCGTCAGACTTGTGCGAAATGCAGTGCAACTGAGCATCTCTCTGAATCATGCGAAAACTCTCTCCACTGTGTGAACTGTGATGGGGAGAACGCCGCATACTCGCGGTCGTGCCCATCCTGGAAAAAAGAAAAAGAAATTGTAACAACTAAAGTAAAGGAAAATGTAACGTTCAAGGAGGAACGCAGGCGGGTATCCTACCTGCCAAAGAAAAATTTTGCCGAAGTGGCGCGTCAGGGGGCAGCGTTGCAACGGCTTCCGGTGGCTGTCCGGCCCAAACACAGTGAGCCGGCAGTGACGCCATCCGCCCCCCGGCGGCTGCAGCTCGCGCTGCTCCGCCAACTCACAAGAAGGGACCATCGACCTCCGGCTGGGGGCCTCAAGGGCCTCGTCCCTCGAAACGGGGCCTTCCCGTCAAAACAACCGCTCGCAAGAGCGCGTGTCCAGCGCCTCGCATGAGGCGATGGACACAACAACCTGCCAGACAGCGCCGCAAGCGCCAAAGGAGCCGCGAAAATCTCGCGATCGCTCCAAAAAGAAAAAGCCCGCATCACAGGGCCCGACAAGGGCTCTGTAAGTTAAATTAGTCTCTTTTTTAAACACACAGCACAAAAAACACTTCCAACATGAATACACAAATAATATAATGGAAAGTAAGGACTCCTACACAACCTCGATGACGTCAAAGAAATCCTACGCAGGTTTAATCCTAAGGTGCTGTGTGTTCAAGAGACACACCTTAAATCTACACAATAAAACTTTCTCCGGCAATACGCCATTTTTCGTAAAGACCGCGATGACACAGTCGTGTCTTCCGGTGGTGTGGCTATTGTACTCGATAGAGGTATTGCCTGCCGGGAAAAACTTCGTACGCCCCTAGAGGCAGTTGCTCTCCGAAGGGGTTGTTTGACAAGCTGATCACTATCAGCTCTATATACATCCCACCCAATTATCAACTACGTAAAACCAAATTTCAAAACTACATAAATGAACTTCCAGAGCCATACATAGTTGTCGGAAATAAACGCACATAACACTTTGTGGGGAGACTCACGTTGTGATGCAAGAGGTCGCCTAATTGAAAACTTTCTTTTTTCCTCAGGAGCATACTTACTTAATAAGAAAGAGCCAACGCAGTACAGCATGGCGCATAATTCATACTCCTCCATAGATTTAAGTATCGTGTCGAGTACACTAATTCCGTACCTGGAGGGTCCGTTCTGAAGAACCCTCTTGGGAGCGACCACTTTCCAATTATGCTAAGTTTAACAAAACAAGATGGATGCTCGCCACATGTTCCCCGATGGAAGGTTGACTCTGATAACTGGCAACGTTTCCAAGAAATAACATATTTAAGCCGGGATGACATTGCCTCTCTTAACATAGACGATGCTGTGGGTATATAACAGATTTTATCACTGACGCTGCAGAAAAGTGCATACAACAAACATGGAATGGCTAATAAGCGTCGCCTGCCTTGGTGGAACGAGGAATGCCAAAAAGCACAAAAGCAAAACAAGCCTGGGGATTGTTTCGCAACTCCCAACAGCCGAAAACTTGATTAATATTAAACAAGCAAATCGCAGGCAGGAGAACGCGCAGACGTGCTAAAGAGCGAGCTGGGAAAAGTACATCTCCAGCATAAATTCAGTACACGAATGAAACGAAAGTCTGGAAATAGGGTAAATAAATTAAGAGGTCGGGAGTCACATCCCCTACCCTTAGTAATAGCCAGGTATAGCCTGGAAGACCAGGCCAGATAGTCTAGGCAAACACTTCGAATATGTATCGAGTGAATCGCACTATACCAAATCTTTCCTGAAGTTCAAAGAACGCGAAGAGCGGCATCCCCTTAATCGCAAAGGTTCATCAAATGAGGCGTGACAACCGACCATTCAGCTTAGCCGAACTTAAAGCATCTCTCGCCTGTTGCAACAACTCGGCGCCAGGTGGCGATCGTATCATGTACGAAATAATTAGGTACTTACACCCGAAACACTGACAACACTCCTATCTCTCTTTATGCATGTGGGCGGCTGGGTATATTCCGTCCTTGTGGAAAAAAAACCATAGTCATCCCGATTCTTAAACAAGGCAAGGACCCGTCTTTAGCTAGCAGCTACAGGCCAATAGCGCTAACAAGCTGCCTGTACAAGTTGTATGAAAAAATGGTAAACCGGCGCCTAATCTGTTTCCTAGAAAATGACAAAATGCTAGACTCCTTCCATTGTGGCTTCCGAGAAGGTAGGTCAACAATAGACCACCTTGTTCGCATCGAGGCAAACATCAGAGATGCGTTTCTACATAAACAGTTTTTACTTTCGGTCTTTCCAGATCTAGAGAAAGCGTACGACACGACATGGCGCTTCGGGATTCTGCGAGCACCCAGCATATCATTATATGCTGGGTGCCTGGCGATAGAAGCATTGAGGGTAATGTGCTAGCTGACCAAATGGCTACCTCAATAACATCGCACGCTACTAATCCTACAGCTGCTGTTTCTGCAACAGATTTGAAACATTCTTGCGTAAGAAACTGCAAAGCCATTGGCAACGTCTGTGGAATGCAAAAACAAATAATAAGCTTCACTTGATTAAGTCACAGTTAGGTTTCTGGCCCTCCGCAACGAGAACACGGCGAACTGTTGTCGTCTCAGAATAGGACACACAGTTGGCACCCATAGTTTTTTGCTGACCGGAGATGAACCACCAACTTGCGGTAGATGTGGTGAGAGGCTAACCGTCCTCCACGTTCTCCTGGACTGTCGGGATGCCGAAACAGATAGAAAAAAACATTTTCCTTTAGCTTACCGCTATCATGTCCCTCTGCATCCCAATCAATATGTTTCTTGGTGAGAAACCGCTGTTTAGCACCAAAGCAGTCCTCGGTTTCCTAAACGACGTGGTCCTGCATGTTATAAGCCCAATAAATTCATAGCGCATCCTCTCTCCCGAGGATGCCGCTGTGATGGTATTTTTGTATAAGCACATACCTCCAGGCCCTTGTGTTTCAAGGGCTCTGGTTAGATAGTAGTGTTTCTTGACAATTTTATATCTGACAGATCTTTTATATCTCATCATTCTTTAGCGATGCATCTTTTATGTTCATAGTACACGTCACTAGTCATTGCCATTTTCTTATTACATGTAGATTTTACGCACTTTACAGCGACTATTTTAGGCCCCTTTACAGCCACGTCACATCTACTTGTGTGCATTCATCACTTCACTGCGAACTAACACTGGCATGGCGCTCTTTGGCCAACCTGGCCCTTGCGCCACTAAACTCCAACAATCATCACCCCATCGAATACTAAAGACGGAGGATGCCGCTGCCTGGCTCCCGCAGGGGCGTCTGCGTCAGCAGGCGTTTGGTGGTTTGCGGCACCAGGGACCCGAGCACACGAGGGTTGGACCCTCCCGCGTTTGACCGTGCGCGGCTTAGCCGTGTCCGGGGAAAAGACGATCCTGGGGGTTGAGCTGATGGGTGTTCGGACCTTCATGGCCCCTCGGCGGAGGCAACACACCTCTTTGGCCTCGGCTTCACGTAGACGTCACACCCGGGGGAAATCGGTAGTTGCCTTTTCCTATTCTCCTTTCCAATCTTCGTCTTTTTCTCCCGCCTTTTCATCTTTCCTGTCCTTTTCACTTCTCTTCACTTCCGAATTTCCTGGCTGCAAGGGTTAACCTGGGTGTATATATCCTCTCGGGTTATAATCTTGGGTTTAGCGGCGATGCATGGCTGGCATCTGCAGGTATTCTTCCAACCTAGTAGCGTCCCTTGTTGGGCTCGGTTGGTGGGTGGCCACCATCGCCGCCGTACATACGAAGCCTTACATGGCGAAGCTTTTCTCCCCCTCCAAGATCGCCCTTTTAAAAGAGGCGCACCGAAGCACCTTTCCAGTTTTTTCTGAAACAAAATGAAGATTCCTATCCAAAGTACCACGTCCTTCACAGTGAAGGCAACACAACCGTAAGGAAACTGTGAACATTCCTACTATCAAAATGCCTACAAACACATTGTACATGGCTACAAAGCCTCAAAGATGGCAAGCGGAGACCTTCTCCTCGAGCTGACAAAGAAAAATCAACTCGAAAAGCTCACTGAACTCACCAGTATTGGTGAAACTAACGTGACAATCTCTCCACACCGCTCACTCAACACAAGTAGGGGAGTAATATCAGAAGAAGATTTTCTGAACCTCAGCGGCGAAGAAATCCTTGAAGGATTCCAAGAGCAAATGTAATTAAGGTACAATGAATTACACTCCGGCGAAATGACCAACAGATCCCACAAAACACGTGATACTCACATTTGGCACCAGTACTGTTCCCACTTCACTCGACGCAGGATACTGAAAATCAACGTCCGACCTACATACCGACCCGAGGCGGTGCTTCAAGTGCCAGAGGTTCGGACATGCATCACAATCATGCACAGGAAAAGAAACATGCGCGAAGTGTAGTGCCAATGACCATGCCTGCTGACAACTGCAACGCTCCTGCACATGTGCCATTGCAAGGGAGACCATCCAGCTTACTCACGGAGCTGCCCTTGCTGGAAAAAAGAAAAACAAATAATTGCAACCACCGTAAAAGAAAAATTTCATTGTATGAAGCGAGGAAAAGGTTGGGCCACCTACCCTAACTTAGCTATGCCAGTGCGGCGCGGCAGGGGCAGCGCCACAACGGCCTCCGGTTCCAGAACGGCCCACAATGAGTGTGGTCGTAGCGGAGCCACAGCCCCCCTCGGCGGGTGCAGACATCACTGCTCCGCCATCCAAGAAGGACCCGTCAACCTCTGCGTTGGTGGCCCCAAAGGTCTCGTCTCCCGAGGCGAAGCCTTTAAGACGAACGCACCGCTCGCAAGAGCGGATGTCCAGTGCCCCCGCAAGAGGCTGATGGACGTCGACTACTAGTCAAACGGCGCCACCAGCGCCCAAGGAGCATCGATAATCTATCGACCGCTCCAAAAAGAGAAAGCGCGCATCACGGGGCCCGAAAGGGCTCTGTAAGTTAACTCTCGCATATTAGGCACACAGCACAAACCTCTTCTGCAATATGGCCACACAAATATTGCAGTGGAATGTTAGAGGACTTCTACACAATCTAGATGATGTCAAAGAACTTATCCATAGACTAAGTCCAAAAGTGTTGTGTGTTTAAGAAACACACCTCAAACACATGCAAACAAATTTGTCCGAAATATGCTATTTTTCATAAAGACCGCGAGACACTACCGTGTCATCCGGTGGTGTGGCTATCGTAGTCGAGAGAGATGTTGCCTGCCGAGAACTAAAACTCCGTACGTCCCTAGAGGTAGTTGCCGTCCGAGCGGTGTTGTTCAATAAACTAGTTAGCTATTAGCTCTCTCTCTCTCTATATATATATATATATATATTATATATAATATATCACTCCGAATTATCCACTCCAGAAAACAGAATTTCAAAGCTTCATTGATGAACTTCCGGAGCCATACATAGTTGTTGGGGATTTAAACGCACATAACATTTTGTGGGGAGACAGCCGTTGTGACGGAAGAGGGCGTTTAATAGAAAACTTTCTTTTCTCCTCGGAGGCATGTCTACTTAATAAGAAGGAGCCGACGTATTATAGCGTTGCGCACAAAACCTACTCCTCAATAGACTTGAGCATAGTATCCAGTACATTAATGCCTTACCTTGATTGGAACGTTATTAAGAACCCCTACGGAAGTGACCATTTCCCAATAGTCATAAATGTAACAAAAGAGGCCGAATGCTCTCCACATGTTCCCCGATGGAAGGCTGAATCAGCAAACTGGGTTCCCTTCGGAGAAATAACATATTTAGCTCAGGATGGCATTGCTGGTTTTAACATAGATGATGCTGTGGCCTACTTGACAGGTTTCATAATAGAGGCTGCCACAAAATCTATCCAACAACTAATGGGCTAGCCAAAAAGCGTCCCATCCCATGGTGAAACGATGATTGTAGAAAGGCGCGGAAACAACAAAACAAGGCTTGGGATTGTTTCGCGACTCTCCAACTGCCGAAAACCTCATAAATTTCAATCAGGCAAAATCCCAAGGCAGAAGAAGCACGTCGACGCGCCAAGAGAGATAGTTGGAAGCAGTATCTTGCAGTATAAATTCCTATACGGACGAGCGAAAAGTGTGGAACAGAGTGAACACATTAACAGGATGCACAACAAAATCACTCCCCTTGGTAAACACACAAGGTAATAGCCTGGAAGATCAGGCAGACTTCCTGGGTGAACATTTGAACACATTTGCAGTTCATCACACTGCACAGACACTTCTTGAAGTTCGAAGAACGCGCAGAGCGACAGCCCCTCGAACGCAAATGTGCGCCAAATGAGACATACAATCGACCATTTTCTCTTGCTGAACTTAAGGCATCTCTAAACTGTTGCAAACAACTCCGCACCAGGTGGGCGATCGTATCATTTACGAAATGATTAACCACCTGCACCCTGAAAACCCTAAAAACACTATTAAGTCTTTTCAATGCCTTGTACACAGCTGGTTACATTCCGTCTTCGTGGAAGGAAAGTGTGATCATCCCCATACATAACAAGGCAAGGACCCATCCTTAGCCAGTAGTTATAGGCCAATAGCATTGACAAGCTGTATTTGCAAGTTATTTGAAAAAATGATAAACCGGCGCTTGATCTGTGTGCTTGAAGTGGCGAATTCCTAGACCCCTTCGAATGTGGTTCAGGGAAGGTATGTCCACAACAGACCACCTTGTTCGCATTGAGTCCTATATTAGAGATGCTTTTATACATAAACTGTTCTGACTGTCAGTATTTTTGGACCTAGAAAAGGCTTACGATACGACATGGCGCTACGGAATCCTCCGAGATCTTCCGGCGATGGGTGTCCGTGGCAAAATGTTCAACACAATCGAAAGTTATCTCTCTAATCGTACATTCCGCGAAGAGTGGGTAACGCTCTGTCTAGGCCCTTCGCCCAAGAGACCGGTGTACCGCAAGGGGACGTGCTTAGTTGCACGCTATTTATTGGTAAAATGAACTGCTTGCATACAGTCATTCCACGCACAATGTTTATTCCGTTTATGTCGACGACGTGCAAATAGCCTTCAAGTCATGCAATATTGCCATCTGCGAACAAGTGCAGCTTGCAATAAACAAATTGTCCAAATTGGCAGATGAAAAATGGTTTTAAAATAAACGCCTAGAAGAGCATTTGCATGCTCTTCACAAACAAGAGAGGCGTAACGCCTTTCCCAAGTATTGAAATCAAAGGAGATGCGCTCTCTGTGAGCAGCGAGCACAAGTTTTTAGGAATCATTTTAGATTCTAAACTCACATTATTCCCCATCTTAAGCATTTGAGGGCAAAATGCTTAAAGACAATGAACCTTTTAAAACTTCTGTCGCGCACAACATGGGGCAGTGACCGAAAGTGTTTGCTTAACTTGTATAACAGCCCTGTCCGCTCACGCCTTGATTACGGCTCTATAATTTATCATTCAGCAACCCCAAGTGCATTAAAAATCCTAGACCCCGTCCACCATCTGGGTATCCGCCTCGTGACTGGTGCTTTCAGGACAAGTCCTATCCAGAGCCTCTAAGTAGAATCGAACCAGTGGTCGCTTCATCTGCAGCGGTCATACAGCAGTTTTACATATTTTCTGAAAGTACAAGCGAACATTGAACATCCTTCTTATTCAACAATAAACGATGTGACCGCTGCCACACTCTTCCGTAACCGACCTGCAGCGAGAAAGCCGTTCTCTTTGCGTGTAAGAAACCTCAGTGAGGAAATGGGTGTTCCAGTTCTTGAAGAATGTCCTATGGCTCCAGCGAAACAGTTACCACCGTGGCAGTGGCAACTCACAGATTGCGATACGTCGTTTGTAGAGGTCACTAAACACGCCCCAGAAGCACACAATCAAATTCATTTCTTAGAACTCCAGTCCAAGTACTCGTGTACAGAGTTTTACACAGACGCTTCCAAGTCACATACCGGGGTGTCTTATGCAGCCGTCGGCCCATCCTTCTCGGAATCCGGTGTAGTCCACCCAGAAACGAGTATCTTTACGGCTGAGGCCCATGCAATATTGTCGGTTGTTCATCACAAGGAAATCAAAACTTCGAAAAGCAATTGTATTACAGACTCCCTAAGCGTCGTGAAAGCCCTGATGTCACTCTGCAAACACAAAAATTCTGTACTCAATCAGCTCTATTCCACTCTATGCAGAGCGTATATATCAAACCAGCATGTCATTATATGCTGGGTGCCTCGCCATAGAGGCATCGAGGGCAACGTGCTAGCAGACCAGTTGGCCACCTCAACTACATCGCAAGCTATTATTCCTGCCGCTGCTATTCCCTCCACAGATCTGAAGCCTTTTTTGCGAAGAAAACTGCGAGGTCACTGGCAGAGCCTGTGGGAATGCTGAAACAGATAATAAGCTTCACTTGATAAAGCCACAAATAGGTTTCTGGCCCTCTGCAACGAAAACACGGCGAACTGATGTCCTATTCTGTCGACTCAGAATAGGACATACATATGGTACCCACAGTTTTTTGCTGACTGATGATGAACCACCAACCTGTGGTGGGTGTGGTGAGAGGCTGACCGTCCTCCATGTCCTCCTGGAGTGTCGGGAAGCCGAAACGGAGAGAAGGAAACATTTCCCTGTAGCATACCACTATCATATCCCTCTTCATCCCATTATGTTTATTGGTGAACAACCTCTTTTTAATGCCAAGAGAGTCCTCAGTTTCTTGAACGATGTTGTGCTACATGTTATTAGCCCAATAAGTTCGTAGAGCATCCTCTCTCCAGAGCATGCATCTGTGATAGTTTATTTTTATAGCACATGCCTTCAGGCCCTTGTGTTTCAAGGGCTCTGTTGAGGCACTTGTGTTTCTGACCAATTCTTGCATCTGTTATATTTTGTAAATCGTATCCTTCTTCCTCAATGCATTCTTCATTTTCATAGTACACCTCATTGGTCACTGCTATGATTTTAGTGCATGTATATTTACGCACTTTACAGCGATTCTTTTTAGGCCGCTTTACAGCTCATCTACTTTTCAGAATTCATCGCTCCACTGCAAACTCACGAACACTGACATGGCGCTCTTTGGCCATAACTGGCCCTTGCGCCATTAAACACTATATATCATCATCATCATCATGCCACTGCCTGGCCTAGGCTCCAGACAGGCACTTGCACGAACCTACACATATTACATCGCATGCACCCCACAGCCTACAGCGACGAATGCCCGTGGTGTGGGGCCACACCTACCCTATACCACATTACGTGGGAGTGCACGCTACACAACATAGAACACCATGACACGAACACCACGAGGGAGCAATGGGAGGCACTGCTGTCCAGCTCAGCCCTCGACGACCAGCTCAAGCTGATCCAGAGAGCAGAGAAGATGGCAAGAGCCAGCGGAGCCCTGGACTAGGGGCCCCGACCATTAGCGATGCCTCATTGGGGCAATACAAAACTATCTTTGGATTAAAGTTTATCTATCTATCTATATCTAGTAGTGCTGGTACCTTGTGCTACATTTTACTGCAATGCGTACATCTGGTCCTGCCAGTGCCTGATGCTGCATTTAAGTGCTAATGCCTTGCGCTCATGCTTGTGTTTACAACTTCCATTTTCTTTTGAACACTGGTTTCACTATTTATGGTAAACTGTAGTGCTGCTGTGTGATGCCAATTTTACTTCTATCGTTGTGCAACTTTGTTTACTGAGGAAAGTTTCGCTTGGCATTTCTGTATTCTCAATTTTGTTGTACAATTTGTTCACATATACATGACTGAGTTTGTAATGTATAAGCCTTCTGTGGCACAGTATATCTACTTGTATTGTACTGTAAGATATAGAGCAGTGGGGCTGTGGCTAAAACAGAGAGACAGACGACGAGGGAGATAAACCTTGTTTCGGTGCTCGATCGGCTGTGTACCTCTCGCTGCTCTATCGTGCTAGTCGCGAACGCTTATTTCCAAAGTGCTTCGCGACATTTGGTGGAAGGTGCTGGGCCTTTTGCAAAACTGGAACTCCGAAGCCGGACGATCCCTTTCACATCTCCCATGCCTGAGGACACTAGTCGTCCCGATCCACCCCAGGCACCGAGGCACCGCCTGCGGTCGTCTGTCCTGGCGCACCACGCCAACGGGATCCTCCCATATTCAATGGCACTGACGATCATAATGTAGAGGACTGGCTGTCATTGTACAACCGAGTGAGCGCCCACAACAAATGGACTGAAGCTGACAAGCTTGGTTACGTAGCATTCTACCTTTCCGGGGTCGCCCATCTTTGGTTCCGGAACGATGAAGCTAACTTTTCAACCTGGACAGCTTTCCGAACGGCATTTCAAAAGGTCTTCGGTCGCCCGGCTGTGCGCAAACTTCGGGCTGAACAATAGCTTCGCTGTCGTGCCCACAACAGGGCGAAACCTTTACCAGCTACATTGAAGACGTAGTTGACATTTGCCGGCGTATCAACCCAGATATGACCGAGATGAAGAACATCTTGAATGGCATAGAAGATAACGCCTCCCAAATGCTCTTGGCAAAGAATTCGGAGACGGTCAACGACCTCCTAACGCCTTTCTAGAGCTATGAATAGCTACGCAAACAACGGCTTTCTACCCGCCTAGCTCTCGCTCCGGACGTCGCACTTTCAGCTCTGAGTGACGGCGTCAGTGCTCCTCCTTCCAGTTCAGCCATCTTCGATCAAATCAAGCAATTTGTACGAGATGAAGTGGCACGCCAACTCTCTCTTCTGCCAGCCATTCAAGCGTCATAGTCACCCTTGTCTCCCAATCTGCGTCAGGTCACACAAGAACAAGTCGCTAACGCCGTACCACTTGCTCATCAACCGCCTCCTACGCCTGTTCCTCTTACGTACACTGCCGTTGTCGCGAATCCAAGGCCCCCGTCAGCAGCTATTCAATCCAGACCTACCAGCGCCTTTCCCTCACCTCCGCACTTAGCTGCCACATATGCCCCTACAAGCAGCTACTGGCCGCCACAGCAGCCCGTGAGCCCACCTCGCCAATATCTCCATCAGTCTCAGCCCGCTGTTCTCAATCCATGGCGCACCCACGAGAAACGCCCTATTTGTTATTCGTGCGGTCTGCCTGGGCATGTAGCACGCTTTTGCCGCCGGCGTGGATGGTATCCTTCGGATTCTACGAAGGCACAAAGCAGCGGTTTCGACTGCTCATTCCATTCCGCTCCTCCCGCTCAGCACTTCGAAGCCTCACCTCCTGCTTCCCGCACTTTCAATACCCGTCGGTCTCCGTCGCCCCGTCCTCGTTCGGTGACACCGCTTGTCCGTCGCCCTGAAACTATCCGAGGCCATATCGTGTCGAAAGAATGTGTACTCCCTGATCCGGCGAAACTGCAAGCTGATGCCCAGTTTCCACGACCGAAGACCTTGAGCAGCTTTATTGGGCTTGCGTCATACTTCCGCCGTTTCATCCGCAATTGCGCCAGCATCATAGCACCTTTAACGCAGTTGCTTCGTAGTGGCCACAACCTTTCGACCTGGTCACCGCATTGCGATGCCGCATTGACAAAGCCACGTCGTCTCTTGACGTCTCCACCAATCCTGCGCCATTTCGACCCAAGCGCTCCAACTGAAATCCACACGCATGCTAGTGGCGTCGGCCTTGGTGCCGTTGTCGCTCAGAAAAAGCCTGGCTTCGATGAGTACGTCGTGGCCTTCGCCAGTCGTGCACTCACTAAACCTGAATCGAACTATTCTGTAACAGAAAAAGAATGCCTCGCTATTATTTGGGCCATAACCAAATTCCATCCGTATCTCTATGGCCGCCCATTTGACGTGACAACTGATCACCATTCGCTGTGCTGGCTGTCGTCTTTAAAAGAACCATTCGGTCGTCTGGCTCGATGGGCGCTTCGACTGCAGGAGTATGACATTCGAGTGCTGTGCCGTTCTGGCTGAAAACACTCGGATGCGGATGCCTTGTCTAGTTCGCCACTAACCGATGACGTTAGCTCCCCGAAGGCCTCATTGCGCGAGCAATGAGGCCTTCGAGGAGCTTGCTTTGGGCCTTCCCTTGCTGCCACGGACATTCTTCTGGAGCAGAACAAAGACCCATGGATTGTGTCCATGCTGAGTTTCTTGTCCACCCCATCGCCACCCACTACCAATCGCACAATACTTCGCCAAGCACACTACTTCTACATTCGCGATGGGCTCTTCTACCGTCGTAACTACCTCCAGGACGGCCGCAAATGGTTGCTTGTCATCCCTCGGCATCTACGTTCGGATATTTGTGCAGCATTCCACGACGACCCCCAGGGCGCGCATGCAGGTGTACTGAAGACATACGCGCGTCTACGCGTTCGTTACTACTGGCCGGGGATGTATCGATTCATCCATCATTATGTCCGCTCCTGTCTCGTTTGCCAACGCCCCAAAGATTCTCCTCATCGTTCAACGGCTCCATTGCAGCCTTTGCCTTGCCCAGCATGCGCTTTTGATCGAGTCGGCATCGCCATTTATGGACCTCTGTCACTCACATCCGACGGCAACCGCTGGGTAATCGTGGCCATCGACCATCTTACGCGCTATGCGGAAACTTCCCCTTTGCCTAGCGCTTCTGCACGTGACGTCGCCTGGTTTCTCCTGCCCCGCATAATCCTTCGCCACGGCGCTCCCAGGGAATTACTCAGTGACAGAGGCCGCGTCTTCCTCTCCGACGTCATCGAGGCTCTCCTCAAAGAATGCCGCATCATTCATCGCACCACCACTGCATACCATCCGCAGACTAATGGCATGACCGAGCGCTTTAATCGCACTCTTGCTGACACGCTGGTCATCTACGTTGCATCCGACCAAAGCAAATGGGACCACGTTCTACCATTTCTGACCTACGCTTACAATACGGCCACGCCGACTACCGCGGGATTTTCGCCCTTCTTTCTACTGTACGGACACGAACCTTTTTCCACAATGGACACTATTCTTCCGTAGCGCCCTGACAACACAGAAACCACTACTTTGTCTGAAGCTGCTGCACACGCAGAAGAGTGTCGCAAGCTATCTCGTATATTTACGTCAGAAGACCAGCAAGGCCAGAAGCACCTTCGAGAAACTTCACATGCTCCTGCATCCCAAGGAGGTTTTTTTAATCCTCCTTGCTGCATCCTATTCTCCTGCCTCGCTAGTGTGGCTTTGGGTTCCAGCCCCTACCCCTGGACTGTCACCGAAACTCGCGTCGAAGTACCATGGCCCGTACCGCGTGATCAATCAATCGTCTCCAGTCAACTATATCGTGGAACCTCTCGAGCTACCTTTGGATCATCGCCGTCGAGGACGCGAAATTGTGCATGTTCAACGTCTCAAGCCGTACTATGATCCGCCTGTGTTGTCCTACCCATAGGTCACCGGGACCGCTTCCTTTTCCGCAGGGGAGATGTTATTGTTATTGATGTTACCTCAAAACATGGCTCGTACCCACAGGGGGGATTGGGCACATTAGATTTGAACTGTGCGTCTAACAAAACAATATGGGAGAACGGCACATTTAATACGAAGCAATATTCAACTCAATGCCTGCAGAAAATTTGAGAGGGCATATTCATAAACTTAGGGGGAAAAATACAGTGAAGTCTCCCACGGTCGGTACCCTAGCAGTGAAGCCTTCCTGACGCTTAAATAAACTTGTGGATAGCAGAAATCATTGACCCATGGCTTGTGCCTAATTGACACGCACCAAAGGACAAAATGTTAGGTGTCATCATTCATCATCATCATCATCAGCCTATATTTATGTCCACTGCAGGACGAAGGCCTCTCCCTGCGATCTCCAATTACCCCTGTCTTGCGCTTGCGTATTCCAACTTGCGCCTGCCATGTTAGGTGTAGTAAGCGCTAAACCCAGCTTACTTGTAGGAAATACTAGGAACATTCTGCGGAGGGAGGAGAAGCGGCGGCAAGAAAGAAAGAAATGGTCCATAGTTTCTGGTTAATTACAAAAAGACTGTACTATAAAATACTGAGCAGTCGGGCTGTGGCTAAAAGAGGGAGAACGACGACGAGAGCGATAAACCTTCTGTTATAGTTAAAAAAGGAGTGAGAGCCGCTGGTATGCTTCGTAAGCTGTGCAACCCTCGGTTCGGAATGCGGAGAGATCCACTTTTAATGATATATAAAATGTATGTGCCCCCATTTTAGAATTTGGATGTGTATTATTTTCTGGTGCGCCAGCTTATACATTACGTCCCCTTGTTCTGCTTGAGCAGGAAGCCCTACGACTGTGTTGTGGATTACCGAAATGTGTTGCTAATAACATACTACACCAAGAAGTCAGGTTGCCCTCAATATTGTGTAGATTTCGTTTACTGACGGGGCAAACAGTCTTAAAATTTTATGAATCCCCTATTACAAGATTAGAATACATATTCATTTCCAAGCCTGCACTATTCTTCGGAGTACACTGGCCTCGTTTTCATACACCCCAGGCGGTCTTCGTACAAACAATCGATCCCTTAAATGTACGTATCTGGGAGGTGCCACCTATTTGTGATGTGCGAGAGAATCTACAAATCATATATGATGACATCTACACAAACAACGCAAAACTCCTTTCTTATAATATATTAAAGGGCCTATGACAAGACCATTAAGTTTATCTATAAGTATGAGCTGGTCTACTTTAAGAGGCAGACAATACTTGCAGAAACAATTGAAATGCATAATCGACTAATTAAAAAAATTAGCTGTGGCTTAACTCAGTGAGCAGAATCTTTGCGGCGATGTGGTCAGCAGGGATGCGGCGCGGATTCAAAAGTGCAGGCCGCCAGGTCGAGGAAAAGTACAGAGCAACCAATTTTGCGGCACCTTAGAAGCTTGTGGTTTACAGCCTCCAATTCCGGGACAGGGGTATAGCCTGTGACAGTAGAGAAAACAAGAATTCAGCGGCCTGCATGCGATGCGCTCCGCCGCTGCTGTCAAGCCGAAAAACGAGCCCACAGTTCTGAAACGGGTGCTTTACACTCCTGTGCGACTGCACTGCATTAAAGATGAACAAAAGTTGCGTTGCTATGAGGTCTGTAATGAATTTAGGTGTTGACAATAAAGCTGCCATAAGATGTTTCATTTGATTCTCCTCTAGAGTCATGCTTGGACTAAGTTGCACTGCATACGTGCAATTCTATTGTGCTTTGGAAAGAGTTCAGGTGCTGCAGAGAAGGTACGACGTCTTTGCGGCGGATGATGGAAAAACAATCGTCGATATACCGCAGGCACAAATTTGGAGCGGGCTGGAACGTCGTGAGGGCTTTATCTTCAAGGGCTTTCCAAAGCACAATAAAATTCACCGTTGAAAAAGAAGTTAATGGTCGCCTGGCTTTACTTGACGTTGAAGTCATGCGTACTGCATCCGGCCTTTCAACAAGCGTTTATCGGAACCCTACCCACACAGGGAAATACCTGCACTTTGATTCGGCCGATCCCGTTGGACACAAATGATCTGTTGCCTCTACACTGTTTACCCGTGCATTCCGTTTGTGCTCGACTACTGACGCACGCAGAGCTGAGTTGAGAGTAATGCAGGATTTGGTCAGTAATGGCTACCCTGGCCAGTTTATAAAGACTGAAGAAAAGCGTGCCGCTGAACCCCCTATCAAACCAATGAGAACAAGGAAACGGGCGGCTCTCCCCTATGCACGAGGCGTGAACGAGTCAATGTCAAGAGTTTTCAAAGATTATGATGTACAAATCTGCCACGTCCCTTCAAGCAAGCTAAAACAACAACTTGTCCGAGTCAAAGACTGCCTCGAAAAAGAAAAATATCCCGGCATCATCTACAAAATTCCATGCCAGGACTGCCAGGCGTGCTACGTAGGCGAGACGGAAAACTTTAAAAGAAGGCTACAGCAGCACCGCAATGATGTAGCCAAAGGACACACGGTTTCTAGCGCCCTAGTAGAGCATCATGAGAAGACTGGTCACAGTATTAACTGGCATTCGGCTTTCATCATCGAAAGAGAGAAGAAATTATCATCCCGATTGCTTCTTGAATCATTTTGCATACTACAATCTACGACTAACACGATAAACCGGACACGGGGCCCCCTCCCTGAGTTGTACGCAAGGGCCTTATGTCTTCCGACGCATATATAATAAAGATCACCATGCATTCGTTCATTTTGAACAAGGCACCCGTAGTGGGTGCCAAAACGTCAATCTGTTGTTTTTGTGTACTTCAGTTGGCGAGTGTACGTTTATTCAGCCATGTTCTTTCCTAGCCAGACGAGTTTTCGTCAAACCCTACATTTCATCACACAAGTGACCATTACCATAAAAAAAGATTAGTCCACCAATTATGTTTTCTAGCGCCGTTTTGGATACCTGCGTCACTACGAGTGCAGTGCACCATCTAACTTATAGTAGAAGTACAATTTCATTTTGTATAGTTATTTCTTCTGTGTGGAGACAATTTTTATGAGCTTGGAAGACGCAGTGAAAATGGCCATCTCCACAGGCATCGAGATCGCTTTATGGCGGCTTAGTTAAAGGAGCCATCAAGCTAGTCTCGCACACAGCTGTTTCTTTATGCCCACTGTCCCACTGCTGTCATTTCTGCACACTCTTAATTTTACTACCACCAGCAAATGCAGATAATCTGCAAACACTTCTCGTACATTTGTATGCATTGAGAGCAAGCATAGTTGTGCTTTCATGGGACACTGTTCTACACAGGAAATTGTGGCAATAGTGTTAAACAACAATAAACCCAACTAAAACATTATGTGAGACAAAAATACCAGAGCAAGCATATCACCAGGGTCACATTTTCTACTTGGCCACTCCAGCCAACCAAAAGTGGCTGCATTAGAGTGCTGTAAAGTGACCACCTTTTTTTAAGAGTGCTGTAAACTGACCCCTTTTCATTTATTTTGGTTTGCCTGGGGTGTAGCAAGCCAATGACAACAGCACCAAAGGGGCGCCATGTGCTCGGCCACTTGCGGAAAGCAACATGCGATCATGATGCTGCATGGCACAGCTGATTGACATAAGCTGCCTGCATACATAATTTATAAGACGAAGCCACTGCCAGCTTAAGAAGCCTTTCCCAGAAATGCTGCCACACAGGCAAATGCGAACAGGCGGATGACGAGTGCCACGTTTGACTAGTGGATTAGGATCACATGGCAACGTCATCGAAGAACTCTCTCCTTGTCCTGGATATGTACTGTGGGCACCTTACTGACAGCATTAAGGCTATGCTCTCCCAAGCTTGAATGGACATCGCTATTATACCAGGTGGCATGACGGACCAGCCTCAGCCACTTGACGTCTGTATCAACAAGCATTTTGAGGATGGATTGCCTGCGGAAATACTTCGCGATCTGGCCGAGTCATAAAGCGTATAAGCTAACAGCAACAGGTTTCAAGTTTCAAGTTTCAAGGTTGTACTAAATGCACATAACTAACGCAAGTGGCGAGCTGGGTCACTGCAGCATGGGACACACCAGGAAGCTTGATTGCATGCTTTCAAGGAGTGCAGCATCTAAAGTGCACTAAATGGCACCAAAAATTGTCTGCTCTTTTATGCTGACAATGATAAGAAGGTAAGCAACAAGGCTAGCAGCAACGACAACACTGCATGGGCTGGGACGGGTCGTGACTAATAAATGCTGTTCGCGTTTTGTGTCTGTTGCCCTAACTTGTCCGGCTTACATTCAAGAAAAACACTTTTTTTCACCGGCTTCAGACCTTCAGGTGCTGGCTTAGGAGTGAGACCAGCCTAGATTTCAATAAATATGGTACTCGGCCATAAATCTAGTTCGTGAATCATACACAGCTACTTACATCCATAAAGGAAAAACAAATGGGACATAACTCAGTTTCTTTCCCCACTCTGAAATGTATGAGCCCTTTCAGCGAGTAAATGTAACATCGATCCTTAAAAAAACAGTTCTATGACTTTTAAAGTTACCTTTCCGTCATCTCTTGAGGATCCGATGACAACATCGATGGCCTCTCCAGTGAATATGTCCATGTCCGCTACAAAAGAGAATGTACTTTTCCCTTGAATTGCCAAATCTCATAAAAGGTAAGGATTTAATGCTTCAAAAGCAATATAGGAGTCCCATGCTATCGAAAGAGCATAATGTAACCATTACACATTGCCGGGGTATATAAACCAAAAATGTCTGTCAGGAACATTATGTGGGACATACCACAAACTGGTACCTTGCAAACATGACCTGTACAATGACGCTGCAGTAATACATAGGTAATTATTTCTGCCTACACTCAAGGGACTCGGGTACAGTCAAGCTTCGTTAATACGTACCCGCTTGATGTGTAATTGCATTTTAAATGTAGTCGCGAAGATTCCCCCACCCAGCCCCCATTGAACCCAATGCGTGACCGCTTAAGCCGTAGTCACACATTTGCCATCAAATGGTTATTGCATACTATTTTCTTTCTAGTTCTACACGCACAGGCACAAATTCGGCAAAATTTCATGGGCGGAGATGTTCGATTCTCGAGTTGCGACACCCGGACAACAGCTGCCAGCGATAGGGACCTTAAAACATGGCCATCATGACGCATTTCCTGCTCATACAGCTCTTGCCGAATGCATCGCACAGGAGCATGGCCTTCCAGATTCGCTTCTGGTAACGCAAAAAAAGCTGCCGGTAGGAGGTGTGAACTCACTGTCGCCGCCGAATCCAATCCAATTCAAGTAGTAATCGCGCAGAAGCACATTTTGTTGCGATAC
The DNA here is from genome assembly GCF_013339745.2 of Dermacentor silvarum. Taxonomy (NCBI): domain Eukaryota; kingdom Metazoa; phylum Arthropoda; class Arachnida; order Ixodida; family Ixodidae; genus Dermacentor; species Dermacentor silvarum. The sequence continues at coordinate 126,944,923 of NC_051163.1, forward strand.
ATTTTTATGGACGCTCCATTTCTGCCGTGGTCCTCGCTTTAAGGTTTCGTATAAAGTCCAAACACGCTAACATCGTCGCCGCGTGCCATACGCTGTATGTGTGAGTGAAAGCTTGCAAGTGTCAGCCGACGTTTGCTGCTGAATCCAATCTCACGCGCGCGAGGGAGAAAGGCGAGGCAGAAGCATGCTTCTGACGCGCGTGAGGCACAGCGGAGGAGGCGAGAAAGTGGGGGGTGTTTAGCGGCGGCGGCACGTTTGCCTATCTTGAAGCCATCTGCGACATAGAGAAAGTGCGCGTCCGCACGGGCTTCGTCTTCAAAGTAATCTGGAATGTGAATAAAGTGCAACTAGTGCTGGTAGCTTTATGTGCGCTGTGCTTTCAACCTTTAGTTCGTAATGACGGCACGAAGGTCAATTCACTGGCTGCTCTTAATTGCTGCACCTCCTCACTCCAGCGTATGGACATCCGAGTTTCCACGGTCATCGAGAGAGATGTGTTCATATTTAACTGTGCACGCTTTAAACCGTGCTTGTTAACTTCGTTGGTAAGCGATTGCTTAAAACTTTATATGACTGATAAAACTACTATCCTTAGTTCATATAGTTGTCTACTAATTTGAAATCGCTATCGATGCTTCGCCTATCGGGTGAAACTGACATTTGTTTTCTTCATTCCGCCAGTGTGCTTGCGGTCGCGGTGTTGTCGTAGTATTCTGTTTGAAAGATGCCGTCATCGCAGCAAGTGAAGATATTTCTGGGGTTTTACGTGCCAAAACCAGTTCCGATTATGAGGTACACCGTAGTGGAGGGCTCCGGATTAATTTTGACCCCCTGGGGTTCTTTAACGTGCGCTACAACGCAAGCACATGGGCATTTTTGCATTTCGCCTCCATCGAAATGCGGCTGCCGAGGCCGGGATTCGATACCGCAACCTCGTGCTCAGCAGCGCAACGCCTTAGCTAACTGAGCAACCACGACGGGTGGCAAGTGAAGATAACCAATTTATTGCTGCCTACCCAAAAATAAAGCCTGTCCGAGAGTGTATGTTTGAGAGCATCGCGACGTAGTTCTTTTCCGGCCAGTAAGTAGCTGCTGAAGTGACATTGGTTGCTAATCCGTACATCATTTAGTACATACCTAAACACCATTCACGGCCGACTACGTATTAACGAGGTTTGACTGTATGAGTAGCAATCAGCGAAGGCAATGACTGTGAAAAAACAATCTAAGCACAATGTTTGAACTACCATACAAGCAGCCAATCAGAACCACTACATGTAACACAAATCAAGGAACACTGTGGTTTTGCTTTGCACAACCCTATTTATAAAATAATCTATAATATCATAGTGTAAGGTTTTTCCAAAGGTAAGGTGCAGGACACCAGGCACATGCTGCAACTGTGTCATGCACTGACAGCAAAGCCTAACGATGCGTGATCAAAATGTTTCCGAGTTGTTCAATGCCAGGCATACCAGAAATGTTGCTTGACTATAAATTTTATTAACAGTCAAGAGTGTGAACTGCATTCCAAAAACATCTCCCCAAGAAAAGTTTACTCCGTGCCTATAAATTTTCTACTAAAAGGCAAAATATGGTCCAAGATAAAAATTGTCAAAAATAAGTTTTTCGCATAGAATTATGAATTGAACCATTTAATTAGTGTTTCTTTGAATTTGTTCTGCAGTTTCAAAAGTATGTCTTTTGCTAAAACATTAAGTTATAAAATCGATTCCTTTTCTGGAATAATTTGTCTTAAGCAAAAAAAGTTATGACTGCTCTGCACTGTCTTCACTTCACTGCACTGCACACAACAGCATGCACAGAACTGGTGATACAGTGTCTGAGCTCCTTCGGTTATGGACTGAATATGGCACGTGGGCTCTCAGCACGGCAATCCATTATGTTAGCTACAGATAGGGTGATGCATTCTCTATATATGTATTGTTACTGGGTGCACATTGTATTTGGATGTACTGCACACTTAAGATATCTGGGTTCAGCATGTGACACAAGTACTGTTTGTTCTCAAAACAGAATTAAATATTTCAAACAGAGGTCTTGATCCTGCTGCGCAGAAAATATGATGCAACTTCTAAACCACTACATGTAAGGCAGTGTTTCTATGGATGGCAGACTTCTTTCTATGGAATCGTGCATGCTTTGAGTGCTCAAAGTTGCAATATCAGCTTGTCCAGACGCAAATGTAGTAAGCCAAACTGGCTCAGATCTGAAAGGGCATATTTTGTCAGAGGGACACTTCACCACTTTGAACCCTCACCACCCTCTTATATTCTTGCTGGGCTCACATTCTGCTTGCAGATTCAACAGCTTCAACTGGCTAAGTACCCGTAACATTAATAGCCCGACTGTAAGCATGACACCCTGCCACGACTTATCGCTCTCACCACACAGGAAAGCACCGCGGCATTGTACTGCCAGTTCTGTGTGAAGCATCGCATGGAGTGTAATGAGAAGCATTACACGGACCACACATTGGGGGTGTGCAAACAGTGACTTTTGACACCAAGTCGAATACGAATCGAATAGCATCAATACTTCTTTTTGGGCGAATTGGTACATCTGGAAACTTCGGGTAACAGCGCAAAACAGACGACCACAACAAGGAAGACACGTACGTACAAGCGCTTTGTGTGAGCACTTGTGTGACAGCGCTTGTGTGTACGTGTCTCCCTTCTTGTGGTCGTCTGTTTTGCGCTGTTACCGAAAGAATCGAATAGCGCCAGAGCAAATCGAACCGAAAAGTTTTAGAATAGTTTGTGAATTGAACACTCGTTATCACAATTAATGTAAAACGGTGTTCACATTCTATTAGCATGTTTCTGTCATTATATAGTACATTATGAAGCGTTTATTAAATGCAGAAATGGAGCGTTATCTTCACATGCACAGGACTCTTTAGAGTGCAAATCATCGCTGTATAGCCTGTAAAATATGGCTACCTAAGCGGCGTAGCCTGCTCTACTATGCAAGTTCTTATGCTTTGCCTATACTATGCCCGCGGGGGTGAGAATTGACCATACTTTTGCTCCAATTTGGGCATAGCTGACGTTTTGATATACTTGAAAAGCATTAATAAAATATTCACATTTACAAATAGTGACTATTTGATTCGATTCATTATTTGAAAGTGGCGAATTTTAGCACACCCTAACTACAATTAAGGTGAAACAAAACATTTTCCTACCAATGTCTTTCGGCATCATGCTTTTCATATGGCTACATAAGCCATCTTCAGGCACTGAAAAATGAAAGGTGAAATCGGTTTTACAATATTGTAAAATGTACCATTTCTCAAATTTTTAGAAGGCAATTTTTCTCTTAAAAAGGGAAACCATACAACCTATATCCTTTATGTTTGTATATACTATATAATAATAGTTATGTGTCCATGTTCCGTTTATGTTGCTTCACAGATACTTTCGAAATTGAGAAAAAGCACTCCGCATGAAACTGTAGCCTTTACCAGTTGGTCTTTGGTAGATTTTTCTGGTAAACTGTTAGGTTCTGTTAAAAACAAAATTCAGTTGCATGCTTTTGATTGGCGTGTCCACCATATATATTTGGTCAAGAAAAAAAAAGTGAAATATACAACCCGCTTCGATCTCGTGAAATTTCTGACATGACCGGGGATGAATCAATGTTAGCATGAGTAGGCGTCAGTGACATCATAAGAGCAAATGTGAAAAAGTGAAAACGGTAGCAAATCTATGAGGATGAGTGCCTATAGGCTCAAATGAAATAACATTTTTCCAATTCAGCTATGCGCATGCCCCAGCTGCATTCCATGCCGCGCCGCCATAATCGCAGGGCAGGTGTGCGAAGTGAGTGCGTGAACCCTTGCATGATCCGTGGCAATTTCCTGAGCTTGAGTTGCTGATCAATAATTTTTGTCGTGTTCTGGGCAAGAATATTGGTTAAAGGAAACACTTAGCTGTTCGTGGGAAAGACTGCAAGCACTTTTGTCGATGAAAAAGACTCTGTGAACTAACGCTCGAGCGATAGGCTCAGCGTTTGCGACAAATCTAATGCAGGCACTTTCTGCACCGTCGATTGCACAAACCGGCGTGGAATGGTGAACATTGTACTGGAGTGGAAAGCACGGTCAAATTAAAAAAAATACCCCATGTTATCATTGAGTTATCACGCAATTCTTGCTGAGTGAGGTAAGCCTGCGTTCTGGTTACAGCATGACGCTAGAGCTGTGATTATTGCACTTCTCGCCCTGCGACTGACTCGGAAGTCACGGCGATGTTTTAATCTACGGGTATGTATACCGCACGGATTTTACCATTGGCTTAAGAACGTGCTACCACATGCAGGCGGAAATAGCTGTACGGTTACGTGGGGCCAAACGAAAAGAAGAATCTCGCCACACAGCCGATCAGAATGCATCGTGCGAGGCCAAAGCGACACACCCGCGGTGCCGCATTATACAAAACTTGAGTCTTACTTTTTGCAGGCAAATGAAGCTTTACGCACCTGACAAAACAACGTGTTGCATCCACTTACATTCTGCTTACCCCCCGTACTGTGTTGCGTCCACCTAGTCCCCAGTACTATCCATATACGATACATATCTCGATATAAAACAACACTTGCCCTGCAGTACACTAGTAGTACGTGTGCAGAAGTTTTGCATGTTGTTTGTTCATCATGGTGACCTGCTTGCATGCCCGCTCTTGAGGGCAAGCACGTACGCACATGCATGCGTCTGTTCACCGCCTCCTTCAAGTCGAGCCACTCAAAACGACGGTCGAGTTTATCCTGAAGAAAGTCTTTCCGCAGCGCGTTTGACGCTCACACATGCCTTCGCCACTTGAGTCAAAGTACCGACCAAGCTGCTGAAGAACAAAAGCCGGCGCATCTCTCAAATCTTGGTTACAAATGGCCTGCACATCGCATCAGCATGCTGCCATTGCGTCGGTAAATGTAAAATGTGTTATTGCTACATGTGAGCAAATACACGCGCGCTAGAGCAGGACAATGAGGAGCTACTTCAGCAACACAAACGACAGAAGGAAAAAAAAAGCAGGGACAGCCGTCGTAAGGGACTGCTTGGTCAAACACTACCATGCCTTGCGTAGAGGCGAGAAGCGGCGGGAGCGTGTGTGTCTTGCCCGTCAAATTTAGTTTAAGTGGTGGCCGCTAGAGGGGTCGCATACTGGAAAAAGGTCCATTTGTAAGGTAGTGGCAGTGAGTAAGGACTGCTGAGCATGGACTAATATCAGTGAGTGTGAAGTACTGCACAACTAGAAAAAATCGGTGCTTGAAACTGAACAGTGCTGTACAAAAAATATACTCTTCAAATGCTCCTGTGACAAAGGTGCCATAGAGGCCATGGCAGTTATAATTCCTGTAAAAATTACACAATAATATGAACACACACATGGAAGTGCAATTTGAAGTCATAGAAAGCCACACACAAATGTCTTCGTGCACAAATATGCACTACATTGTGTCCACTGCAGAGCTCACTTCCTTTGCAAAGAGATGAAATGCTCTTGTAAGGCCTTCAACAAGCCTTAAGTATAAACCGCATGCATGCGATCTTGCGCGCGACAGCGACAAGTGACGTGACGGAGATGGCTGTCGCGTTCTCTCGTCGCCTACAAGTCGTACCACACGCGAGCGATGACTTTGAGAGCTGTCTCCCCAGTGTTGCTGGTATGAGGGCAGCAAATACGTGCCGTAACTGGTGTGACGCATGCTCTATTAGTTTAACTTGATGCGTTTTACTGTAAAGAGCACCATAAATATTTCTTAAGGTCTTGCACTAGGTTCTTATCTTTGTGCGTATCAAAATTGAGTCATTCGCTTGTTCCGTGCGACAATCGGTTGTACTTGACTGATGTACATCCTGTTCTGGCTTCGCGCTATTGGCTAGTCGCTCCGGGCGACGAATTGTAGATTTCCAGAACCGAGCCATCAAGCGACAAGAACGAGCGATCAGTTTGCGCGACGGCTTGTTACGTCGCTCAAAGCGATCGCTCGTCGCCGTCGCGCACACAATCGCTCTGATGCGGTTTGGGCTTGGGTAAAAAATGCTAGCATGTAGCACCATTTCTTATATAAAGCACAGCCATATGACACAAATCAGTAACAACATATAAATCTAAAATCTTGTCAACTTTCAGTTGCCATACCTTTCCTTTGGTGCTCTTCTTGCCCTTTTCTAAGGACAATACAGGCTTCCTGAGCCTTTTCGACGTGTGCAGCACCATTTCTTCAGTTTCTGCATTGCATTTAACAAAGCATTACAAAGCTGACACTGTCGACAGGCAGAAATGTTAGGTGATAAACATTCAAGTGTCATAATAACAAATCAGGCCAGAATATCAGTTACTCTGGTCTCCCCCTGGCATTACTCTCGTTTCATCCTTTCATGAATGCAAAGCATTTGCAAGCGTGGCTCTCACGTACACTACACGACAGATACCCGTTCATGCACGTAGACAGGTTCTCATGTGGCATATGTCATTCCATCAGACTAAATATGGCGGCACTGAACATTTACGCCCAAAATTGTGTCCAAAACCAAAATTCTGCTGATAACTGCCAAAAGAACACATTTGCGCCGATGGCTCCTCCTGCGAAGCAGCGTCTACCTTGAGCGTCCACGGCAGTGCGTGCTGCACCCCCTCCCCATTTCATAACGCCGACCTTTCCACACATGTTGCAGACTGCCCGAGACTCTAATCAAAGGAGATACGTCTCTAGCAGCCAGGCATAAACCCCAAAATCAAGCTACGAGATTGCGTCGGCCACATGCTTACTGCACAATGAGCGGGACAAAGCACATGCCGGTTAAGATTAAATTGTTCGAAATGTTAGTCATAAACATTTAGGTTGCGCTTATTAACGAATGAGTGGAACTTACCAGCCATGTGCAGCACTACGTCGCATCGCCGTTCCACCACACGTCGTAGGGGAAAATTGGGTCGAAATCCACGTCATTCTCTGGGTTAAAGTTTTGCACTGCGGTGTGCCTGACAACCGCAGTGGTCATGTCCACTTCGTATTCAACGAATACAAGCATCTCGAGCTTAACACAGTGCAACGCAATCGTTCTCGCTAAGATGACAGCTGTGGCTATGACCGTGGACTCTATGGATGCGGATTGGCATGCGACTTCGACCGGAGCACTGCATCACCCAAACCAAACCAAAACAGAAAAGAAAAATACTACTAAAGCAATCCCGTACAACAGTAGTGGGTGGAAGCATGGAGGAAGGAAAAAAACCTTTTTTTAAAGTTTTTTCCTTCATCCATGGGTGGAAGGCACAAAGTTGTACAGTTGTACAGAAGTTTAATGGTAAAAAATGTTGAGAACTGCATTAGGCTTAAGTATTGCTAAAATGACATCCCAACTCATGAGAGTAATTATGAATTTGACATCGATCGTTTGTGTGTTTTGTATACGTGGTCAATGAACACGATTGTTGGCGTTCATTCATTTTGCCCACCGCGTCCATGTAGAGGGGCATGATCAGATTTCTCTGAGCGCAATAAAAAAATTTTTAGCGCACGCAAACTCGCACAACACAGACACAGATGCACATGCGCGCGGGCTGCGATGTTGTAGCGATTCCGTCTCCGATGATATTCCTTGTCGCACTTTTCGCGCTTTGTCAGGGGTCAGAGCGACGACCCGCCCGCGTTATCAAAGCGATCAAGGCCGCGATTTTGTATCAAGGCATTATGACTTATTCTACTCTAGTCTTATCATCCACCGCTCACGGCCGGCTGATCCCGTTCATAATGCGAGCGGACCGTCGCTCCAACCACTGACAAAGCGCGATAAGTGCGTAAAGGCATTATTACAGTAAAGGCATCGCTACAAAATACCGGCCTCGCCGGCCATGAGCGGCGGATGATAACAGGGGCATATGATCGAGCGGAAGGCATCGCTACAAAATCGTGGCCCTGCAGTAATCAAAAAGAGTTTTTGGAAGTGAGCGTTTGCGTTGTAACTTCTCTGCCTGGGCATGCACGTCTAGGTTCATCGCTATGTCATGCATTGTCAAGCAGCTGACCGCGCCTATTAGCCCGGAAAAAAAAAATATATATATATATATACGAAGGCCAAGAGCGCGCGTCCAATGCGGCTTACAGAAAAAAAAGATACTTTTCATGCCGCAGCAATGCAGCAGACGCATCGTCAACGTAGGAGCTGATCAATTACTTATATATCACATGATATTATTATGCAAAATGACACCGCCGAAACAAGGAAACCTTAAACAGCTTGTTTCTGTTTAGAAACGGTGATCATGCATAAAAACTAATTAGCAAAAGACTGCTTGCACATTTCTGCTCGAGTAATAAATGAAGAGGAATTACAAGCTTAATCGTAATTGCACCGAAGCTGCGTGCGACACATTGGGCACTGAAATACAGTTCATATATAAGCACAAGGTTTCTCAACAACCAGAATCATGCAAAAGTAATTGTTCTAGTAGCAACAGGTGCACTCCAAGCAGAGCATTTTAGAGGGGATGAATTGGCCGCGGTGGGGCAGAACTCAGCATAGCAAGTTAGTGGTGGCTGGATATTTCTTTAATAGTGTTTTATTTACTAGTTGTAACAACGTACCATTATTTCTTATTATATCGGAGTGCAGTTTCCGCGACACCACACGCCTGAAGAACACGTAAGCGGCAATGGGGAAACCAAAACCACAACCCAGACTGGTCCATGGGTTGGGGCTCGCCGAGGCCCCTACTCACGGACCTACTTGCCTCCAACTTTGATCCCCCCGCTGCCCCTTGGGTGCCCTAGAGATGCTGCGCTGCCTGCTTTATATAATGTCAGGTGTTCTCCTAAGGCCTCCATTGGCCATTTACATATGTGCCCTCTTGGAGCAGTACTTGTAAAAAATCCAGTCTATTGTTGCGACGAAAAGAGCACCCCGCAACGAAAAAAGCTGCCCACGACTTCTGCAACGCCACTCAGATCCTTGCCGAGTAATTATAGCATAGGTACGACGGGGTTTACTGAACGTGTAGATCGTGCGTGCCGCTTTTAGGAATGTGCTGCCACACGAAATTATGGTAGCATTGCCACTAAATATGCAATGGCATCGATCATGGTTGACTCTATGGTAGGATCAGTTCACATGGCACAAAAATTCATCTAGCCATTTTCTTGTCTGGCATGTGTCTGTGCTTCTTAATTGATGAGCAAGCATGAGTAAAATTAAGATATAGTATCTTTCTCTATTTCAGTATCTGAAAACCATCTTCTCAGCTGTTGTGTTTCTCTAGCTTGTTTAGATCGCATCTTGTGCTAGCAAAATAAGACTTATGAAGAAACAGAAACACAAAGCACATTTTCCTTTTGCCATCCCATAAGCAAAACATTTAATCAATCAATCAATCGTACATGCATACATTCCATGTTTCTTGATATGTATGCCTCCGCACTCCATGTCAGTTTTATAAATCCTTTATTTATAAGGTTATTTAAAATGAACAACTTATCAGTTCGTCATTTTTCTTAATGCTTTCACGGCTTTCAGCAATTTTACAAGCTTTCACGGCAACCGATGTACAATAACATCTTTGCGCATGAGGTATTTGGCTGTAATCACGCCAAACAAATATATTAGAACATTTTTTTCGCATTTTAGTGACATAATAACCTTTATAATCTAACCCGTTATAATTTGACATTGGCCTAGCATTATGTGATTTCGTCAGTAATACCGTGATTCTGACCACTAACGCGAGGCGAAGCTAAGCTTACTAAAGCTTACTAAAAGCTTACAGTTAACGTGATCGTGACTACGTATTGCTTACATCTTTATATTAATATAGTCCATATAGTCACATTCGACTTCCCCGCAGTGTTCGCCCCAGTGAAAAATTTCAGCTTCGAACGTCGCAATGTCCCAAAATCAGAGGAAGCATTATGGGCAGTACCTGCAGCCGGACTCGAACGTTCAAGTGCCACAGCAAACTCGAGAGTACATGCTGAAAAGACAAAGGTCATCCACTGCTGCAAGTCAGGTACGTGTCAGTATTTCATACTGCGAATAACAAAAAGCAGCTACAAGTCTTACTGCGTGAGGGGCAAACTATGATGCGCCAAAGCCGCCGGTGTGCTTCCCGAGCCAAGAAACGCGTAGTCTTGAGTGCTGCCTCGCGCATCGATTGGTCGCGACGCGGAAAAAGCGGGAATTGTTTCGTGCTAGCACTCGATCGTGACGCGCATGCTTCTTCGGAGTGCAGTTACAACCAACGTTGCTTGCAACCAAGGATCACTAGGGTTGCAATGTGGGCTTTTTGGTAGCGCATCTTGGAGGGTTTATGGTAACGCGATTTATTTTGGAAGGACGTGCCATAAAATTAATTGAATCATTCAAGTGTAAGCAACGATCTTAGCCTGGAACAATGCAACGTACAGGATCTATCATTGTAAGAGGGAACAATCGAGCATGTGACCAATGCTCCATGAGGTGCCATCTGCTGGGGCCTGGCACCCGCTTGGTGCAGAAAGCCACTGGCGCTCTGTGCTCCGTGTGTCGTCTGTTACTACCAATCACTGGGTGGTGTAATTGCAGGCAATGCATGGGGCGTACTGCCTCAGCCGCACTCTGTGCCTGTGCCGAGCGGGCGCCAGCTCGGCACAGGCACAGAGTGCGGCTTTACAGAACAACAGCCACACGTGTGCATGTTCCCTCTAATAGTGGTACCTAAGCTGACCTACCTCCTTGTGTCAACTCTGCTTCTACGTACAAGGCAAGGTATTTGCAAAAGGACACAGCCGGTGGTGGCTAATGGCAGAATAATAGCCGACTCCCTAGGCAGCGCATTTTATCAGGGTCCTGTTCATTACCCGAGACAGAGTTGGTAAACCTGCACCTTCCTGCACCATTGTGAAGTTAGCAGTGGGACATACACTGTCGCACCCATAATTCAATTCAATATATATAGAGCAACACAGTCCTTTTTGTGCTACATATTAATCAGTGAACTGGCTTTGCGCAAGAGTGGTAATCTCACCGTTGCTTTCCTATGCCCTATGTATGTTTCTTGTGAATGTGACACTTGTATTGTCGTTGGTATCCCTAGAAGATAAAAATTCTTATTTGCTTGCTCTTTCAGATGAACCTGGAAAACCTGAACAGCCCTTCCACGAATGTCAGTAGTGTTGAATCGAGCGAGAATGAAGCTGATAATCTTAGGCACATCAACGCCAACCTTCCTTCAGAAATGTATGCTTGTGCAAGCACGAGTGCACATGTCAGCGACGTAGAAGACACTAACCAAGCTGCAAGTGAAATAGGCACTGCGTATGAAGGTACAGTGAACTTCAGTTGCGATGAATTCAGTTCTGCCTTTGAGTTGAGTGATGATGGTTCGGAAAGTGGATGGATGAAGGGCACAAGGGTGATGCAGACAGTGAACCAGAGAATGGTGCTGAAGAAAGTGAGCATGCCGTACATGTACTTCACAAAGCTCTCGGAGGAGTACCTTCCAAACCAGAAAACAACAAGGGCACAGGCTATGCTACTCATACTGGCATATGTTGTTACTTCAGGTCTTACATGGGCACAACTACAAGGACTTCTCACTTTAATAAATGCTCTGTTTGGGGAGAAAGTTGTGCCATGCACTACATATGCTGTGAGGAGGCTGTGAAAAAACAGAAAAGCACTGAGGATCCATCTATACTGCCAGACCTGTCATCAATATCTGCGAAGATAAAATGATGCCAAAGACGAAGACACCATCAATTGTGCTTCTTGTGGCAGTGAGAAGCTGCAACATTTAATTATTACTGCAAGTTTTTTTTCCGATATTTAACCTTAAGCAGCAGCTTCTGGTACTGCTAAAACAGGTTGGCAGTACCTTGCTTTTTTATTTGCAGAAGATTGCATCTGCTCCTCATGTGTCAGGTGTTTTTGCTGACATCACGGATGGCATTCTCTACCAGTGTTAGAAAGCAGAGGAACATGACATGGAGCGACATCACTTTGACAATGAACACAGATGGAGCACCTGTGTTTGATGCGAGCAAAAACTCCATGTGGCCAATTCAAGTGATGATTAATGAACTTCCAGTTTTAACTCTGTGGCAAAATGTGCTAGCTTCAGGTGTGTGGTATTCAAATGCTCTCCCTGAAGCAGTTTGTCGAAGAGATCAACAGCGTTGGAAAGCTGGTGTGGTCACACACTGGAAGAACTGTTCAGTCAGCAGTGCACGTTGTTGTCTGTTGTGTAGACTCCCCAGCAAGAGCAGCTATCCTAAACAGGAAGCAGTATAATGGGTACTTTGGATGCAGCTAGTGCTTCGGGCAAGGTATGTTTATAGATGGTAAGTGAGCTCAAACAGCATTTTGCCATTAATTGTAATGGCTATTGTCAAGTCTATGAGAGAAGGAATGTGGGCTCTTTGCTTATGCATCCTTGTATTATTTGAATGTGATGTGCACATACTAAAGCACAGGCGGTCAAAAAAGCTTTATGTATCATGTTTCTCTGATCCGTGTTTTAGTGTATGTGCTGCAGATTTGAAGAATACCAAATAACTTGTCAAACCTATTTACTGGATTTTACATACACAGGAAAGTTTGTAGTGATTAACAATTAAAGTTATCCACTTACTGCTTTTTGTTTTAATTGCTTGGTGCATCAGCAGTTTTGGTTGACCATGCCTGATGCATTTTTATATTGACTGCATACTTTCCACACTATTTCATGATGCAATATTATGTCATCACTTTCAGTGGCCTGCCATTTAATTGTTTTAACATTTGTTGCAAATCTGACAAAACATGTAATACCTAATGATATCGTGTTTGGCTTTGGCAGACATCTAGCCAATGCCATACACAAGCTATAGCTGAGCAAATCTGACAAAACATGTAATACCTTAATGATATCGTGTTTGGCATTGGCAGACATCTAGCCAATGCCAAACACGAGCCTATGATCATAGTTAAGTGGTGTGCCTGGATGTAACGACTCAGATTTGTGCATAAAGTGCCCCTAGCTAGCAGCTGATACTGTAGAAGTGCAGAATTAGCTTTTACACTTTCCAGTTTGGCCGACTGCTGTATTTCCGAATCTAGGAAACAGCAATACAAAGCTGAAAACCAGCAAAACTATTTGAAGCACTATTAATTATCGCACATCACCTTTTAGTGCAATTTTTTCTATCGCTGAAAAACTTGCAAGAAAAGTTTCTGCTGTATGGTGGGAAGGGAAAAAAAGGGAAACAGTGATTTTAGTGTCGCCATGAGGTGAGTGATGTTGATAAAGACGTATGAATTCAGGATACAGTACATACAGCAGCTGCATTGCACTAACTTGTTTTCTATTCTTCTTGGAATTTGACAGTTTGCATTTCTTTTACCATTCAGATGTGTGGTTTCTAAGTAGCATTTGGCCCAAGGCACAGATGCTGACCTCTTAGTTGCTGATCGAACAGAAACTGCATGGCAATGCCACTATAGACCTTGCGTGCACCCTATTATATAGGACTTTACCCATCACAAAGCTGAAAGAACCTGCCTAGGACTGTCCAAGACGTGCGGTATTTGTGAGCCATGCGAAATAGCCTTAACAACACCACTTGCACTGGTGTGATTGTGTTTGTTGAAAATTGAAATTATTTTAATCAATGCTCAGGGCCACTCGAAACATTACAGTGCACTGATGTTGACATTGTAATTCACACCTCAGTTGAGTGTAGTTCAGGATGTCGTGCAACTGTAAGTTTCAAAGAAACTTGTCAGAATCACAGATGGAAAAAAAATAGCAAGCGTTCACTTCCTTGCATAAAAATGCGTAACGTAGTTAAATCAATCATATTTTATTTCAACAGTAGCTATACTTCTAGAAAATCTGTCAAAATAGGCTGTGATAAAATGCTGCTCATGCTGGTTGTTTTGTGGCATATATGAGCAAGAAAAAAATGTGTCCTTCGTTACTAGCTGGTATCTGAAATTTCTCTTTCGTTGCCCTTTTTGTCGCGGTAAAAGATGAACCCGGGGAATGTTAGGAATATTTTGCATGGCTCATGCAAACTGCAGGTCTTGGACAGTCCTAGCCAGGTTCTTTCTCTTTGTGGTGGGTGCAGTCTTGCAACATGGCGCCTTTTCCCCACTTGTGCTGTGCTGTCGAGAGATGCCATCAATTTTGCATGAGGGCCATCTGTGAAATGTTTGACTACTGGAAGTGTTTTAAAATCTTGCATATTTTCACTGCAGTGTCCACCTGAACATTCTAAATGCAGACATCATTCTGATGTTTAGTACAATTGATGCTTTGCCTGCAGGCACAATGAAGTACCCTTTCAACAGCCAGAATGCACCTGACAGGACACACAGTGGTGGGCTCAAAGAAATGGTTCAAGCAGCTCAGCTTAAGGAACCTGTTTGTGGCATCAAGGAACCATCAACTCTTATCAAGTTGCAAGGCCTTGATCTTGTTTGAGGGCTGCCACCTGACTATATGCATTGTGTTTGGGAAGGCATGACAAAGAAAGTGACTGAATTGCGGCTATCATGTACTGGTTCTTCGTGGTACATAGGCAGGCACTTGAAGTTTAATTGTGGATGCAAGATTACGTTCAGTAAGGCCACCCATAATTTTGTCAAGGTCGGGACAGCCCTTGTCAGATCGGTCATATTGGACGGCTGCTGAATAGCGCTCTCGGCTTTTATTTTAGTATTGTGTGTCATGATGCATACTTCCTCGACCATACGTGGCACATTTTGTGCTACTTACACAAGCAGTCTTTTTTTTGTTGAAAGATATTGTCACAGAAGCTCAAATCTGTGGCGCTGAAAAGTTGCTATAAGCATTTTTTCAGCAGACTGCAAAGCTGTACGGAGAAAGTGCAATGACATTTAGCATGCATTAGTTGTTGCATCTTTCAAAGTGCGCAAAGATGTTTTATCCCTCTTTGGGGTACCTCAACATTTCCATTTGAAGATGGCATTGGTAAGGCACTCCAGCTAGTAACAGCTGCCAAGCATGTGCCTGTTCAAATTGCTGAACAGTGCATCATGTACCAGGCCTACCGGACTGCTTCAGCACAAGTGGAACTTTCGTCTTGTCTGTTGTCTGCAAAGAAAGAGCAGGAGCACACGTATGAGAGGTGCTTTCAAACATGTGCTCTTGGACAAGCACGACCAATTCATGATATTCCACAAAATGTGAAAAGGCTTTTCGTATCATGATTTGGTACCCTCCCACAAATGTGCAAGTGTTTGAGGCGCCAGGTTGGCCCAATTGTCTTCACAGTTCTGAGTACTCTGTTCCAAGAAAAACGTGCTCTTCCTATGTAAAAATGTCCGATGGCATGTACTGTTATATCTCAGCCATTTATGTTGTTTCGGGTACTATGTACTTTCACGGCCAGCAGCTGCTCACTACACCCGGTGAATTTGATGTGCCGCCATCATCCGCCTCCATCCGAGAACCACGTCTTGTATTGTGTTGGCGACATAACATTGCAGTGTGTTTTCTTAAATGTTGGCAACGTATCATATTTGTGTGAGTTCCTTAATAAGGTGGAAAAGAACTAATCGGATTTTGAAGGTTTATTTCATATTTCAAGATTGCAGGTACAATTGACTCTGGAAAGTGAGTTATAGAGTCAATATTAGGGTAGAGTAGTTGTATTTATGAATTCCGAATTGTATCATCCGTCGAACTGTAGCAGGCTGCTATAATTGAACCTTATGTACTTTCTTCAAAATATAGGCTTGTAACTGAAAAATTATGATCCATCTTTCTGGGGCAACTGCTTTATGTCTGAGCGAAGTGCATGGCTATCACCAAAAGTGTTGCAGTGGACTGAAGCTCAAACTCATTCATCAAGTCACGAAGACTAATGCATCAGTTGATCTAATTCTGTTGTTCAGCGCATGAGAGGTGCTCAAGTCAAGCTTGGACTTTTTATTTTTTAGGATTATGAAACATGTTTACATGCATGGAAGTGATCTCATTTTTCGAGGTAATCCCTTTTCATTTTGGCAGTACAAGGATGCCAGCAGCGTAGAAAGATTTCTTTTATGTTGCAGCCATGCATGGACAGCCTACTGTTTTTCATTATCCTAGTGGCAAAAAGAAATGAGTCTTGGAGTGAAGTTGGGCTTTTATAGCAAATGCTGCAGCACCTCTCATCCAAGATTATTTGTAAAGTGCCCATTGTGTGGTACACTGTATGTGCACACATATTTTCCTGGATGAAGAGAACCTCCATGGTATTTAAGCAGGGCCGTTTCTTCCTAAGTGCACTATGTACACGTTGGAGAACCTCACAGCTGTACTTGCTCACTACTCGTGTACTTGCTCAGCTAGTCTCGCTACTAGGGAGGAAATCAAAATGATGCTACATCTATCCGCGCAAAAATTAACCCATGACCACGAGTTCACCTGCCGACTATGTTGCTCGAAACTTCTTGTGTTGGGAAGCTTCCATATGTGTTCATTGTTTAGGCAAGTGTAACTTTTATAAATGATTCACCCACATCTTGTCATAGGTGATGACCTGGCAAATAAACCTGTCACAAAACCTTTCTTGTCAGAACATTCTTCAAGCTTTATGCTAGTCACAATCATCCACATCTGGTCATAGAATAGTCATAGTCACCCACACCTTGTCATAGGTGATGACCTGGCAAATAAACCTGTCACAAAACCTTTCCTGTCACAACATTCTTCAAGCTTTATGCTAGTTTGCAGTCTACTGTGCCAATCAAAGACTGCCAGTTGTCTTGAAATCCAGTGTGCACTGACATTGCGGAAAATCAGGTGTTTGTGAATGATAGTATTCAGTGTCCCTTGAGAGAGATACATCTGTTCCCCAGTTGAAGCATCAGTTGGTGGCAGTGGCGTAGCCAGAAATTTAGTTCGGGGGGGGGGGGGGCTGAGGTTGTAGCGCGGCCTCCTCCTTATAGAATTTGTCGAGGGATCAAATACATGAATTTGCATTGCCAATGCATTGCCAATGATTGCAATGCCATTGTATATTAGATGCTGCAAACGAATTATTGAACGCTACGCACTGTCAAGTAAAATATGTATTTTTTCATAAAAGAATATATTCGTATGTCCTAAAAATTCTGGCAGAAATAACTGATATCAATGCGGCCGCATTTTTTGTCTATTTAATAAGGAAAGAAAATATCACACGGACATTAGAACTATATGAGTTCGAAACCAGCAAAGCAGTGTATACAGCTGATATGAAGAACGTAAAGGCCATCTAATGAATAAGTTGAGGACAAATATTTTGATGAATCTTCGTCATTCAAGAACCTTGTTTACATTTTTGCACATATGCAACGGCCAAGAAAAAACCTCAATGACGCTGTCCCTCGTTGCAATAGATTGCGCAGGAGCAGCTGTTACCGGTCGTGTATTGTAATTACACCGAGATTACACTCGCAACAGTGAGTACAAATAAAGAGTAGGAGAGAGAGAGAGAGAGAAGTCATAAGGGAAAGGCAGGGAGGTTAACCATGCTGAGCCCGGTAGGCTACCCTGCACGGGGGAAGGGGGAGAAGGGATTAAAAGATAAGGAAGAGAGAATTTCCCAGTTCACACGTTGCACGTTTACAGTTAAGCGTTCATCGCTGAGTTTCGTCACAGGCGGTCATACAGGCTTGTGCACTTCAAAAAACACAGCCGCGCCTTTGTAGCCCTGCACACAGCAGACGCACGAGGCCACGCGCCCAAGATATTTTCCTCCGTGAAAAACCTCTCGTCTAAGTGCCCCAAAGCCGTCCGAAGGGCAATCCTCTCATCTTCGTATCTGTGGCAGTCACATAAAAGTAGGAGTTCTGCAAAATATACATTAGAAATGCGAAGATAGAATGGAATATACAAATGCGAAGATTCAACTCGCTAAGGGCAAAAACGAGTCGCTAGGAACAAAGTTAACTGCTTGTATACACAACACCTCGCAACAAGATATTTAAATGTACGTCTAAGTCTCAAATAAATCTACGTATTTAAGCAAACGTCACTGTACATAATGCGTCAAACAAGACAAATAAACATTTTGCGCTGTCACAGATTGTAAACTTTGCGCACAGAAAGACAGATAATCAAAACAAGAACAAAACTATGATAGCAGAAATCGTGATATGTACTCGGGCCATGCGGCGGTCGCGGCAGCGCCATATGGGTCGAATAATAGAGGAATAATGCAGAAATCAGTGCGAAAATGTGTAATTTAACTGCCTGCACAGCGGCAACCATTATTCTGCACCCAAAATTAAAGGAGGGTATTGCTTCGTTTCAAAAAAGAAATAAAAGCAGGTAGCTAAAAAGGAAGGCCAAACGAAAGCCACAGATGATGCTGCAAGTTGAACTATACCCAATATCCGAGATTTTTTTTTGCAAACGCCGCGTGGGCCGGGCTTTCAATGAGCAAGGTCGGTCAAAATTGGTTATTGATGTCCTGGTAATTTTCGTATTCGCATGATAATTTTAATCATGATGCTAACTGATCATGATGCTAACTGGCCAATTGACGCTGATGGTAGCGACACGTGCATAAGCTGGACTGGAATGACAGTGCCGGTGAACCGCTTCTTCGAGGGATCTTGTGACGTCATACCTACAGCGCCATCTTCAGGACTATTCACGTCGTACCACTTGGCTATAAAGGACACGCCGCAGTTCTTTGTCTTCAGTGGGCACGAAGGACCTAGCATGGGCATGTTTCCTAACAAGCGCATCTTCTGGTTCCTGCAGGCATTTCTCTTGATTCACATCGACGAGCCTGCGCAGCCGGTTCTTCTTGACGCTGATGGTAGCGACACGTGCATAAGCTGGACTGGAATGACAGTGCCGGTGAACCGCTTCTTCAAGGGATCTTGTGACGTCATACCTACAGCGCCATCTTCAGGACTATTCACGTCGTACCACTTGGCTATAAAGGACACGCCGCAGTTCTTTGTCTTCAGTGGGCACGAAGGACCTAGCATGGGCATGTTTCCTAACAAGCGCATCTTCTGGTTCCTGCAGGCATTTCTCTTGATTCACATCGACGAGCCTGCGCAGCCGGTTCTTCTTGACGCTGATGGTAGCGACACGTGCATAAGCTGGACTGGAATGACAGTGCCGGTGAACCGCTTCTTCGAGGGATCTTGTGACGTCATACCTACAGCGCCATCTTCAGGACTATTCACGTCGTACCACTTGGCTATAAAGGACACGCCGCAGTTCTTTGTCTTCAGTGGGCACGAAGGACCTAGCATGGGCATGTTTCCTAACAAGCGCATCTTCTGGTTCCTGCAGGTTGGTGATACTTGCTATACTATTCGTAGTGACTGCCGATATCTGCTGGTCCTTCCGTGCCCCAAACAGTGTCTTGCTATTACATGTGATGTTTTTTGCATGTGTAAGCTTCTTTTGTGTGGGGATGTTGAACAAAACCCGGGCCCTAGTACTGAAACGATGCTGAAGCAATTGTTAGAGGGACAAAACAAACTAGCCGCTGACATCTCCGCCCTAAGAAATCAGCAAAATGGTTTGCAAGGCATGCTCGAAGAATTCAATCAACGCTTCACAGAACTGGAAATGAGAACTCTTTGTGTCGATGAACTTCAGCAAAACGTGAAGTTTCTTCGAGAAAAGGTCAGAGACTTAGAGGACAGGAGTCGGCGATCAAACTTAATTGTCTTTGGCGTACCAGAAAATGCTAATGAAACTGAACAAGATCTGAAACAAAAAGTTATAACTGAACTGTTTTGCGAGAAGCTTGGCACTGCGTGTAGTTCCGTGGGTAGAATTCACCGTCTCGGCAAACCTGGTAGATCTAGGCCTGTGATAATATATTTCCAGGAATACAACGAAAAACAGAACATTCTAAAAAATGCATACAAGCTCAAGGGAACGAAGGTATCAATTCAGAATGATTACTCACCAGATACACTAAAAAAAAGAAAACTTCTCTGGAATAGCGCAAAAAATGAAAAGCAACAGGGTAAGAAAGTTATTCTTCTGCATGACAAGCTGAGCGTCGACGGTGAGCTCTTTACCTGGGATGAAATTAGCAACACGAGAATCAAAACGCACAGTCAGCAAAGGAGAGCTAATAAAGAATGATGCCAACCGCTCTCTAATAAGGATCTACGAATCATTAACATAAATGTACGCAGCATCCTGAATAAAACCGCCGAACTTGAAGCTGTACTTCTAAGTAACTCCCCCGACATAGTCGTGATTACAGAAACTTGGTTGCACGATGCCATTGATGATGCAGACATTTTTCCACCATCGTATAAAGTATTCCGTCGTGATAGGCCGACACGTGGAGGGGGAGTGGCTGTTCTGGTGAAAAATACTATATCTGCCTTTTTAACCCGCCAAATCGATAATCATGAAAGCGTCACATTAAAAGTATCATGTTGGGAGCGATCTTTTATTCTTTTTGCTGTGTATCGTGCACCCGACTCGCCTTCAGCGTTTTTACATCAACTGTGTGAACACGTAGCTTCATTTAAAAATGGAAAATATATTTTGGCTGGGGACTTTAATCTGCCAGGTGTTGACTGGAATCAGCCGTTTTCTAATCGTGAAATGAGCTCGCATGTCGCATACCTGACTGATATAATGCTTACGGCTGACGTCCAACAAGTAGTTGATCAGCCTACCCGCATTCATGGCAACTGCGCTTCCACGCTTGACCTTATTTTTATCAGCCGTTGTATTAAGGATTACTCTGTGTCTGTGCAGCCTGGTCTATCCGATCATGAAATGGTGCTTCTTTCATGCTCTCTTGGGGCGTGCAAAACCCAGCCTCTTGTTTCTATAATGACCAAGGACTTTTCGCGGGCAAACGATGAAAGTGTCCTTGACTTTCTTGACTTTCACATTGGTAGCTTTCAAGGCACAGATGCTGCTGATCTTTGGGAACGGTTTAAACATTTGTGCAGTTACAGCCTTGAAAACTTTGTTCCAAACAAAATTAAGAAAACACACCGTAAAACCCTTGGATTACAAGACATATATTACAGATAAAAAGAAAAATTAAAAGGCTTAAACGACAGTGCGCCAGCAAGAGCACAGTACAGAATAATCAGAAAATTCTAAACCAAGATATCAGTAGCGCGAAGCAGCACTACTTTAATCACACACTGCCTGGTTTCATTTCTGGTTCACCACAAAAGTTCTGGCAATTTCTTTCGAAAAGTAAGAAGTCGATCGACCGCATTGTACAGGATGACGTTGTCATCGTTGATAAACAAGACATTGCTGAAAAGTTCAATGCCTATTTTTACGGTGTCTTTTCCAACCCTACTGAACCCTTACACCAGAATCATGTCAGTTATGACGAAACAAATCTTGTATCATTATCCGGTGTTATATCAATGTTACTAAACCTTAAGGCAAAAGCATCGCCTGGCCCTGACAATATACCCAATCTTTTTCTTCGCCGATATGCTGAAATGCTTGCTCCATATCTAGTAGTTATTTTTAACAAATCATTGACGACAGCTATCATTCCTGAGGACTGGAGAACGGCAAGAATTGTACCAGTGTTAAAAAGGGCGACTCTGCATTGCTAACAAATTATAGACCGATATCTTTAACCTCGTCTTGCTGTAAGCTCCTTGAACATATTATCGCAACTTATATTACGAAATTTCTTAATGATAACAGTGTACTGTCTCCATTTCAGCATGGTTTTAGGAAAGGTCTTTCCACAGTAACTCAACTAACCACAGTCATACATAATTTTGCCTCTATTCTAGATAAATCAGGCCAGGTAGACGTAATATTTTTAGATTTTAGGAAGGCTTTTGATCTTGTTTGCCACACAAAACTAATTTTAAAGTTAAAAACCATGGGACTACCAGAGTTCATCGTTGCTTGGGTTTCCGCATACCTTGCAAACCGCACACAGTTTGTAAGTATTGACAATAATTTTTCACGACATTTGCCTGTTAGCTCAGGAGTCCCACAAGGAAGCGTACTAGGCCCGCTTTTGTTTCTCATATATATCAACGACATTGTCCAGGTCATGAATGAACCAGTTCAGATTAGACTTTTTGCAGATGATTGCTTACTTTTTGAAGAAATTAAATCTTCGGATGATCAGGCCTTGCTGAATACCAACCTGCAAAACATACATGCATGGTGTCAAGAGTGGGAAATGCAACTTAACGCTGACAAAACGGTTTTCATGAATATGAGTAGAAAAAGAAACATTTTACCTTTTTCGTATAGTCTCCCTTCACAACAGCTAACGAAGGTCCCTCACTACAAATACCTCGGCGTCACAATAACTAGTACACTCAGTTGGAATACCCATATTTCGAACATTTGCACATCCGCCTTCCGTAAACTATGCTTTTTGCGACATAAGTTAAAACACACACCACCTGATGTCAAACTACTCGCATATTCATCCCTTATAAGACCAAAACTTGAATACGCATCCATTGTCTGGGACCCTCATACGAAAAAGAATGTCGAAGCATTGGAGATGATCCAACGAAAATCAGTTAGATTTATTTATTCTAAATACCGCCAATCTGACTCTCCGACTCAACTAATGAATCTTTATGGCATAAAATCATTGCAATTACGAAGAAAAATTGACAGAATAAAATTTCTCTTTCATTTGAAGAGTCGCCATTTGCTACTCCCCCCTGAGCCATACGTGACACCACTGGTGTCACGAACTACAAGGCATCGACATGAAGAATCACTAACCCCATACAGCACCAAAACTAACCTATTCAAGTTTTCATTTTTCCCGCGCACAATTAACGAGTGGAACTCGCTGCCAATATCATCAGTGCAAAGTATAAAAATGATTGAAAGTCTTCAGGATTGATGTTGATTATTTCACTTATACTCCTTTTTGTGTGAATATTGAGATATTCAAGGTATTATTACTTTCGTACTTTCCTGTACAAATTAAACACTGTATGACCTACACTGTATGTAAATGTGACTATGTATTGCCTTCACGTCTACACTTTTGCCCCTCCTGCTAGGGCCCAAGTCGGGCCTGCAGTATTTTGTAAATAAAATAAAAATAAATAAAAAAACTGCTACAATAAACGGCTAAAATTTCTGCGATTTTAAAAGCCAACGAACAGTCATACGTTTGCATAATTACGAGCTTATGTACCTGAAAGAATAGAGCTTTTTACTTGCATTTATTTGCTGCTTCGCTATCTAAAGGACAAACTTCTCTCGGCGGGGAAGTTGAGCGAAGCGGTCAATGACTTCGGACACGTTGATGTCGACGTCTCTGTGGGTGTATAGAAGCACCAGTCTAACCATGCGTTCCACAGACATTGTAGAGCGCAAGTAATGTTTTAGTAAACTCTTGTAAAAAAATATTCTCTCTGCGCTGGCAGTGGTCACTGGAAGGGTGACTAGAATCTGGAACGGTTTGTACACATTTACATAGAACCTGCAGTCGCAATGAGAGATGGGCGTCTATTCCGGTGCTAAAACCTAAAACACTCCCTCGATGTCGTTGGCATCCTTGTTTAGGTACTTTGAACAAACAGTAGGCTGTTCGTTTCCAGCAATATACGTCGTTTCGCCAGGAAGTATGGAGAAGCAGCCTGCTTATGCAACTAGGCTTTCTTTGATAATTTCGCCACAAATTCCTATAATTTGGTTTTGTGCATCTGGGCTTAAATACGAGGCATTACTGGGGCAACTTTCGAAATGGTTCTTCAGATATGTATCTCCACAATCAGCTCGCATGCGAAGAAGCGCTCTGAAAATACCCGTATTTTCAGGGGGCCTATGCTTGAATCCATAGGGCCACTGTCCCTGTGGCCAATGAGAGCCAGACCTTGTAGCCCGCAAAAAGAATTTCCTCAATAATAGGACATTTCCTTTCGCCTGTTTTCTCAAATTGTACTTTAACTGCCCTGGTCCAGCTGATCGATCACATTGGGCACGCGTCCTGAAAATGTTTGGAGAAAATTATCAGCTTCTAGCTCACAGTCACGGTAATATTTACTATTTTCGTGTGTGTGGAAGATTGCAAGCGCGTGCTTTCATTTCTGGAACGGCTTGGACATGAGGGCTCCAGTGCACGCATGTTGGTCCAAGTTTATAACAGCATTAACCCCATAAAGTTCCAGAATTAAAAATCTTTTGAAGCACGCCTTTGGAAATGTCAGTGCACCTTTCGCGTCAAAAGTTTATGAGAACTTTACACCCATAAAATTTCGGAATTGAAATCCATGCACTCCGTAGATTCCGCGGCCGCTGCGAGATGCCGGAACGCGCCCGCTCGCTATCGAAAAGCCCTTGAAAGTTTGTGCTCGGATGGGGCTCCTTGCGTTACGTGACCCCAGGTGCCACGAAATCCACCACAGGTGCCACGAAATCCAGCCCGAGTTCGCAATGTTCGTGCCGAAATGACTTCGAGCATGAAAAAGACATTGTAGACAGAATGCAGAATGATTGAACATAGCTTGCCTACACGAACATGTCGCAGCCTATGACACTAGGACACCTGAACAATGGAACATTGTGCACTCAAGAACGAATTATGGTCAACAAATGCTTCGACATACACTTCCGACTTTACTCAATAACCTCGCCTTACGAGAAACAGACCTTCTGTCCTGATGCAGCCTGCACAACTACTTTCAGTCAAACTAATCCGTGTTGTTTAATGAGTTTGTTCATATGCAATACTGTATGACTTTCCCCCCTTTATTTGCTTTAGTTTATGCTGCACTGAATATAGTGCTATGTTATGTTTTTTTTCCTATTTTCGTATAATAAGATTTTCTTTATGTAATGTATAATGCTCATGTATAAGCTCAATATTTCCTTGTTAATGCAGACTACTTGTTTTTCTAATTGTTAAAGTGTATTACTACCTGTTTCGTATACACATGTTTTTTTTAATTGACACCTTCCCATCTGTTTACTCACATGTGAGCGCCCGCCGCCCTCTGTTGCCTTGGATGGGTTTTTGGGCTGGTCAAGTTGCCTGCGTGCAACTTTTTATCCAGAACCCCACCATGTCATTCTTTTCTTGGGAAGTAAGTTATTATTATTATTATTATTATTATTATTATTATTATTATTATTATTATTATTATTCCCGGCGTCGGTGGTAGTTTTGGTCGGCGGAGCATGCCGGCACGAAAAAATTTCGGGGGGGGGGGGGGCTGAAGCCCCATCAGCCCCCCCCCCCCCTGGCTACGCGCCTGGTTGGTGGTTTTCAAGGATTTGACAATTCACTTCACAGATCCTCACAGATCCTTGGAACTTGACTCGGGTTGGGGTCGCTTCCCGTTTCTGCTGCACTGGTGAAACTTCCTCCAGCTGAGGAGCAGTGGTGCGTTGCTTGTACAAACTTCCCTCCCTTCTAGGATGGAGTTGCGGTAGTGATTTCGAGGGCGTCATTCCCACTGTGGTCATGACGCTGCAGTCGTGTTCCGCTCTGTATCCACAATTGCAGGATAAGGGACAGTACCGCGATGTCTAGCTTGCTCACTGGTGTTCCAGCTTCCTGAGAGGCTCCAGTGTTCCTGAGCGGCTTCCAATGACGTGGGGTTATCTGCTCGTATCCCAAATGTACATGGGAGTGGCACGCTGCTCATGATAAGCGTACAGCTGTTATCCTATATCGCTCAGTCTTCTATGTTGTGTCTCAAAGTGCTGGGCTTGATGTGATCGCAATGTTGTCGTACTAACTTGTTAGGACCTTTAATAAGCCGCAATCTGTGCCCTAGCTTTCTCAAAACTGTTCCCTCCGTCCAGATAGAGTTCCCGCCGAAGTTTCAAAAGAAAACTGCTTGTCCGACAGTGAGTGCTTTCTACACTGTGTCCCTGTGGCAGTTTGTATAGGTTTTGTTCTTGCTTTGGGCTGAATGTGCAGCTGGTGTTTGACCGCGGTGTGAAAGGAACAGTGTGAAAGGGTTAAGTGGCCTTAGCTCTTGCTTTATGTCTACTGGTTGTTCTACTCATTGGTTGCTAACCACGTGCCACTTGTGCTCTCGGCCTTGGCAAAGACAGCATAGCTTTGTTGCATTGGTGGACAAAAGCAGCTGCTTTAAAAAAAATTAAAGATGCCTTTTATCAGTTTTGCTGCTTTTGTGGTATGAAAGTTTAATAGGCCATGACTGGATGCTGTGTAAATGACAGTGAGGGAGAATATTAAAAAATAAATATTAAGAAAATAGGACTGCTTCATTTTTGTAACATGCATTTGTGAGCCTCGACTTGCTTAGAGCATGCATGGCAGAAAACCAAGAGGGTTGACTCCTATTAGAAGAAAGGGGACTGTAGCAGCGATCCAAATTCCCTTCTGTTAGTCAGTTATTTTAATGTTCGCTTCCTGTATACTACGCATTTTTTTCGGTTTGTTTTTTCATGGTGCCGTCAACTGTGTCTTGCACACTAGCACAAAGGGAACTTTTACTGCAAGTATGTATGGTTGTAATACTAAGTCATGCACGTCTTAGCACTGCGCTTCACTTGGTGGCTATTGTGCACAGTGCTAGGAAGTGACATTGTCATTTTACAAGCACTTTTTTCCTATGCATTTGCTTTTGTGCAATGTGGTCAAACTTTTTCATGTCTGTAATCAACAAGGAACATGTATGGCATAAATCTATGCTGTTCCAGCAGCAAACATTTGGGCAGTGTTGTGTGATGCTTTCTACAGCTGCTTCTACGTGTAGCAGTCTTTTACATTGAGACCCTGGTGTAATTAACCTATGATGCACCAATAAAGTGATTGATTTATTATATGACAAAAAATGAAATTAAATTTTTATTCATTCCTACAAGAGGGGGAATATCCATACACAAAAAAGATATGTGTAAAATAGTTTGAATGCACTGCTACCGTACACGCAGAGTGGGCACGACAGCTACGCTCGAAGTGAAAGTTAAGCATAATACAATCTCCCTGCGGTAATCGACTTGCACGGAAGGAAACATTGATACGCTTCCGATAACATCGAGCGCGCATACGATCAGCTGTTTTAGCTGAGCGCTTGCTGTCTGCCCCGCTCAGAGCGGCATATGCTAGCAAATGCCACACAACCGCTTAGCGGGGACGATATAATTGCGCTTGCGCACGACGCTCATACCGGCAGCGGAACGAAGACCGCATCCCTCGCTCCGCTACAAAGCCGACTGAGCGGAGCGTGATAGCGTGTCCAAGGTAAAATTGGCGTGTCTACTTGGCCTCTTCGTCGTTTTGCAGCCGAGTTGATAGCGCGTCGCTCGCGTCTCGGCAAGACGCGCTTATGAAATGCGAAATCTACGCAGTTCACTGCAGTATCTCAGAGCGTAAAGTCTTAGTGGCGCGGATAAAACCCCTATATTTATAAAAGTAGCGCCATTCTTAGATCTTGCCGCCACCGCGCTCACCCCGGCGCTTCCTCCTCGCCCTCTCTTAGCCGCCTCCTGTCGCCCCAGCCTCCTCCGCTCCCCCATTGGCCAATCCGTGTCACGTGGAAGTTCGCGTCGCGCTTTTGTATATTAACACGAAAGTGTTTTATGCCGGGGTCCACCAAGACTTCACTGACGTATTTCCGTCACGGAAATACGTCATAGAACATAATACAAAGAAAGAAACCAGAAGAAAAAGTTCCACAAACATGCAAAATTTGGAAATCGAACCCACGACCTCTCGGTCCGCGACGATAGATCGCCGAGCGTTTAACCCATTGCGCCACAAACGCATTTGCAGAGAGCTACACAGACGCGCCTTATATATCTAACACTCCTCCGTGTACCCGCGCTCTTGCTCGGGGCGGTGCCGCCGCCTACGAGCAGAAAAGAGAAGTACTGCATTATGACACTAACGCGCACCGACAGTGAACGCTTCGGTGGTCTCAGCACTACGACGCCTCGATGCCAGCATTCGAAGGGACGCTGGCATCAAGAAGCACTACCAACGCCACCTAGGTGGCGTTCACCGTACTCAGCACAGCGGAGCGTGGCCTCCGCAATTAGCTCTGAAAATGTTTCTGAAGTTGATCGCGGAGGCTGCAATTACGACGCGCTGTACGCGCTGATTTGACTCGGTGACGATTCACTTACGTGCTTTGTCTTGCGCGTTGTATTAGTGTGTCAGTTACGTGCTTCGTCTTTCGCGTTGTGCTAGCGTGTGCAGCGTAGTGCAGCTTCCATATGCACGACGGTTGCTCATGGTCATCGACGTTGGTAGTCGTGATGGAGGAGACGTGCCACCAGGCGTCAGCGTGGGTGCATCAACGCCTAAGGGCGCTTTAGCCACAAAACACCAATAGACATTATATATCAATGTGCAATAAACATTACACTACTTCTGTGAAGACACGTTTCACTTTCGTGTTCTATACCGATTCCTATATAAGAGGGATCAACCACATTTTTTTTTCTTTCCAGCGCGCTCCGACTGCCATTCTCGGGCCTGTGCGACGAAAGTGCTGTACGCACAAACGGATCAAACGTGTTAGGGACAAGAACTTCGTTGTGATGGCATGCTGCTGCGCCTTAAGTAGCCGCAACCGACAAGGCGAGGGCAAAAGGCTTTTTTTGTTTACCATCCGGCGTGCGCAAACGCTTGCTGCACACTTGATATTTGCGCCGTCTAGCATCGTCGCGTTGCTACTTCCAAAACGGCATTATTAAGACCAGTTACTGACTGACGAAGCAAAATCGCGCCTCAAAAACGTCTCCGCAGGGCGCGATCGAAGTTTTCCTAGGATTCCCTCTGGTAGCGCGTTAGCTGTTGTCTGCCACGGCAGGCCCGACGCAGGCGGCGCCACTGTCGATATCGCGCCTCGATCGCGCTGGTCGCGCCGAGCGCGATAGTGGAACGGAGGAGGAGGGAAGTGGATGGCGCTACTTTTTATATATAGGGGTTTTAGGCGCGGAGCGTAAGCAGCGCTCTTTACCGGTGCTCGCATATAGTTGCCGCGCGCGTAGCTCAAATCTTCTGAAATACGCCGGCATGCAGGCCAACTGAGAAGGCAACTTTGGCCATGTGCGCATGCACCCGTAGACTCGCTCTTGCCTTCACGCAGCTGACACGCGTGGACGACTGTTTTCAGCGTTTACAAATAATGCCGGAGCCATGCAGAAGAGAGGGCTTCCTTGGCAACTCATCGCGACATCTTTCCTTCTTCATTGATGGCTCACCATACCAATCTAATTGCATCGATCTTTCATGAAGATACACTTTATCGAATACATGTGGTTTGGTGTCGCCTCGTGCCTTAATAAATGCGTGCATTAGCTAACACGCGTCGACGCCGCGACGCATTTCGCAGTGCCCATCTAATCGCGGGCGCCATATTGGCGCTCTGTCGTTAGTGTCGATCTGCTAGTCAATCATGCACACAGCATTGCTGTCGGTGTTGTAAGGCAGCAAACAGGCTTGCTGTCGTTGCAAACAGCATTGCTGTCGATGTCGGAAGGCAGCAAACAGGAATGCTGCCGTTGCAAACAGCATTGCTGTCGGTGTCGGAAGGCAGCAAACAGGCATGCTGTCGTTGCAAATAGCATTGCTGTCGGTGTCGGAAGGCTGCAAACAGACATGCTGTCGTTGCAAACAGCATTGCTGTCGGTGTCGGAAGGCAGCAAACAGGAATTCTGTCGTTGCAAACAAGAATCTTGTCGTTGCCGACAAGAATGCTGTCGTTCCGACAAGAACGCTTTGACGGATTTTTTGACTGGGAAGCAAATGCGTATTGTCCCTAGTAACTCGCTTACTCTCGTGGACCGCCACGAAACATTCAGCTTCGACCATTCGTTCGCTATCGGTGTAATATACCGTCAGTTATTGTGCGTATATAGTGCGCATATATTTAAGTGTTCGCCCATTCACTTATTCTTGACACGTTGGCGAAAGAGTGGGTGCAAGTGTCCGTGCTGGTTGGGGTAGATGTGTGTAGATACTGTGCGCGAAACCTCGTACGACAGAATGCGGCGCTACTCCCGTTATCATTGTTTAACGAGCGGTACTCACTTTTGCAGATGTACCGGGGCTGAAGCGCTTTCTTTGAAGGTTAGCAACACAACGCTGGAGGATGAGCAAATTTGTGTATCCTCGACAAAAGCCGTTTATCTGGAAGTGCCGGGAACATGTACGGGCAGTTGCAGCAGCGGTCCGCGAACTTGGCCTCACATTTTCATTGCATTCCTTAATATGCCACTCACTATTTTTGCAGCCAACTGCTGCACACGCCTTCAATCAACATGATTCAAACCAGCATGATTGGAGCACAGTGCGTTAGCGAAAAATCAGTTGCATTTCCGACAGCTAATTGCACAGAAGCAAGGTAGAAGCGGTAATGGTTTCGTATTCGTGCGCGGTCGCTGAGGAGACGTATGGCGCACCGCCGTAAGCGCCATCTCGTTTCTCTAGAACAAACTGCTCCGCGAAAAGGGTCAATAGCTGTCATGACAATTTTTAAAACGTCCTCCCACGAGTTTGCGTCTCCGAACGCATTAATTGATTAATTGCGACCACTTTACGTAGAAAGCATCTTCGTTCTTGCGAAAGTGCTTGCGCTGTGTGTGCTAAGCCGCTGTGTGTGCAGAGCCGGTGTGTCGCCAGAGCAGATACTCGCACTAGGTTACTCTACTCGCACTCGCGGCACCCGAGTTGTTTGGCTGCCTCGCTCGCCGCGCTGGCGCGCTCCGCTCAGCAAGCTTTCTAGCGGAAAGGAGGCGCCCCTCCGCTCACACGCTCGCGCCTAAGCGTGCGGTGCATGCGCGCTGCACCCGCGCTCGCTGGCAATGCGGAGCGGAGAGAAGAAAACATTCTGCTAAAACTGTCTATTACTGTAAAGCGAGCGTAGGCAGCGCAGGCGCCGCTAGCTGATAGCTTTCTTCCCCCTCTTTGGACGCTCTCACGACCGCCGGCGACGCAGACGCGTAGCAACTGGCGCCATCTTGTGCAATCTGCACCAACTAGCGATGCTCTCCGTGGCTTTCGTTTGCAATCGGTAGAGTACCAACTTAATCTCGCGCACGCCAGAGAGTGAGGCTGCCGGACGCACATGGTCTTCGTTCATGCGCGAGGCACGGGGAGGAGGCGACGGTGACGAGAGGGGGGGGGGGGAGGGTGCGTTCTGCTTACGCGGCTGCAGCTCACGGAGCTATCTTGAAAGCGATCTGCGACGTGGCCGAAGGGTGCGCCCGCGGGTGCCTCATCTTCAAAGCAATCTGCGATGGGCCAAAGTGCATTCACCGAGTGCCCGTAGCGTCTTATGCGCTGCGCTTTCGACGTTTTGTTCGCGTTGAAGCGAGAGCCAGCGTGAAGGTCAATTTGCTCGCTGCCGCTAACACGCTTTCTCACTCCAGCGTTCTCACGAGCTCCCGCGGTCATGGATGCGAGATGTGTTCATGTTTACCTGTGCGCGCATGACGCCGTGCTTGTTTATATAGTTGGTAAGCGAATATTTACAACTTTATACGGTCGTTAAAACTACTATCCTTATTTCGTATAGCTGTCTATTAATTTGCAAACGCAGGAAGGAATTAAGGAAGGAAAATAAGAGGTGAAGGGCAGAGAGGTTAACCAGGTTAAGTGTCCGGTTGTCTACTCTGCACAGGGGGATGGGGTAAGAGCAGAAAAGATTAGAAAACATGAGAAGAATAAAAAGAAGAAAAAAAAACAAAAAAAAACACATCAGTCCGCACAATTCTATAGTTTCTCACGAAGTCCTGTTTCTTTTAAAATGCGTACTAGCGCTTTTAAAGCAGTTCGTTCCGACGTCGGCTGGGACCGATTTTTGGCAGCAGTGACAGTGGTGTACGCACGTTTTTTACAAGCATCCACTGCATTTTCCAGAACGTGACAATGAGGGATATCGAGACCTACCGAGCACTGCTGAACGGCTGCGGAAACCACTATCTTATTGACGCATGCGAAAGAGCACGACGACGGACCACAAGCGACGACTGGCGGACGAGGCTTCAACTGGACACGGCGTCTGGTCCTCATATATCCGGCACCGCCCCACGGATCGGCATTTTGGCAGCAGTGACAGCGGTGTACGCACGTTTTTTACAAGCATCCACTGCATTTTCCAGAACGTGACAATGAGGGATATCGAGACCTACCGAGCACTGCTGAACGGCTGCGGAAACCACTATCTTATCGACGCATGCGAAAGAGCACGACGACTGATCACAAGCGACGACTGGCGGACGAGGCTTCAACTGGCCACGGCGTCTGGTTCTCATATATCCGGCACCGCCCCACGGATCGGAATTTTGGCAGCAGTGACAGAGGTGTACGGCTGTACGCACGTTTTTTTACAAGCATGCACTGCATTTTCCAGGTTGGTGCACATGTTTTTGCATTGATCTGGCATAGCTAGTATAAATTTAGCCGCTGTCGCTGCTGCCCTGTGCCCATTTGGTTTTCCTGTGTTTTTTTTTTCTTTTTCTTATTTTGGGTTTTTGTTGTACCTATCATGTCAAAAGAGTTCGCAAAGCTGTTGCAAGATTTTAAAGAAGAAATGAGAGCCGAGTGGAAAAGCACAAAAGATGATGTCGAACGAAGCATGCGCACAGACGAGCGAAAAATGCGTGCAGAATTTGAGGAAATAAAATCGAGCTTGAATTATGTTAGTACAAGTCTCGATGATGCGACCCGTCGACTTCACTTTGTTTTGAACAAGAACAAAGGTATTAAGAAAGAAAATGATGCTCTCAAGCTTAGGATTCAAGCTCTCGAAAAAGATCTTGCAAACAGTCAAATCAGCATGTTAAAATCGGAGCAATACTCGAGAAATCGAAACATTGAAATCAAGGGAATTGTAAAGGCAGATAATGAGAACCTTGCGCAGCTCCTGATGAAAGTTGGCGTAGCTATCGGAGAACCCATATCGGCCTGTGACGTCGATGTGTGCCACAGGGTGCAGACTAAAGATAAAGATAAACCAAACATCCTTGTCCAGTTTCAACGTCTCGAAAAACGTGACAAGGTTCTCAAGGTCGCTCGAAAAAAGAAGATAACGAATGCTACCATCGGATTGCACAACGACGCTCCAATCTATATAAATGAGCACTTGTGCCCGGCAATGAAAAGCATCCTGGGGATGGCAATTTCCCGAAAGTGCGAAAACGGTTGGAAGTTTGTTTGGACAAGGAACGGGAACGTCTTTGCCCGTCGCACGGAGACGTCACCAATCATTGCTATCTGTCGGGAAAGTGATGTCGAAAAAATTAGCAGCAGTTAACAATTGTAGTTTCAGAAGCATTCGATGATGTCTATTCGCAACGTGATGTCGGCTAGTTATATTGCCCCTGAGGACATTCAGAACGTTGTGAAATCGAGAGCAAACGTCATTAAGTTGTTCAAAGTGATGCACTTAAACGCACGGTCACTCGAACCAAAAAAAGATGTCACTTTGCTGTTGGAATCATGTGGCATAAACTTTGACCTTTTAATGTTCACGGAAACGTGGTATACTAGTGAGTCAGAACATTTGATGCTGCCGGGGTTCAACCATTTTTTTTTTCAAACCACACGGAGAGTAGAGGGGGTGGCATTGCCATTCTAACAACGCACGAGTTTTGTGAAGTCATTGAATAATATAGCCTTATCACAAAAAACTACGAAGCCTTATGTATCAAGAAGGGTACAAATGTATTCGCCGTTCTGTATCGCCCTCCTAGCGGTTCTTTGGCTGATTTCCTAAAATTTATTGATCGTCTTTTGTCCCATGCAAATGCTAAGAATTATATGCTTACTGTCGGGGGGGATTTAGTGCAGATGTCTTAAAGAACACAGTTACAAGTAATAAATTTTTATCAGTGCTTGAGTGAAACTCATTTAAAAATGTCATTACTATGCCAACACGTGTTACTGAATCAACAATGTCATTGCTGGACATGTTTGTTACCAATTCTATCGCAGAAGAAACAATTTCATAGGTGCAAAGTTGCGACTTAAGCGATCACTTGCCTATATTTATTTTCCTAAAAATGCACACTAACCCGCCGTACGTGAAACCAGAGGAATCCACGTACCGCTCAGTGACACCTGCAACATTGGAGCACTTTAGGCACCGTATCAAGCAATTGGATTGGAATGATATTTTGGCTGATGGAGATGCAAACAACGCGTATAATAACTTTATAAGAACCTTTAAAGAACTTTACTTTGAATCGTTTCCTCTTAAGACATATCACAGACCAAGGAAATCGCCGAAACCATGGATAACAAACTACCTACAGCGACAGATAAACCATAAAAATAAACTTTACCAGCAGTTCGTTAAAACACGTAATGCGGACTTATGGACTGAATACAAGAGTGTTAGAAATAAGTTGAATAAAGAAAAAGAAAGCGCGAAAAGAGACTACTACTACCACATATTTGATCCACAACGTCCAGAGCGACGTAATACCATGTGGAAAAAAACTGAACGAAATACTGAGTAAAGGAGCCACTCCCACTAAAATCGATAATCTGGAAATAGACTGAAAAGCGTTGAACGGAATTGAGCTCGCAGAACAATTTAATGATTTCTTCGAGAAAATAGGAAATACCAGCCACAGCGCAGAAACAACAACCGGCATAAATACGATACCAAACACGCTTTTTCTTAAACCAACTTCCAGTTCTGAAGTAATTACACTATTCAGTACAATAAAAAATAGTCGCAGCTGTGATCCTGACGGTTTATAAATGCGACCAATAAAGTATGTATTAGACGTCATAGCAGAAGTACT
Organism: Dermacentor silvarum; assembly: GCF_013339745.2. Lineage (NCBI taxonomy): Eukaryota > Metazoa > Arthropoda > Arachnida > Ixodida > Ixodidae > Dermacentor > Dermacentor silvarum. Next base: position 126,979,605 of record NC_051163.1, read on the forward strand.
AACACATATCTATAACTTGGTGTTATCAACAGGTACTTTTGCTACACTCATGCAACTAGCAAAAGTTACCGCAATATACAAAACAGGAGATAAAAACAATTTAAGCAATTATCGGCCAATATCTGTACTCCCCATTTTCTCGAAATGTCTTGAAAAAATAATGAACGATAGAATTGATATCTTCTCGAGAAAGTACAATCTTATTACCGAGTGTCAATATGGTTTCAGAAAGAAACGTTCCACTGAAAGTGCTCTATTAGCACAGAAAGAATCATATTATAAAAATATCGAAAATAGTCTTTTAACACTTGCATTATATTTAGACTTCAGTAAGGCCTTTGATCGCGTAAGTCATAAGTTGTTATTACATAAATTAAAATGCTATGGATTTAGAGGAATCTCACTAAAACTTATCCAGTCGTATTTGAGTGCGCGATCTCAGTATGTTGAAATAAATGGCTTTAAATCGCGCACACAACCAATTGAAACCGGGGTGCCACAAGGCAGCATTCTAGGGTCTGTATTATTTTTATTTTACATCAACGACATAATCAACATTGATGAAGATTGTAAATTTTATGCTGATGATTGCACACTATTTTTTACTGGGAAAAAGTTAGGTACTCTCGAGGCGCTAGCAGTAAACAACTGTTATAAGCTTCGCGATTGGTGTACTGAAAAGAATTTAACGCTAAGTGAAACAAAAACAAAATGTGTCCTTTTTCGAGCCCTTGGCACATCCCTACAGCTACCTAACCAAATTACCCTAGGCCCATACAAAATTACAGTTACCAAATCAATTAAGACGCTTAGAATAATTTTTAATGAACATGTATCCTGGAATGAGCAAATAGATAAGGTTAGTTTAAAGCTGAGGCGCGTGGTTGGTGCCTTAAATTGTTGTCGATGTCGTTTGCCTCTTTCCATAAAGCGACTTATTTATCAAGCTCTCTTCCATGCCCACTTGAACTACTGTGCTTTAATATGGGGAAACACTACATTAACGAATTTGAATAAGCTAAAAACACTTCAGAAATGAGCTATTAGGGCAATAGAGAACATACCATACCTTGAACACACCAGACATCTTTTTGTTCAACATAAAATTGTTATGGAGAACGATATATACAAATGCAGGCTGCTACAATCCTACATTAGTGCAAATCGCGGGAAGCTTGACACACTTCTTACACTTGCAAATCTTGAACATACTCAAAGTATTTACTTCCGTCGATATAAACCCCGCTGGAAAACTCCATTCTCACGCACTATTTACGGAACGCAAAGGCTTAGCCACACATTACCAAGCATTCTTAACGCATATGAACAGAAAGACATCGATATCAAAACACTAAACCCCACCAATGTAATTAGTTTGTTTTTGTAACAGCGCATTCCTTAAATTGTATTGCTTTATATAATTATTTTTCACTAAGCATAGAACTACGATGCCATTTGTCTTCTCTTGCTTTATTATGTGCGAAAATGATGCTATATGTACTATTAATATTTTTCGTACTAGTGTATAATAATTACTTGTTTTCGCTTGTGCATTTATCCTGCTACTTTATTTATTCACTTTTGCTTCTATAATTATTCGCTTTTTGCTTGTATATTAACCCTGTCATTGCTCCTCCAAGGTGGACGGCGCTTAGTCAAGCTGCAGTATCCGCAGCTTTTTCGCCGTCTCCCCCTTTTTCACTGGTGTTTTTGTTCTGGTGAAAAATAAACAATGACTGACTGATTGACTGACTGACCAGGGACCAAAAATTGTGGCTTCCGTAAGGGGACGGCTGTCTATCTGGTTCTGAGGACTTTCCTTTGTACACTAAAACGATGACAATCACACAGAAGATGTGCTATCGTCTCTTTGCACCCGCAAGTTTCACAATCTGGACTTGTGGCCATTCCGATAAGGTAGGAGTACGCGTTGGGGAAAGCTACTCCAAGTCTTAGGCGACAAATGAGAGTTACCTCCCGTCGTGGTAAGCCATGTGGAAGGCGGAGCTTCAGATTAGGATCCGGGGAACAGAGGCGCTGGTTTTTAAAGTCCGTTGAATTCAAGTGGGCTAACGTAAGCTCGTGAGCAAACGCACGGAGCTTTCGTGCTGCGTCTGTTCTGGACAGAGGGATAGCGACGCAATCGGTACTGGTATGTGAAGATCGAGCGGCTGCGTCCGCTTGCTCGTTTCTGAAAATACCACAGTGACTTGGTAGCCATTGAAAGACGATGTCATGTCCTTTGTCAACTGCCTGATGGTAAATTTCGCGTGTGTCCGCGATTGCTTGGCAACGAAGCATCAATTGCTATCGCAATCGATGCTTCGCCTTTCGGGCGAAACTGACACTTTTTTTCTGAAGTAACTACTGCAGTCAATATTTAATGTAATACATAAATGGAAAGCAAAACGAATGCACTTTTGACTCATAAAAGATTAATTAACGGGGTCTATGTCATAAAAAGATATAAATTGGTAAATATAAAGTTGTGCGATAAAATTGAACAAAGTTTGTAAAGACACACTTCTGTCTACTAAGAAAAAAACATCACGAACATTATGAGACATACAAAATGTATTGCCGTCTATTAGGCACTATCTCCAAAAAAATTAATATTTTTCATCCAACAGGTATTCTGCTACAAAAATTTAACTGCGAGCACTGCAGTTGGGCGTGCCGGGCTGCGGCCGCCGATGTTCCAGGCTGGTTGGCGTCGTCGTCACTTTCAGACTCAAAGTCCGACGAAAAGTTAGCGTCCTCTTACTCACTGCTATTCGACGTATCGACAAAATGAGCCACAGAGACAGCGGAATCTCGAAATATGCGATCTCCCGAAGCGCGCGCGCCCTTTCCGGAGCCGGATATTCTTGCGTTCTGATCTGACGATCGCTAAACTTCGGAGTGCGTTGAAAAATCACCGCCTGGCGGGGAAAAAGCGAACTGATAGAAGACAAAAATATGGTTTCTCCTCTTTCACGTTCCATGGCGCAGTGAGTCCATAGCGCAAAGTCTCGAGAGCGGCGTTTGAAACCATCGATAGCGGGCAGCCATTTTTTCGTTCTCCTTTGACGATCGCGAAACATCGGAGCGTGTTTAAACATCACCGCCTCCCGGGTAAAAAGCCAACTGCTTAGAAATCTAAAATATGGTTCTCCTACTTCACGTCCTATAGCGCAGTATGACCGTGAGAAGCGCGGAAGATCTTGAAAGCGGCGTTTCAAACAATTGATAGAGAGCTGATGATGCCCAATGGGCGCAGTACGGAAAGAGCTAAGCTTCGCCTTTAAGAGTGGATTGCGACAGCATTGAAAGATCCCTGGCTGCTTATCGGGCTTTTTTTTCGTATATTCAAATTACAATCCGACGCTATCACGCCTGTAGGTTGTGGTTAAGTGGTACTTTACGATTTTTCAGACGGATTTTACTTTGAGAAATTCCATTTTCGTTCACCAACACCTTACGTCACGTGAAGGGCCCACCCGGTCGGGGTGGTTCTAGATGATGTGGTTCGGCATGATTATTTCCCACAGACGCCGATGCTTACGCCGACACCGACGCCGGATTTTCTGCGACACGGAGCCCTTAACGCCATCGCGTTAATACACGGAGGCCTGACAACTTGTCAGTTCTAGGCTTTTCAATCTCGTTTCCTTCTGTAATCCCTTTTGTAAGCTGATTCTTGCTTCGGCCAACAATTCTGCAGGTGTAAAACAACAATGACAGCCCCAAGTCTTAGAATGCATCGCAAGAAACCCACCAGCCACTTTTGTAACTTTTTTTTCATTTTAAGAGTGCTCTCGCAACAGATTGATCAGGCAACGACCAGACCACCCAACATAACAGCGACCACATGACGAGGTTATCGTTGTATAATATTGTATACTTCGCACTTGCAGAATAAAGAAAGTAAAAAATGCTTGTGGTAACCGCTGAAGTGCAGTTAGGAGGCTGTCAGGAGGCGTATTGTTAGGAACAGAAAAGTAATGTCAGCTGGATTCCCGTAAGTACTACTAGAATTTGAGAGCTCATTTATTTGCGGCTCCTTTGAGTACTTGCTCAAAAAGGAATTAATGAGTTTCCATTATTGGATTGTGTTACTTCCAGCTTGATTGGTTTTGTCATCGTAGTACTTTTGTCTGGCATCCTTTAATAATTTTATTTCTAAAATTTTAAATTATGAGGTTTTTACGTGCGAAAACCACGATCTCATTATGACGTATGCCGTAGTGGGGGAATCCGGAAACTTGGACCACCTGGGGTTCTTTAACGTGCACCTAAATCTAAGTACACGGGTGTTTTCGCATATCGCCCCCATCGAAATGCGGCCGCCGTGGCCGGGAGACGATCCCGCGACCTCGTGCTTAGTTGCTTAACACTACAGCCACTAAGCAACCACGGCGGTTCCTTTAATAATTTATTTGAGTTGTCAGCACATTGAGATATTGCTGATAAGAAAGCTTAAAATGCTAGCTGTTCAAATACGAAATTGCTAGCTGATTCAAATACGAAATTGAATCAATCGAAGTTTGTTAAATACAGATTTTTGGAAGGTGCAGGCTTTGGTGAAGCGGTTGTCAAACGCTGAAAATAGGGATAGTGATCTGTAAGGTTGGGTGCACTTACGTGAAAGTCATCGCATTATATGTAGCCAGAGAAAGTGTGATCGCTGAGTGTATTTAAGTCACATGTGACACACCTTCTCGGCACTGTATGTAGCTTTTGATAACCAAAAACTGCGTAGCCATTTGAGTACTCAACAGAGTTAAGGTTGAATTCATCTGGATGTCTAATATTTATGTCCTCCATAATTACAACGTTTTGTATTTCGCGTGATATCTCGTCTAAACTTTGTATAGCTCAAAATTCTGAGGAGGAAGATAACTGCGAGCGATATATGAAAACTGAAATGCTTTTTTTTTACATCGGATGGTCTTGATGCTTCATCGATTTTGAATCCGAACCGCTTCAGTGTTGTCAGCTAGGAGGGTGAAGTCATCCCGGCATTTGTATTGTAATGAATATAATATAAAAATAGCAGATGCAGCCCGGCTGTTTGAATGTCGATGCATTTATCGAGGCGTGTAATGCATCATCAGGCCATGCAAGTTCCTATCATCGAATGATTACAGTGCAACCGAACAACGAAGGCCAAATAACATATGGCTTGCTACAATGCATGCAAATGAGTGATCTACGGTTAATGCAGTGAGGTTTGGAAGTGTAAAGGACGAACCTAGCGAAATGGGATGTGCAAGCAACAAAAAATACACAAGTCAACCCCAGAGGAATGAGATGGCAGGTACGTGGTATCTCAAGTAGGGGTAGCCAATATCTTCAGTAGACGGCATTGCATTGTGGTCAATCCTTTAATTCCAGATAAATTGGCTGAAGGTCGATCAGGCGAATTTCGTTAGAAATTCGAGTATTTAATCCGCAAAAACATCAAATCATATGACCTTCAGCACCGGGCGCGGGGTAAACCATCTGCCGTACGAACGAAATATCGGCGCGAAGCGTAACGGTGCGCCAACCGCAGCGAGGTTACGTAAGCTGTAAAACAATTATAATGAAAAAAAAATGAACGTGTCAGCCAGCGGGTGAAGGAACGAGCACGAAAGAACGAGCAAGGGAGTCAGCGAAAGAACGAGATTGAATGAATGAACTGGCCCGCTCCGAGGGAGTGGGCAAGGCATCAGCAGCAGATTGCCAGGTTCGGCAAAGAAATGTTGAACAGTGTCGGCACCCCTACCCTGATTAAATGCATTAACTCAACCTCTCGTCCCTGCGACGAATATTGGTGTCGAGCGGCCAAAAACGACGCCAGTTCTTGAAGCTGTTGCTGAAGTAACTGCGACAATTCAGACGTTTGAAAAAATGACCGTCGAAATGTGAAATTGTAGCGTAGCTTTATACGTGTTTTTATTTCATGATATATTCGGGCAAATTTTTTGAGACCGATATGACCGCACCGACTGGCAGTGAGCCATAGCCGTCAGCGCCTTGGCAGAGGAAGGGGGGAACTCCGGTATGATGAGCTGCATCGGAGCGTGTTGAAGACGACGACGACAAACGCGCGATCAGTGGCACGAGCGCGGTTGCCGAGGGAAGCCGACAGTGAAGAACGGGCGCTTAAGAAATGCGCCCTAAGTCCCAGTGCCCACAGCGGGCATGATCGGGCGTGACTCCATTCATCGGAGTCGGTGCGTGTGCGGGAGAGTATTCCCGCGGGAAGCTATAAAATGTGACCATCGCGAACAACAGCGACGTAACCTGTCATCTGCAATTGTACAGTTTAGCCCACGACGACAGTTGTGTACTTTATGTATTGGTGGCATAACAGCGAATTTTACGCCTAAATGAACAGAAAGTCCTACATAGCGGTAGCACTGCGAAAATATGAACCCAATTGTTCGCGCCGTGTTTCGCCGTCTGCGATACGCTATTAACACGCGCAAGTTCCCAAGCGGCGAGGGCTCCCACCATCACATATTTGCTAATGATAACTAGCAACACAAAATTTCGCACCTACCTGACAAAAGGCTCAACGAGGGTGGAGAATCGCCTCAATAATTCAAATTCCTTCTTCCTGTTGGAGTACTATTGCGCCGCATAGGGGCGAGAACAAAAAAAAAAAGGCGCATGAGAAACACGGCGCTCCTTGTTTTGTCATGTGCACGGCATACAAAAAACCGCACTATTTCATGTGCCTTCTCGTGTCCTCGTCTGTATGAACTACAAAATGCCACGCAAACAAGCATGCATTGTAACACAATTTCTTTTATCGTCTTGGCGCAATCGGCTATATGGTGCATCGGCACTCTGGCAGTTCTGCCTGCCACGCTGTCACATCTTGCCGGCCCTCTGACGGCAGCAGAGCAAATTTGGCGAGCTTCGCTCCGCTGCCCCTAGGGCGACGATGAAGAAGTGACGTAAAATTACTGAAAGCTGGGCGAGTTGCTAGCTATTCATTATGAAACTGCAGCAAACGAGGTAACACACAAGTGCTAGCGCTTGTGTGTTACCTTTGCCTTGAGTCCTCGTTTGTTGTGTGTGCGCTGCAGTTCCATAATGAAAGAAGTGACGTATTACATCGGAAACTTGGTCTCAAAACGGTTTCGAAACGGGAAAGATATAACTAGTATTTTGAATACGACTTGTAAACGTAATAAGAAAACCAGAATGAATCCGTCTGCTCGGAAATGCCTCTAAAACGGCCAAACAGGTAAGAAATCTGCTTATCCCAGTGTATTCCTTAAAACGACGTTTTTACGACCTTGTGCGCTACCAGGATAATTGTGTACGAATGCATGTGCAGAAGCCCCAACCCCGTAGCTTTAACTTCTTAGCCAAGAAATGGTTTCCGCGACTATAGCAGACTCGCGAAAGACAGTGCTAAGTACGTGGCCGGATGTAAAGTGGAGCGCGTTGACGAGCTATCGCTCATGTTACGCGATGTCATGAAAGCGCCAGTTTGGAAGAGCTCATTCGCTTTAGTGCGAGAGAAGTATGCGTGCAGTCAATAGCTTCAATAAAGAAAAGAGAATTCAAACCTAATGGTTAGAGCAACAAGCTCATGTGCTGGCAGACTGATGTTCGATACCCACCATGCATCCGTCATGTATTTGTTTTTATTTACCAGCTGACCATATGCACTTTTGATGCTTAGGGGGTGTTGGTGATGGTGGTCCTGCCCTTTGTATTGGCCGTGTCCACGGTGGTAGAATAGGAGAGGTGGCCAAACGAGCGCGACAAGCGCGTTGCCGAACCTCTCGAGTTTCTACAGCGGTTGCCAGGTGGCGAGAGGGGTTTTATAGGCTCAAAGGCGCGCATCGCAAGCTTTCGCTGTGCTGTAAAAGATCGGTTATTATCGCAAATGTGTGGCTTGAAAACGTTGTTTCTGGTTTCAATAGCTTGTAGAGGTTGTCTGTCGGCCTGGCCCACAAAAATGAGAGTATCAGGATCTATGGAGCATAAAAATTTCTAATCGGCGCGGGTAATCTCGACAAGACTGACAAAAAGCGCCAATGGCAAGGGACGCGCGTTTATTTTTTTTATTTTTATTTGTACATACTGCAGCCCTATCGGGCTATGGCAGGAGTAGGTGTGAAAAACAGAGGGATGATAAATAATAAATAATAAAGGCAATACAAACAATACAAACCAAAACTATTCAATGGCCGCCAAGAATAAGTTTAAAGGAAGAGAACGAGTAGGACCAGGCAAACAATTCCAGTATTCAATTACACAGGGAAATAAACTGTATTTAAAAGTGTCCGTACGGGCAAAATAAGGCGCAACATTTAGGTGATAGTAACTTCTAGTATTCGCTGGTTTTAAGGAGTTAGGTAATTATCTGAAGCTATGCGGCAAGAGGAGTTAATAATGCAATGCAAAAACTTCAGTGATTCCGTGCGTCGGTGATCTGAGAGCGGTTGTAAGCCTAGGGATGAAAGAGCTGCAGAAGGTGAAAAATCCCTGTCGTACCTACGGCGTATGAAGCGGATCGCTTTCTTTTGGATGGCCTCAATCTGATTAATGTGGCATTGTTTCTGTGAATTCCAGACAGGAGAAGCATACTCTAGTATAGGCCGGATTAGCGATTTATACATGAGTAGTTTAGTATCCCTTGGGGCTGTGGTCAATGTGTGGCGCAGATAGCCTAACTTTTTCAATGCCTTTGAGGGTATTAAATCTATGTGCTTCGACCAAGACATACTTGGTGTGAAAACCAAGTTGTCTGGAAGTGCCAAAAATCTTGCCGGTTAGTGTACAATGTAAAAGAATATTTGCTTTTCAGGTCATTGTGGGTAGCATTGAGCTTATGGGCGTAGTTGATTTGTGATCGCCTGGCTGTAACTAAAGTTCACTGTTGCGCGGTCACCAATTGTTTAATTACTGTTCAGCTACCTTCACGTGCCGTTCAGGCGCCTTCAGCAGTAGCGTCAGATGGCGAGTGTAAACGTGCATGCGCCTACGAAATGCTGGAGGCTGTAAACGACGGGAGTAGACGCCGTTCTATCTAGACAGAGCGGCGCCGCCGCGCCTTCGTGTTCGCGGCCGACCTTGGCCGGCCACTCTGAGCAACAACGAACAGAAACGACGTGAAACACGCCCGTTGTAGACGCGGCGCAGTGGACTTCACGTGGGATGCACACTGCAGACAGATCGCGCACGCTGAAGCTTCTACAAGGATTATCCCGGTGGCTCAGAAAACGTCGATGAAATTCGCTTTTTAAATCAGCCGGTCCTCCCAGTAATTCATTCTTTCAGTGAACTGCTACCCAACATTTTTCATTGATAATAATATTACCAATCGAGTGCGTTACACCAACAGTAGTTTTGAACTGACAGTAAATACTGTTTCTGCATAGTCGTATATGCTAATGAAGGAGTGTTTCGCAATATTGTAATGAAGAAGAGGAAACCAATGTACTCGATCGTGAACATATAAAAAAGATATTCGTTTCAAGCGTGGTTCATTGGTCAGTGACCCATTAGTCACCATATAGTTCTCGGAACAAATCTGTATCCGGCAAAATAAAGAAATAAAATAATCCAATAAACAAGGAATAAACGACGCGTCTGAAGTCACGCTGCATGCGTAAATGCGCGCGACAAGTTCGTTTTAAGCTACGATAACTATTCAGTGGTATTGAAGGCCTCCCCGGTGTACGACAGTACGACACGAAGCTTTTTCTAAAATGTCGGAGGCATAAACATACCGTTTGAAAGCTCGCGACACCCGCCGGCTACGTACTTGCAAGTACGGCGGGGCGGAGAAGTGAGCCGAAACAACCCCTGCTGCCGGGTCACGCAAAGCCGCGGCAACTCGAGAGCCGTCGCGTCATGCGCGGCGCATTGGCGGAGCGGCGCCGTTTGGCCACCTCTGCGATTCTACCACCGTGGCCGTGTCCAAACCGGCGTGACCACATAAATAAAGCACACACGCTCACACACAAACGGAAAAATCTTTTCGCGAACTTCAAAAAAAAAAAAAAAACAATATGCCAGCCCTTCCTCTGGGATGGAGATGGAAGACCAGCGAAGCTGTACTATAGCGGGAATTATGTATTTCCAATTATGACTATTAAGATGTGATGGTGTGATTGGTTATTTCAAGTATTAAAGAATGAGAAATATATATGGTCCGGTGGTTTTCATTCATTTAGTGACCACAGGGACCATGGCCTCATGGTGGCTACTGTACACCGCCATAGGGTGTACAGCAAAGGTTGGCACGTTCTTCAACACGTCATAAATGCCGCGCGCGTTCGGTGCGAACGCGGGCAATACGCCGCCACCGTCGACAACTGTTCTGGGCGTTGTTTGTGGGACCGCACACAATCGCTATCAAAACGCTGGCGTGAGCAAGCGTGCCAGCAGCAGCGGGCCAAGGTTCATGCGGTCTATCGCTTCAACGGAAACTGAGCGGCGAAAGCACAGCGCATACAAAGGTACGAGCCGTGTTGTAGATCTCTTTCAAGATACGGTGCGCGCGACCACCTGGCGCTAGGCAAAGTACAAGTTGTTCGCAGAGCAGAATCCGCAACCCGTCACTCCAGCGCTGCCTTCCCGCTGTCCCGCTTTCGCGTGGGAGATTGAGTCGGCAGTTCCCCGTCGCTCGTTGCGTTGTTCCTCCGAACGAACGGCACGCGGCCGGGCCATGGCGAGCCGTAAGGGCTCATGATAGCGCTAGAGCGATGTTACGGAGCGATGTCTACCTGACGGAACAGCTACACGCCGTTGTCGACACTGTTTTGGGAGAGGCGGGCGAGAGCCCAGAGTCTGCGGCACTGGCGGCAGAGGCTGGCAGGGCTGCGCGTATGCGCCGCAGTGGGAGAGCGGGTACGCACACGCACAGTCTAGGGTGCCTCGATGCCCTCCTCGCCCACCGCTCCCCTGCCACTGGGAAGTCGCGTTTGCTCTCCGCCGTGCGTTGTCTACCCGTGAAAGCGCACGTCCCTCGCCCTCGCGCGCTTTCGCTCGCACATACAGCATACGGCCAATGAGATTTTTTCTACATCCGGAAGCAACCATCGAAGAGTGAGCCCTTAACAGCTTCGCTGCAAAATATGTTCGCATAGTCATCAGCGCAGCGCTCCATGCTGCCACTAAAGCTCGAGGCGTTTTTTATTCACCTCCACAGTCCCGACCTCCTCCTTCTTGAAACTATGAGCGGTAGGCAGCGCCTGTGTGCCGGTTGGTGGAAAGATGCCACCGTACTCCAGTACCACGTGACACAGTGTCTCATCGGACTTCCCACAGAGAGCGCACGTTGTAGAAACCACCTCAGTGAAGCGCGCTCTCCAAAGGCGTTTGCGCAGCACCCCAGCTCTCGCCTCCGCGCTTCCCTTCGAGTTGTCGTAGAAGCACTCGGTGAGGATTTCGAGCTTCTCACTCCGATACAACTCAGGGGCGACTTTTCTTCTGCGGCTTTCCGCAACGCAGCTGCCTCTCTTTGTCGCACCTGGAGCCGTGTTCCCTTGCCCATTGGGTCCCTCGGCTTCTACGCCGCCTCCTCCAGACAGATCGTCGGTAACCCAAAACGCCGACGCAGTGCAGCCCTCCTTCTCGTCCATTTCGTCGACTTGTCGGCGAGAATGGTGTGAACCATTACCTGTCATGTGACATTCTCCCCCGGAAGCCTCAGTAGCCGATTCTCGTATGTCGCCTTTGTCACCGCCTCTCTAGCCGTGAAGGAGGACCATCCCATCTCCCCCTCTATCGCCCCCACGGATGTGAGCCTGTGCACTCCCGCACAAGCCTGCCTATCTCCCTCTGGCGCCTTTCCAGGATCTCCCGCACTCCCGAGGAGAGGCATAGTACGGCATTAGCGTAGCTATGCCCCGGCACTGCTACCATCTTCCACAGCGCTCGCATCTCCTCATATCTACTATATGACCACAATGACCTTTGGCGCAGAACTCCCTTATGCCTGGCTGTTTTGCCTCTCATGTCTCTCTCATATGCCGAGAGGTAGTCTGAGCTCGTTATCAGTCGGATGCCCGAATATTTTGTGCTGGTGCTCCTGAGGATTGGGTTGCCCTGTAGGCTCCATGTTGTGTCGAGACACGCATCTTGTGCCCCCCCCCCCCCCAACCAACACCACACACTTTGCGGCGCTGAACCTCAGTCCCAGTCCCGTCATCTTTCTACCACATAAGTCTAACAGCTTTTGCAGCTCCTCCGGAGAGCCAGCAAGGAGTGCAAAATCGTCGACGTACACCAGCGCTGGGATCCGCCTCTGCACCAGCTGCCCGCTTTCCCTGTGCCTGAAAGTGAAAACACAATCCAAGGCCGCGAGACGTTGGACCACCCCTGCAACATATACCATAAACAGGAGTGGGGACAGCGAACAACCGTGCCGGAGGCCTCGAGGCATTTCTACCTGTGCAATCTTATGGCCATCCCACTCCAGCTCTGCCACCACATCGCTGTAGATGGCCTGAAGCAGTACGCGATCCTCGTCATGCAGGCCTATCCCTGCCATTATCCTCCAGAGGATCTCTCGGTCCACATAATCATAGGTCTTAGTCATATCCAGGAAAGCCACATACAATGAGCCCCCTGCCTGGAGCGCCAGCTCAATGCTTTGCGTGATGACAAAGAGGCTGTCCTCTATACAACGTCCCTACCGGAAACCCATCTGAAGCTCTCCAAGGATTTCCGTGGCCTCCACCCACCGCTGGAGTCGTGCCTTCACCACTCGCATGGTGACTCGATATAGGACCGGGGTTAGGGCGATCAGTCTGTAGCTTGTGAGGTCTCGTTTATCACCTGACCCTTTGTACAGAGGTCTCAGCTTGCTTCTCTTCCAATCCCCGGGTACCTCCGCTGATCCCAGCGCCTTCGCCACAAACTCTTGGACCCTCGCCTGTCCTTTGGGCCTCAGCGTCTTGCTCAGTCTCATCGGCATCCCGTCGCACCCTGCTGCTGTCCCTGCGTCCACTCTGCTCACCGCACTCAAAATTCTCTCTCAGTTGGTGCCTACCGTAGATCGGCATCGGCTTGTTCCCCAGGTGTAAGCATCAGATACGAGCCAGCCATGTCTTCAGACAGGGTGTCCGGAGCGTCCTGCCGTTGCAGTGATTGCAGTCACTCCTCCAGCAATGGGATACATTCCTCCCCTATCACTTCCTCCCCGTCCGGTGACCCCCACAGTGTCACTTGTGATATCTGCGGGTTCGACTTCTGTATGTATCGCCAGAAGCGCTGTGGTGCCTGCCTTCCTGCCTCCTGCAAATCATCCTTGAACTTCCTGTTCATGCTCCAAACATGTCCATGTATCAGCACAGCTGCATCCTGTTTCAGCCTCCTCTAGGTCTCCCAGGCAACCAGAACCGCTTCTGGATCCCCGTATTTGCTCAGATGCCTGTGGGCACGGCTCGTTTCTTGCTTTCACTGTATAGCTTCTGCCACTTCTCTGCTCCACCATGGCTTAATTCCACGCCGACCTCGCGTCCGCTAAGCCCACTGCCTCATGACCCCTTTCATTCCTGATACCACGTGATCGTAGGATTCGAGCATATCGGCCTTCGTTTCCAGCTTGGCTGCCATCTCTGGTAGGGCCTTTTCATTTGGGCGAGTCACAGCCACAAAGAGTTGCTGTCGCTTGCGCTGAAAACCGGTTTGGAACACCAGGCGTAATCGGTTGTGGTCACTTGCCAAATTGCCTGCTCCACGTTAATCTACCACCATATTGTTGAGGCCTCCGTACATTAGTTCGGTCATGAGGCAGTAATCTATGCAGGACCGGCGATCCCACGTGGACCAGGTTGTTGCCCCACAGCACTTCTCCGTCAAATTAGTGATCACTAGTCCAGCCGATTCCGCCAGCTCCAGGAACAGCCTATCATTGGCATCTGTGCAGCCGTCCAGGTTCTCCACATGTGCATTGAAGTCCCCCACTACTATGATCTCTGCCCTCTAGCGAAAGTCCTCTATTTCCTTGGTGAGACAGCGGCATACCTCCGCATTTTTCTCTTTCTGTCCGGTAGTCCACATGTACAAAATGGCCACGACGACGACCTGTGTACCCGCTATGTTTCCGGCCAACCACAGATGCTCAAACATCCTTCCCGCAGCCTCGTCCATCGCTGTGTGGTTTACCACATGCACCCAATTCCACCTCCTCGGCCCTCACTGCCCTATCTGTTGCACCCCTCCCAGACGAAACCGGATTCACATGGCGGAACCTCCTGGTCGCGTAGGTGACTCTCCACGCCTGCGATCAGTGCAAACTTTTCCTCCCGCATTGTTTTCTTGAGTTCTCCCCATTTTTGCTCCGTCCGGCCACCTTGCCTATTGACGAATTCCACCAATACAACGCTCGCCCTGGTTGACTTCGTTCTTTCGAGGTCCCCTGTATTTCCGGCGTCCCTGGGATACAGCCCCCCTCAGTTTTCTCTGGACTGCTAGAGTTCTGTCGTCCGGACTCCATTCCTTCTTCTGTATCTCTGTTGTGCCTACAAGTGCTTGAGATTCATGGACTTTCTTCCCCTTCTTTGCTTCCACTGCTCTTCGACCATGTGGACTAAGGCTTGGCTGAGAGTCTCCATCATCGAGTTGGCTTGCTGAAAGCCCCTCCAATTTCCTCTCCAGTGCCTTCCCAGTGGCAGCACCTCTAAAGAAGCACACAACATTCGTCCAAGGCGTTTTCCCAGCTCCTGTGCCATGTTCTCCTTGTACATCATGTGGTCCGGCACATTTCCTGAAACCAGTTCGTGGGCACAAACTCAACCCATGGGCCCAATTCATTACACATAGTTCTCAGGCTTTCATGCCACTGTCTGCAGATGCAGAGAAGCTGGTCCATGCCCCTCCGGAGTGCTGGCACGGCATAAACAATAAACCGATGATTTGGAGCCCTCTCTTTCCACAGGTGCAAGTGAGCGCGTAGTGCCGCTAATGTTCTGTCTGGCACTGTGTTGTCCATCACGTACTTTTGACCTGCATGTAATACCGCCATGGCTTCTGATGTTCACCACACGTCCGGGGATTCTTCTACTGCCGCAACCACATCCTTCATATTGGTGACCGTCTCCGCTCTCAATTGCAGGTTCCGGTTCCAACTGACCATCTTCAGCAACGTTCGCTTCATTTGGACGGCGTTGCCCTCTCCGAACACAAATACGCGCCGCCTGTTTTTTTCTGCCGAGTCTCCCTCGGACTGCTGTCCGCTGTGCTCTCAGGTCTGACCATCTCTCTCCGGTTTCTTTCCTCCCCACTGTGGCGTTCTTAGGCTTACTCCTCACTGTTTTGCCCTGCTGTGCGCCGATATGCGTGTCCAATTGCCTCTCGTCCCATTGTACCAGCCCTGCCGTGACATCGGGTGTACTCCTTAGCCTGCCGCCGTGTGTGTGCTCTTCACCGCGCGACTATCCCCACCGCAGCTTCCGTCGCTGCACTGCACCTGTCCTCTCTCGCAGGCCGTCGTGAGCAGTACCACCAGAGCTTCTCCTGGCGGCTTCTGCGCCTCCGTGAATGTGTGATGACACCGCGTCACCTCTTCCAACTTCTCCTTCAGGTGCTCCCGTTTACACGAGGAGTGGCTGGGACAGTGTGGCCCCTCAGATGTTGCCGTTGCAAGCAGCATGGATGTAAACTATTATCGCCTTGACCTCGGTTCGTCAATTCATACAAATAAAAAAATTTGCACGCACACATATTTCCACAATATAAAAGTCAGGCTGTTTATAATATTTATTTTTATGTAGGTTACATCGTCAAACCCAACAGATATCTCGTCATCCAAAGTTTGAAGATGGGACAAGCACAGCTAATGAGCCTCATTGCATGACTCAGCCTTCCCGGCATTGTTTTCCGAGTTCAAGGTACGGTTGCAGCCTCTTTCCGCTGTAGGTATGTATCTCTCAACTGGCGTCGGTGCGGCTTTCCTGTCTCGGTCTGTGGTATGGCATCCACGAACTCAATTCCGCCATGCAGTTGCTTGTGAGGTGCCACCAGACCTGCGAACAGCGAGTGCGAGCGGTCAACTGCGGAAAAGGTACGTCCGCGCGCAGCTGTCCGCATTGCAGTAATCAGCGGCGTCCTTTAGGATGTGGCCTATCCATCAACCATGTGCTATTTCCGATATTTCTAGTATGTGGCTTGGAAGTAAGTGCTCCTTATCCAACAAAATGTACGGTGCACCTAAATACCTCCACGTAGTATCGTGTAGAAATAATGAACAAAATATCTAGATATGCAGATAGCCCATACTACGCGGTGAAGCTCTGCATATAGCGGATAAATTGAAATACCTCGGCGTCACACTGACCGATAGAATAGGCTAGTCAACATTTGTAATCGTAGGTAAAAGCGGAGCAGTTTCATTCTGTTTTTCTTCCAGCGAAATTTCATACGTGCTGTATAGCAATAAAAAGCCATACATATCCAATGCACATGTTCGATTCAATTTTACGCGATGGTTTCGTGAAACGGTGACTAAAAGGTTAAAAGATTAGGTTCAGAGCAAGCATTTGCCTTTATTTTCATCCAATTCAACGTGCAATATCATGTGATGTTTGTGTTCATGATGATGTTTATTTTAGGCACTACAGCGCTTACTATAAATGGATGGAGAAATCGAATCACAGTTGATAAGGATGAAGAATGTGAAACGTCAGCGTAGCGATGTAAACAAGACGAAGGTAATGTTGCTTGTCTATGGAAGAATGATGCGGATAGCTTAAAGCACAAAGAAATACGACACATATGTACATAAACGTAAGACTTGTATAACCATGCGGCCTCATTTCGATGGGGGTGAAATGCTAGAATACCCGTGTACTTAGATTTAGGTGCACAAATAAAGAACCCCAGTTGACCCAAATTATTTCAGAGTCCCCCACTACGGCGTGCCTCATAATCAGATCGTGGTTTTGGCACGTAATACCCCATAACTTTAATTCCGTCACAAGGCCCCATAACCATTCTTGTCAGGAATGGGAACATACGTCTGTGGTCCCGGAATAGGGTGGTCCAAATATCAAAATAGTTAATGAACTCAAAGGAGTTGATATCCAACGCCTCCTTTGAGTTCATCAAATATTTTTATATTGGGTTATTCATCGGTTATTTCATCAAGAGGTTGTCTTGATCTAATGATACCTATGAGCCGACATCACATACATTTTTGCTATTTATAAACATGGGCTCTGGACGACTTTCGGTTTCTGACACTGACGTAGCCCACAAATTTTAACAGAAGAAATTGAATGGCGAGTAGCAGCACTGTGTTAAAAGAGAAGCACGCCGATTTTCAACACTTTGCTGCTGTACATAACCACAGTTTTAGAAATAAGAATAGCTGTAACATATACAAAATGTACCGGTATAATTCTTGCGGTATTATGGGCCTTCCTATCATCTAGAAACGTATTTTGTGCTCAGTACGCACAAAATTGCGTGTACTGCGCGAGAAGATGCATCATTACGTTTTACAATGATTTTGAGCATCACGACGCCAGGGGCGAGGTTTTGTAACCATGCACGGCCCGACACATCACTTTCGCGCACCAATATTGTAATATAAAGTAGCTCAGTCGACTTCTCAAGTATATTTGATAAGTGTATTAGCTAATTAGGACTAATTATGCAATTAGGCGGAAGGACAAAAAATCATGCGCCATTCCTCTTCTGTGACGGTGGGATACCAGCGAAGCAGTTTGGCACACGAAGCAGTTTGGCACAAGACATAGAGGTGACACAGATTTTAGATCATAGGTATGAGGCAATTTTATCTCTTGAGCGGCGACGGCGGTCATCCCGAAATAAGCAGACGCTCACACACTTATTTTTTTATCAGCGGTCTTGATTGGCGGCATACATTCGCGTGGAAGACTACCGCCACCCCGGGGAACCGCAGGAAACCAGACACGCGCGACGGACACGCAAGCGCTTGGACACGCAAACTGGGCACGCGCGACGGACACGCAAACTGGGCACGCAAGCGCTTGGAACGATGAAGAGATGGCAGTGCGAGCGTGCACATGGCCGACGCGATTCGCACAGTGGCACATCTTTAAGAAGCACATATTATCTACCCGAGAGTCTACTGATCTTGAAAATGGTGCCTATTGATAACTAATCTACTGAAAATGCATATCCTAGTGATGAGACGTATAAGCTTTTTCATAGGAGGAAGCGATTTTGCATCAAAATCGGCAGCTGAGTTTTTACACACGCAGATCTGTTGACGGACATAGAAAAAATGCATAGAACCCTAGTCATTGACAGCTTCGCTGTAATAATCTGAGTATCCCCAAGCGATGGCAGACAAGATTACATTGGTTCTGTCCAGATACATGGCATTTCCATATTTTTCAAATTTTGTTCAAGTTGCGTGGGACACCCTGTATACATGGTACGCTCTTCCCGCACCGCCGGGTCGGCGGCGCGACGTAGACGCTTGCTCGCCGCGTCGCGGGACGTTCTTTTTCTCGGGACAACGAGTAGGCGGCGCGACGCCGATGGTCACACTCCCGCCACTGCCCTTGGCGTCATTCCTCGTAAAATCGCTGTTCTTCTGGCGTACGCAGCCCTCGCGGCCGTCCCTCCCATAGCGAAGGTGGGGCTAAAATGAGCCCACCACTTTATCTGCCCGAACGGAATGACATTGCCTCAGGGAAGTTGGCGTTAGCGTTTCCGAGCCGTGCACCACCGTTGTCGGGTACCCGGAGCGCAAGTCAGAGCTGACGTTTGGCCTCAACATCGCGCTCCCGCAACTCGGGGTCGGCGGCTCTTCGCTGACGTTTCGACTGGTCTTCAGAAGCCCTCACGCTAGAATAGGCACGTCGACGACAAGCCCTTTCCCGAGCGCGTTCGCGGCACCGTTGCTCAAACGCAGCCTGCTCCTTGGCGGAACGCACCACCGCCCGGGCCTTCCCATGCGGACATCAAAGTTGATCTGAAGTGAGGGAAGCCTGGCGGAGCACGCGTCAACCCCCTTTCCATCCCTTTCCTTCCCCTCTACACACCAAACGACCGTGATTGGTCACGAGCGTCACGTGATCCGGCGCCGGCACAGCTTTCCCCACACCTGCCTTTCTTTCTTGCTTTCCTTCATTCATTTTTCTCTGTTTTTCTTTCTTGCCGCTGCCTAACACCCGCATACACCTGGCTCATCCCCGCATATGCAATGCGGGTTTGCGCCACCCGTCAGTTTTTGCGTCACTACAACACCACTGAATCTTCTGAGCCAATACAAGTTTCGCTTGAAAAACTACAACGTAGTCGTCTTGGCAAGGGAAGCTTTTAGCAACATGATCATAGCAAAAAAGCCGTTTTTCTTATTGTGTCGATGTAATAAGAAAAACGGCTTTTTGTTTTTTAATTGTTTACAAATAAAAATGGTTAGCTACTTTCAAAAGTACACTGAGGGCTCATGGGCATAAGTAACTCGTGGACCATAAGGCAAACTTCAAAATAAGTAAAGGCCTGGAAAACATCACTAAGAGCTTCCTTTGCCTTGCCTCACCACGCCGCATTTAGCGTAAGCGACATAGGTGCACAATTTATTGGCACTTGTAATGCTGTTAGTTATTAATGTTTTGTGGGGTTTTTTTCAAATACAAGCCTGGTTGGAGCTCTCGCAACTATTGAGTCAGCACAAATTAGGATTCATAATATACTGTGCAAAACTGCGGTCATTGCCAACGTACTGCGCGAAGATTCCCAAATTGTATACCATAGGGTCTTCATCATCAACCTATTTTATGTCCACTGCAAGATGAAGGCTGCGGTCTCCACTTACCCTAGTCTTGCGCTACTTGATTTAAACTTTCAAGTTCCAATTTCCTAACTTCATCGCCCCACCTATTTTTCTTCCCTTCCCTTGGCACCCATTCTGTAACTCCACTGGCTATCTACCCTACGCATTACATGGCCTGCCGAGCTGCGTTTTATTTTTCCCCTAATGCCAACAAGATTAGTCATAAGTTATCGATAGTGTAATTTGTTCAGTTGCCTATAAAGTTCACAGGTATACATGCCTTCACTCGTGTTAGTTATAATGGATTCCGTAGTTTCACACTTGTTATGGTGCTAATATGTACTGTTTGTATTTCAGTTTCTAAGAGCGTAAGCAAGTGCGCTTAAGGTACCAAACTGAAATTATTCCCGAGCTTTCAAAAGAGCATTGACACCACGTAAAATGTATTTCCACAAGAACTGTATGTCCAAGTTAAATTTTACCAGTACCTGAAAGTAGATATTTACGATGATACGGCGATAAAAATGCAAAATGGCTCCACGTTTCTTCTTTAATTTCGGTACGCTGTGTTTAATTGTTGGCCCACCTTTCATGTAAGCAGCGAGAGCCGCTTTCTTAGCTTCTTCCTCTTGTTTGGTGGCAGGTCGCTGTCCTTCCTCGAGCACCACGAACGCCCTGGGCGCTTCGCCGTACTCGGGGTGCGGCACGCCAGCAACCGCGGCCTGCGTTACATCCGGGTGCTCCTGGAGCAGTTCCTCAAGCTCTGCTGGGGCCACCTGTTGGTCCATGCACCTGACAATGTCCTTGATCCTGTCCAACACGTAAAGCTCGCCGCGCGATGTGTAGTAGCCCGTGTCGCCTACGAAGGCAGCCACCAAAATAGAGCATGCTGAATTTGTAACTCATTACCATTGACCAAACACTGTTTCGTAGGGAATTTTAGGTCCACCAATGCACCGAACCGCCCTGTCCCGACTCATGTGTTTGAGCGTACTCAGCTATGGGAAGTAGGTCGAGAAAAATAAAATGAACTGCCAAAGGTAGGAGGCGTAGAGGAAGAGGAGGTGATTGAACATGTACTGTACATGACCTGGTCCGAATGAAACCAGAAATAAGTAACAGTCGGGCTCGGGCTCCTCGACATTTCAACATATAAACGAATACCGCCATTTCCAAAGCCACCTCTCATGCAATGCTTTGTTACAGGCCCCTTCATTTACCCTAATTATATATGCACCGAATAACTGACCTGTATTTATTAACAGGCAGAACAGCTGCAGAACGCAATAGAGAAAGAGAAAGCGGGAGACTAGCGCCATTTATGCCAGCTGCCGCGTTTATGGTATGAACCAATTTATGTGCTATAGAGTAGGACTGCTTTGAAATAATATAAAACTTTGTTTTTCCTTCTAGTGACTTAAAAACGGTTTTATACCGATAACCAGGAAGCTCCTTGAAATTCTATCTCACATGCCAGCCGTGCATTGATATGTCTATTGTACTGATCACGTAGCATTTTCTGGTATTATTTTTCAAAATTAAAAATTACTGCTACTTCGCGGTTCTGTTAAAGCTTCAAAATAGTAGTAATAAAACTGTGGTGTGATTTGCTTCACTTGGTTCACTGTAACTACGCAATACTACTTTTTTGCATTGGACCATTTACTAGCCAACTGGCTATCGTTCCAAATATATTTATTCTAAGCACTTAAAATGTGTAAATAAAGCATCTTCAAGCAATAAAGCTTCACGAGGTCAGTCATGCTGCTATTTGATCACAGATAAGCCTTCTTATGCTCATGCTCCTATCATAAATATTGGTTTCGCATAATGTTGGTTCGACCCCAACACATCGAATCATCAAAACACGCGAAGCTGCCGAACAAACTAGACAAGCTACGAGTAAACGCTGGTGTTTCAAACCTTACAATGAAGAAACGCAGATACAAGCCGCGTCATTTAGGATTGAGATCCCTGTCAGTTGAAGCGTATTCTTCTCATATATTACTGCAAGTTCGAGCTAATATCATAATTAGGCAGCTAAAAAATAACACTCGCTAAGAGGAAGCTTTAGCTCGAGCCCAACTTCGACGCGGCCAATTCAAATGGATGTAAACCCCAGAAACGCTTTTCTGAGATAACCCCTCGGCCAATTCTAATGAAATTTGTTGCATTTTAGAAATAACATTAAATTCTAGTGAGTGTAACAAGCGGACTTTCGATTTAGGGCCTCAATGTTTTAAAATAATTTTCAAAAATCGGAAAGTTCGAAACAAATAGGGGAGGAAGTTTACAAATTATTATGTCTGCATCAAAGATAGACATCGCGGTTCATTAAACGACAATCATGAGCTCATTCAAAGCGGACACATCTTATATGCCAATTTTTACCTTACGTGAATTTATTACGTTGTGTACACGGATTCTGCAAAAGCTGTATTTCATATTACTAGATTTTCGAAATTCATCTGCAACACAGTAATTTTATCTACTTAAGATGTACTATTAGCTGCAATTATTAGAATTGTGATATCAAAATTTATTGCTGAGTTATAAAATGGTAAATTTCATAGTTTCGTTTTCTCAAAATGTTTGATAATTGTCAATTTTTAATAAAAACGTTGACGCCTAAATCAAAAATTTGAAAGTAATGGTCACTAGATTTTAAAGTTTTATTTTAAATGCACCAAACATCATCAAATTTGGTGCAGTGGTTGCCGAGAAAAACGAATTCTCCTTTTACATGTCTTGAGATAGCAGCACCCGAGATAAAGCTTCTTCTCAAGTGCGGATCGAGTACGTACGTGTGTCTGAATTCTTAAAGGAACGTGATTTCAGGCAGCCTTAGTTGACTGAGCGTAATATTTTTAGCTATACCAACGAAAGCTCGCTATAATGCTTTGAGCACTACACGGGCCTTCAAAAAGTAATGGGAATGCTTGTGGTGCTAAAATGTATAGTTTGGGGACAAGACAGCGCATCACGTGAGCGCTTGCTCCCATTCCCTATTGACCCTTTTGTGCCTTTTTTTCAGAAATTAGCTCCTGGTATAAAGGCGTTCTTGACAAGCACAGAGAATGCTTCCCTGGCTACCAACAAATATATTGCGCTTATGGCGTGTGAGATGCGAGACATGACGTATGAGTAGTTGCGGTAGGATGTCTGCGGAAAACAGGCGTACACGTGCTGTAATGGCCAAGCCAGGAAAGTAGTCCTCAAGGCTCAGAGGAGCCCCACTGTGGAGAAAGAGGCTCTGTTGAATTATGATGCATCATTTATAATAAACTGACACTACAGATTACAGGAAAATCACGTATGATTCGACATCGTATATTGTGATAAACTTCATGCTCTTCCAGGATGCTGAAATACCACCATCACATTAACGCGTTTCAAACTATTTAGCACAGGGCATATAAGATCATAATTGCTCTCATGCACCCTACGGTTCAGCAATATGGAATGCGCAGAAACTGTACTACTGTATATTATTTTGACAGTATTGTGCTCACGTGATTAGACCTCGGCGAAAAGAATAGCGTTAATTGGCTCATGTCCTCTCGACAGTTGGTCACTTCATGTTCCTTTAATTCGGTGTTTTTTACTGCGAACTGACTCGTCATTCGCCCCGCAATTGCTGTGCACCATAATTCTTAACTGCCCAGCCACTTGCCTGTTCTGACAAATCCTTCGTCGTCGAAGACAGAAGCGGTAGCTTCAGGCGCATCGAGATAGCCTTTGAAGCAAGTGGGCCCCTTGACGCAGATCTCGCCGCACTCCTCAGGGCCGAGCTTCTTTCCCGTGTGTACGTCCACCACCTGGAGGGAAAATACATAACAGCAAATGTTCAGTTTCTAGACACAATCGAAGCAGGGGCGCTTGTGGGCGTTCTGTGTTCTGGGAGTATATTGAACTGAGCTAGTTGTTACCGATTTGTTTCCAAATACAGCTTCCAGCAGACGACAAAACACAGACAAAACGCGGGGACAAAACTGACACACAAGCGCTGACTAGCAGCTGCTCTCACATCCTGCTTTTTTTAATCATCTCAGTGTCGTCTTTTGTTCGCTATGTACTAGGTAAATGATTCTGTCTCCTGACTAGTGCATAGCGTGCATGTCATGGGCTTGAACGAAGCTCCACCTGAGTTTCATCGATGTTCCTTGCAGATCACTTATTAAACAGTGAAGAACATGAAATTCAGCACCACCTTACCGCGCCAGTAATCTACCCGTCAGCCGCTTCATTGCATTATCATTATCATATTCATCGTCATCTTGTTTACTTCCAATGCAGTATGAAGGCCTCTCCCAGCGATCTCTATTACCCTAGTTTAGCGCGGGCTCACTGTATCCTGTGCCTGCAAATTTGCACATTTATTCGAACTACGTAGTTCTTATTTATATTCAAGTGTACTGACCTTATCTTGTCATTCATTCTGCAGCCATAGTATAGCAGCGATTACCCACCCTATGCATAACGTAGCCTGCCTAGCTCCTTTTATATCTATTTGATGCACGTCAAAATATGGGCTACACCCAATTGGTGTCCTATCCACACCACTGTTTTCATTTTTCGTTTCATCGCTCGTTGCGTTGTCAAGCTTCTTTGTTATCCTACCAGTACAGAGACCTAGAATTACAGAGTGCGCGAAACGACCTCCCAAATAGTAAAGCAAAAAGGGAGTAACAGGAGTAATGCCATTTGGCTTGCTGCAACTGCTAACACACACGCTACCATTGTGCAGAGGTAGAATGCTTTCTTGCCACTCAAAAGACCCAGGTTTGAGTCTCATCATAGTGTATTTTTAGGGGCGAAGCTCCTGAGGGTCGAACCTTGTCCCCCGTCGCGCCGTTGTAGCCACGCTGGTACTCACTGCTCCCACTGGAGGCGCAGCTGTGCTCTCATTTGATTTGAATGGCGCCCACTAGATGGCGCGGCGGCGCTCGCTCCACTCGCTTTTGGCGCGCTTATTTTCTGTTTCGCCGGTCGACACTCAATGCGCTGTTCAAGGGAAACATCGTCACGTACATCGAGAAGGCCATGCTGCAATATGAAACTCAATACAAACACGGCCCCTTCGTGCTCACCAGAGACCTTAACGTGGACATCATGAACGACGACTGGTCGATCCAACACATGATGTTCTGCCACGATCCCTGGTGCATTTCATATGAATACAAACGTCCCACCACCATCAGGGGAACTTGTATAGACATCACCTTCTCGAACTTTAGAATACATCCAATTCACGATCCCTTGGCTTTGTACATTACGGAACACAATGCCGTTATACTCAAAGGGAAACGTTCTCCTGAGCTTAACGTCATATATGACTAAAACAGAATCGGGGGAAGCCCCTCCTTGTGGTCCGTAAAGCTCTTGAACAAAAACATTATCTACCCCATGTGTAAATAATGAAACATTGTGTATATAGTATATCAATATCTAAATAACAAAACATTGTGTATATACTGTGTATATAATCACACCCAACCCCGGTGTTTCTGTGTCACATATTTGTATGATGATCGAGTGGGCTAAATCTACAGCGGATTCACGGTCATGCACTTCGTGGATATGGCGATCATTTTTTATTTCTGTGTACATTTATCATTGTAACCTTGTACTGCTGCTTGATACTTGCTTCCGTTGCTACGTCGTTCCAGAAAAAGTCGAGCACTAACTGTAGAAAAAACACCAAAACAAAGATTTTTTTGCACCAAACGCATGACTGCACGTGGAGCCATCATTGCACTGTCTTTGCTGCCACTGGTCATCGCCATTATCTGTCGTAGTCACCAATTTGCAGTGGCATATATAAAGTTTATATTATTGGCCGAGCATTTTCATTTTCTTGATACGAAATGTATTTGTAATGTTACAAACAAAGCACTTTGTGAAGGCCGAATATGTGACAACATCCAGGTGCATACTTCGGTGGCGTAGTTATCGGTGCCACTACTTTTCTATAACTAGATGATTGGCTCCTGTCCACAGAGGTAATAAAAATTAAACACGGGCAACAGCAGCCTTTTTTCAAATACATTCCACGCGCATGCTGTTTGCATACCACTATTTTCTTTCGAAAGTAAAATAGCTGAAGTATCCTTTCTGTTCCACCACTACTAATAATAAGTGCGTGACATACCTTTAAGTGATCATGGCCTTTGCAGTTACAAACGTTGCATGTATTCAAATTTTCTTGTCAGAGTTTGACGAATGCCCTTAAAATAATTATGATTTACATTTCACCGTTCACTAGCCCAATATTAACCAAATATTGTGGCATTCACAAAAAAATACTACATGAGTAAGGCTGATACTCATTCTGTAAGAAAATCACTGCAATGACGTTTTAAGCATAGTAATACTTTTTGTCCATTTCATTTACCTTAATGCTCACGTAAGGCATAGGGATTCCGGCCGTCTTGAAGTCATGGCATTGCCCTCGTGTGTGGGCAATGGCACAGCAAGCTTCCGTGAGGCCGTAACCTGTGCAGTCCAGGATATGGGGAAACATTAGAAGCGTGAACATTGCTTTGAGAACTGTTACTGTGACTGCTTATCGCACTCACATAAAGAATCGCAGAAATGTTCGACGTTGTTACGTGCTTGTAACACAAGAAGTCGAAAGCCTGCTGCACATTTGGTAATAGATGACTTTACACAATTGGGGTTAGACTTCTTTGTCATACACATTGGTAATGAATTAAGTTATACAATCGGGGCTTGACTTCTTGCAAGACATAACGAGCCGCAATGGGAAGTACACATGGGGCACTCAGGGCGACCTCCTGAATGCCACATATGAACACTTAACGTAGTACCTAAAGTGCAGCATGTTAGTGCCCGCACTAGGCCACACCTTTAGTCAGCGAGATGGCTGCGACGTGACGTGTGCAATCACGCACGTTCTAGGCACACCAGAACCGCGGAGCAGCCGTGGCTTCTATTATAACAAACGGTGTTGCCAAGGGGTACAGAGGTTGCACAATTCGGATTATTGTTCATAAAATGGTGGGAGAGCGCGTAGCAGTGCACCGCTCAGTGCGGAATGGATTTCCCCTCTCGTCACTACTTTTTTGCTTGTATATTGAGTCATTTCGTCTAAACGTAATCAAAAGCATCAGCATTAGAGGTTTCCGTCCGCACGCGACTGAAGTACGGCTGCTCGCATACGCTGACAATGTTGCTGTATTCTGTTCGAACCAAGAAAGCGTTCTTAGAGTTGTGAACACTTCAAAACATTTTTTAGAGTCAGCGGCAGCACTATAAACTAAGCAAAGAGCTTGGGGCTCTGGCATGGCTACTGGCTATCAACCCCAAGTATTTTCGCTAATATTTCTTCGGTCACTACTCCAGTTAAAAGCTTAGGTGTACCTTTGCAGCATTATAAAGACAGTGAGGTATTGACGTGAGGAAGTGGCCACAGTGCGGGAAAGCTCCGAGCGTTTTAAAGGCTTCAAACTATCTATAGGTGCACGCGCCACCATTTACAACTTGTTCCTCATTAGCATGCTGTGGTACGTGCTGCAAGTACTAAATTTCTCGCGTGTTATCATTCAGAAATTACATCGCGTTCTTGCTGTTTTTGTCAGGAGATCAACGTGGGAAAGAACGAAACGAAAAATTATATTTAGACTTGTCCGCCTAGAAGGACTTGGCGTGTCACATCTGTATCTCGGAAAGCTCGTGAATCGTTTCATGTTTTTCCGCAATGTTACTGACCCCTTTTTAGGAACTATGTGTCAAATGAGGTTAGGTACATAGGTGCCAAACTTAGTTTTGCGGTCGGAGTTTGTGTCAGGTAGCATTTCTGGTTATATGAGAGAAGTGTACCTTTCGTGTCGTATTTTACAAGCCCATTTCTCGCTCGAATAGCTCTGTGGCGTGTCTCGCAAAAACTACAAAGACTTATGTGATCGGCTTCTTCCCATTGCCATCTATAGAACCCAATACAATGCTCGCCCAGGTCAACAAGTCTTAAAAAGTGCAAAAAACATGCCTATTAGAGGAGGTGTTAAAAGTTTCTTTTTCAAACTACGTACTAATACGTTATATGTACAGACGTATGCGAAAGAAAAAGGAATGTTCTTATCTTGGGGCACTCGTTGTTTTATTTGTAGGAAACCTGAGACACTTTAACACGTTTTTCTGGACTGTTGGGGAGGTTACTTCTTTTGGGATATTCTTCAAATAAGCAAGCTATCTTTCCCACCTTCTGAATTATCGCCGTCGGCGCTGTTACACAGGCGAGTCATTTCTTTCATAAAAATGGTGATGTTCTCTTTAGGCAGCTACACTTCGGCTGCAAAAAAACTTCAGCCATTTCTCATTAGACAAAGATTGTTAAGGTTGTAATGAAGAAGAGTGACCTGTGCCTCAGCAGCATCGCCACCGGCATGAGCTCGTGGTTGCTGTCCTTGGCCGAACGCTTGTGACTGCTACCCGTTCGCCTGCATCCGTTGCTATTAAACCTCTTAGCAAGTGGTGGAGGTGCGGGGTAGAGTGCGACTCCGCAGTTCCAGGGTGGTCGAAACCCATCATGCCCGAGGACGCAAGCGGCACTCCTCCAACCCCTCCACCGGCGCCGCCCACCCTGGTTTGTGCCGGCGCCTTGCATCTGCGAGATCCCCCTATCTTCTCCGGCACAGATGAAAAAGACGTTGAAGATTGGATCTCCTCATACGAGCGAGTGAGTGCCAATAACCATTGGGACGATGCTACCAAGTTGAGAACCGTAGAATTCTATCTCTCGGACGTTGCGAAACTATGGTTTCTCAACCATGAAGGCGACCTCACTACGTGGTTGGTCTTCAAGACCATGTTTACCCAAGTTTTCGGTCGGCCAGCAGTACGAAAGCTCCGTGCAGAACACCGTTTGCGCACACGATCCCAAGAGAGCGGAGAGAATTTCACGAGCTACATTGAGGACATTCTTGACCTTTGCAAACGGGTGAACGCGTCGATGTCGGAGGAGGAGAAGATCAAACATATAATGAAGGGTATTGAGGACGACGCATTCCAAATGTTATTATCGAAGAGTCCTCGCACTGTCGTTGAAGTGATCGAATTGTGTCAGAGTTACG
This sequence comes from Dermacentor silvarum, assembly GCF_013339745.2. Taxonomy (NCBI): domain Eukaryota; kingdom Metazoa; phylum Arthropoda; class Arachnida; order Ixodida; family Ixodidae; genus Dermacentor; species Dermacentor silvarum. The sequence continues at coordinate 127,008,411 of NC_051163.1, forward strand.
ACGAGTTGCGCAGGCAACGGCTTCACACCAGACGTCCCCCTGCGCCCGCCGACTCTGTGTCCAGCCTTGGTGTCAGCGACGACCATGCTGCCCTGTTTCTGAAGATTCAGGAATTCGTTCGCGCAGAGGTTGCTCGCCAGCTATCTTTGATGTCTTGCGTCCCGGAACCACCACCCGCTTTGGCACCTACGATCCGCGACTTCATCCAGGAGCAAGTTTCGCAAGCCATTCCTCCAGCACGTGATCCGACGCCAGTCAATGCACCTCTCACGTACGCAGAAGCAGTTGCCCGACCTCGCCCACAAACGCTCTCGCCGCCCGCTATGCATCGACCACCGACCTTTTCGCCGCATCCTATGCCGTTACCAGATCGACAGCATTTTCCGACTTCTCCTCCACGAGTCGGAGCTTACCCCCAACAATGGCGCACCTTCGATGACCGTCCAATATGTTTTGCTTGTGGTGGTGCTGGTCATGTGGCGCGCCATTGCCGTCGTCGCATGCTTCCTTTCCCGAACATCTGGCGAGCGCCACCGTTCCCCGCTCAATTTTCATCGTCGCCTTCCAGCCTTCCTACCTCTTCATTTTGTCCTGATCGCTCACCCGCGCCTACCCGCCGCTCACCATCTCCACGTCGTCGCTCGCTTTCTCCGATGCGTCGCCGTGCCGGACCCACCGAGCAGGAAAACTGAAGGCCGCAGTTCCCGAGGCACGAACTGCGTCTACGTCGAAATGCTCAAGTCCTCGTCCCTCTCCAGCCAACGTAATTGAAGTGTATGTCGAAGGAGTCGCCGTCCTGGCACTTGTTGATACAGGAGCCGCAGTATCTGTAATTTCTGCCAAACTCTGTCGCATACTAAAAAAAGTTCTGACGCCTTTATCCGACCTCTCCCTTCGAACCGCAACCGCTGAAAACATTACGCCTCTCGCTGCATGTACTGCTCGAGTCTTCATTCGAGGAGTTCTGTATACCGTCGAATTCGTCGTCCTGCCCTCGTGTTCCCATGACATTATATTAGGCTGGGACTTCCTTGCAAATAATAACGCCGTTATTGACTGTTGCCACGCCGAACTTGAACTTTCTGCGCTTCACGATTTTGAGACAATCGACGACCACCCTTCTAGTGATAAACTTTTTGTGTCCGAAGACAATGCCGTTCCTCCGTGCTCTTCCCTGCTTGTCCCTGTGTCGTGCGCCGCTATTTCTGAGGGCACTGTTCTCTTTACGCCCTCTAAAGTGTTCCTTCGCCGCAAATGCTCTCCGCTGCCCTTTGCTCTCCTTACTCTTCGCAGTGGCGCCACGAAGATGCTCGTCGACAATCCCACGGCGTGCCCTTTACCTTTATTTCATGGCGAATGCCTAGGCCTTGTTCAGCCGGTCGACACCTTTTGCATCTTTGACGCTCCTGCGGCTTCTACTCCTACAGACCTTAGCGCACTTTCTTGTGACCCTGCGGTTGATCAGTCCCTGCGCGACGCTTTCAACCGCTCCATCGACGATGAAACGTCATCTTCACAAAGAAGCCAGCTGCTCGCTCTGCTTCAGAAGTTCCGCGCCTCTTTTGACAGCCCTGCTTCCGGTTTGGGTCGCACATCAACCGTTTTTCACCAGATAGATACCGGCAGTCATGCACCTCTACGGCAACGCCCTTATCGGGTATCCGCCTCGGAGCGCCGTGTAATTGATGACCAGGTAGATGACATGCTCAAGCGCGGGGTTGTACAGCCTTCGAACAGTCCCTGGGCGTCACCGGTCGTTCTTGTTAAGAAAAAGGATGGCTCTATTCGGTTCTGCGTCGACTACCGACGCCTGAACAAGATAACGCGCAAGGACGTTTACCCGTTACCGCGCATCGACGACGCCCTCGACTGTTTGCAGGGAGCGGAGTTCTTTTCTTCGCTGGATTTACGTTCCGGATACTGGCAAGTCCCTATGGCACCATCTGATCAGCATAAAACAGCATTTGTGACGCCTGACGGATTATATGAATTTACCGTGATGCCTTTCGGCCTGTGTAACGCTCCAGCCACTTTTGAGAGGATGATGGACAATATTTTGCGCGGCCTCAAATGGAACACATGTCTCTGCTACCTGGACGACGTCGTTGTCTTTTCCGCTGATTTCCATGCACATCTCAGCCGTCTCGAGCACGTTCTGAAATGTCTCACTGACGCGGGACTTCAACTCAACTTAAAAAAATGTCGTTTTGGTGCCCGAAAGCTCACCATTCTTGGCCATGTTGTCTCGCGAGACGGCATTCTTCCGGACCCAGCCAAGCTCCGCGCCGTCTCTGACTTTCCAAAACCGAAGAAGTTAAAGGAGCTTCGAAGTTTCGTTGGTTTATGCTCGTATTTCCGACGTTTCATTCGAAATTTCGCATCCATAATTGCACCCCTGACAGACCTTCTAAGCGGCAACAACGAACTTTCAGCTTGGTCGCCCGCCTGCGATGACGCCTTCACGAAATTACGCCGCCCGCTAACCTCGCCACCTATCCTCCGCCACTTCGACCCTGCCGCCCCCACCGAGGTCCACACCGATGCCAGCGGCGTAGGACTCGGTGCCGTGCTCGCGCAACGGAAGGCGGGGTTCGATGAATATGTCGTCGCCTACGCGAGCCGAACTCTGACAAAAGCCGAGGCTAATTACTCGGTTACAGAGAAAGAGTGTTTAGCCATTATTTGGGCCCTTGGGAAATTCCGCCCTTATTTGTATGGTCACACTTTCGACGTCATCACTGACCACCACGCCCTTTGTTGGCTGTCCACCCTCAAGGACCCCTCTGGCCGACTTGCTCGCTGGGCCCTTAAGCTACAGGAGTACGACATCCGCGTTCTTTACCGTTCTGGCCGCAAACACACGGACACTGACGCCCTTTCTCGCTCACCGGTCGCAGCTGACAACGCTTGCCTATCCGCCCTTGAGCCCGCATTTGAATCACATGCACTGCACAACATGCTGTCGGAGCAGCGCAAGGATCCCTGGATCAGTGCTCTCATCATCATCCTTTCTGATCCATCCACCTCTTCACCATCTCGCGCTCTTCGCCGCCAGGCTACCCACTTCTGCATTCGCGATGGCCTTCTTTATCGTCGTAATTACCTTTCTGACGGACGCAAGTGGCTTCTTGTGATACCCCGACATCTCCGTGACCTTATCTGCGACGCTTTCCACGCCGACCCACAGTGCGCGCATGCCGGCCTCTTCAAGACTTACGCTCGACTACGCCTCCGATTTTATTGGCGCGGCATGTATAACTACGTGCGAAAGTTCGTTCGCTCCTGTACTCAGTGCCAACGCCGAAAATTACCTCCCGGACAAGTCTACCCGTCACAACCCCTTCCCTGCCCTAGTCGTCCCTTTGATCGTGTTGGTATTGACATATACGGACCGCTACCATCCACTCCAGCAGGGAACCGCTGGATTATTGTTGCCGTGGATCACTTGACCCGTTATGCTGAAACCGCCGCTCTGCCGACTGCCACCGCCCGCGACGTTGCATCGTTTCTGTTAGACCATTTCGTTCTGCGCCACGGTGCCCCTCGCGAACTTCTGAGCGATAGAGGCCGAGCCTTTCTTGCCGATGCTTTGAAGGCACTACTCGACGAATGCCGAATCATTCACCGCACAAGTACAGCGTACCATCCGCAAACTAACGGCATGACAGAACGCTTCAACCGTACTCTTGGTGATATGCTATCAATGTACGTCGCCTCTGATCATTCAAATTGGGACCAAGTTCTCCCTTTCGTCACGTATGCGTACAATACTGCGGCCCAAGCAACTACTGGATTTTCCCCGTACTTTCTCCTATATGGCCGAGAACCATCTAATACGTTCGATACAATTCTTTCATATAAACCTGATGCGTCCGAAAGTACTCCGCTGTCTGAAGCTGCTCGACATGCTGAGGAATGCCGCCAGCTTGCCCGCTCTTTTTCCACCGAGGACCAGTGGCAGCAGCAATCCGTCAACCAGCCGACCGTTCTGCACCTACATTTTCCCCTGGCTCTCTGGTCTGGCTTCGGGTACCCGCTACCACACCCGGCCACTCTGCAAAACTTGTCGCGAAATACCTCGGACCCTACCGCGTTCTGGAGCAAACGTCATCCGTCAATTACCTCGTGGAGCCCCTCAAGCCACCGACAGACCTGCGCAATCGCGGCCGCGAACTTGTCCACGTCTGTCGCATTAAGCCGTACTACGACCCACTAGTAGTGTCTTCGCCTTAAGCCGCCAGGATGGCGCCTTTTTCGGCGGAGGGCGATTGTAATGAAGAAGAGTGACCTGTGCCTCAGCAGCATCGCCACCGGCATGAGCTCGTGGTTGCTGTCCTTGGCCGAACGCTTGTGACTGCTACCCGTTCGCCTGCATCCGTTGCTATTAAACCTCTTAGCAAGGTGTTTATGCTGCTTCATCGAGACAGCTCCCACGTCGTAGCGCAGACTTCCGGTTGTCACACCAAGTTATGGTGATTTCTTACAAGGAGAAGTGTACTTGGCGTAAATTGTCCGCATATTTCTAGTTTTTTGAAGGTTGAGACCCTTTGGAAGTTAAAAACGTCACAGGCCTGCGCGGCACACGCAGCACAGTCACAGTGTAAGCTGGTGGAGCGGCTCAAGAGTAGCTCCAATTTGGGCACCACGCACAACAGGGTCTTTGCGGCAGTCTGTTCACCTCGTTTTGGCGAGAACGATATGAACTGCCCCCCCCCCCCCCGGCGTCGACGGCGAGCTGCGGCTTATAATGCTCTCTTCACAGCAATCTGCTGAGTCCGATCAAGCCTTACAACTGAACATACATGTCGGGCACGCTACGTTTGCAGGCATCTTAACTAGATGGAGCCACCATACTAGCGGAGGCTGTGGATGTCGTTTTTTACAGAGTTTCTCACTATATTACCTAGAGGGAAAACTGGCGCTGCTGTGCTGTGGTATTCTTGGGAATACCGGTATATTGTGACTTCGGAGTGGCAGAAAGCCTTGAAGACGCGCCTGGCTAGCACCGTTCCGTCTGTCACAATAATTTATTTTCTGCTAAAACAGCATGCAAAAAGCTGCTTTAGCTTTATGATTACACAAAAGCATGTATTCCTTAATTTTGAGCACTTGCTATTGGATGTACAATTATATGAAACGTAAAAAGTATCACCCGGCCGCTAAAATTGGAGGGCAGACGACAAGATTATCGCTCGCTTCGGAACAACTTGTCTGTTCTTGCCTTTCTTCGCTTGGTTCTGAATTGTAGTTCAGTAAACTTTATTGAGAGATGTAATATGGGTGAATGAAAGAATTTTATGTAGATTTTATTTTAAGAACGCGTTATGTGTGTAGCCACATCCACGTTTTAGACGAAGCCTCGTATAACACCAGCCAACACAAGCCTCACAGACACATATCCCGTCATTCCCATGACGGCACATCGCTCTTTAAGAAACTCGCGTAGACGGTGGCGCCAGATTACCCTCTAGGTGTCAGAGTTAGAAACTCTATGTTTTTTTATTGCGCGCCTGGTGTGGCGGGTATCGCGTCGTCTGCGCCTGCGCACGATGCGTTTGCAGGCACCTTAACTAGATGGCGCCACCATACTGGCGGAGGCTCGGATCGTCTGCGCCTGCTTTAAAGGGCATTTTCCGGCTCCCGATAGGAAGCGCTTGCGTGGCTCAGTGGTAGAGTATCTGGCTCCCACTCAGCGGGCGTGGGCTTGATCCCGGCGGGAACCGAGTGCTTTTTTCGCATTTCCGGTGATAGCGGTTAGGTTCGCCGGACGCTGTCGGCGGAGGCGGAAGCGGCGGCGGACACCATCGCGAACCGAAACGGCTATTCGAGTGAGCCCAAAACATCTTCCGCTGTAAAACATTATCGCATTTTATGCGCCAAAACCACGATCTCATTATGAGGCACGCCGTATCTTGCCCCCATGGAAATGTGGCCGCCGTGGCCGGGATTCAATCCCGCGACCTCGTGCTCAGCATCTCAACATCATAGCCACTCAGAAACCACCGTGGGATTTTGTTCGATAGTGTGGAAGTTGATTTGGCCGCGAGCTTCATGTTTTTCGGAGATAAAAGGCCGTGCTCCCGCGCGAATCTTTGTATCCTATGGCTAGCTGGCTCATCCGTGTCGACGTGGGCATTGTCTTGGGGGTTTGGGCTTGCTTCACGCCTTTTCAGAGGTGTTCAGAACATGAACGCAGCAGCACTCCACCAGATGTCATGCTGTCCTGAAGGTTAAAAACATAACTTCAAAAAATTTCGTATTTACCCACTTTACTAGGTAAACATGAGCTCAGTACGGCAAACAGCTCACAAAGCAAAACGAATGTGGCTTGCATAGTCATCGATCGTCGAAAATCTGACCTACGTCAAGAGCGCCGGCTTCTTATACATAACTCATCGCACATTCCAGGATAACGGCCGGTGCTTGTCTTCTGTAGAGAACGAGCAGCATTATTCGCTCATCGCATGCAATTCGATTAAGCAAAGATTCTTTCGCCATAGAATCAGCGACAACATTCGAAAATGTACAGACATATGAATGTGCATCTTTCAACGAGCGATAACATTGTAACATTTGTTATCCTGTGAAAAGTGGCCACCAGAAAACCGTAAACAATATACTTGGGTAATATTGCTGGCTTCAGTGGTCAGTGCAAGATCCAAGAGAGCTTTCCACCGGGCTAGCAAGGAAACTATTTGGCTTAATGCAAGATAAGCGCAGACGTGAAGAATGTTTTGGAATTTAGCTTTGATTGTAATACCTTCAGCTAAGCGCGTCCGCTGTTTAATTCTAAAGTAATTAAAACCACTCACAGGCATGATAGGTGAACATAATTTTTTGTTCTAGATGGCAGATACAAAATTATGGACACGCAAAGCGCCATGTAGCAATGTAGAATGGCCTTCACTCACGTCATGTCTTGTGTATCGCGTGCGCGGAAATTGCAGGTTTGCTCGGTTTTTGCAGCAATAAATAAGTTGGGAGTCGGCACTGTATGTCTGGGCGCGTGTGTGTGCTTCTAGTTGTATGTTCAACATGCCCAAGAAAAGATTTATTAAAAATTAGAGGTGAGCTTGGCATGTGCTTGGCACTAAGGCTAGCGAGTCATCTAGTTTTCCTATGGACTATCCTTTATAAATGTACCATATTTCCCTTTCTGGAGCAGGAAGGCGCTGTGGGTCTCTCGGTGGTAGTTGCCAATTTTTTTCTTTCTTTCTGTCATGTCTTTCTGCCAGCTATTTCTTTCTTTCTGTCATGGTCTTTGCCCATGAAGACCTAATAATTCTCGCTGCGCCGAGTCTAAGAAGCAAGAGTCAAGCATGAGGGCCACGCCTCTGAGATGCTGAGCTCACCGTGAATTATCAGGCAGCCTTGGAACACCTGGCCGAGTTGCCTGAGCACCTGCTGTGGAATGGAGCTTCCGGCGATGTACACTGCTCGCAAACTGCTCACGTCGAGGGTGGGTGGCAGGCCCCGCTGAACGATGTGCAGGCCGTGCGTCGGGTATAGTATCAGCGTGGTCACCTGTAAGAAATATCATGAGGAGGCTTGTTGTAATTTAAATCAAACCCTGCAAGGTAATTTATGGAATCGCGAGATTTTACCCTTAGGTATGTTGGGAAACTGGGCGGGCAGGTTGATGTTCACTATAACGACAGCGCAAATGGAAAAGTGACAGCGATAATAAAAACACACAGGACAAGCGCTGAAATACCAACTGTTGTTAGTTCAGCGCTTGGCCTATGGGTTTCTGTTCTCTGTGTCACCTTCCCATTTGCGCTGCCGTTATAATTTCAGTAGATGGCCGGATCACGCTGGGGCTGCGATTGCCACTCGACGGTGCTCCTAGATGAAGCTTACGTGTTCGGCGTTCCATAATACTGTCTATCGGTGCTGTAGCGAATGTTTTAACTAGCAAAGAGAAACGCGAGGCATCGCAGATGAGTTGGCCTGCCATGAGGATTATCCAACGTCAGAACAGATGTGGCAGCAAAATGTCTGATTTTTAACATCTTGTGTGCACAACAAATAACACGCATTCATCTTCGACATGTCACTAAAACTGGGTAACACTTTCTTGGGCACATAGCTACTACTTTCGCACACGCTTTTGGAGAGCCGTCTGAGGAATTTCTGCACCATTCATTGCGCAAGGGCCGCAGGTGATTCCTGATAAATTTTTGGCTTGGACACTTTCTGCCTTACGAGTCCTATTTTACGCGTTCATTCCCAGTATCAGCACCAAGAAAACCATGGCTGGTGTCGTAATTCTACATGTCGTCATGGGTCATATCCCCAAGGAAAGCGCGGGTCTGACACATATGTTCACTGATTACTCTTACTCTTGACCGAGTTCATCGCGTGGTTTTTACGTATTGTCTTCTGGTCAGCACATCATTTGTTGTCTAATGTTTAACAGAAACCACGGCAGCTGAGTTTTATCTACAAAATAAGCCGTTCTGCACATGCTTTGGCAATCATCAGGGGCATTGGACATCTTCACAGAAACAAAAGGGGCCCTACATGATACAGTATACTACAAAATATTACGGACCATGAAATCTGCTAAAAAGCTGAATATCACCGCAGCCTCACAGCGCAGCCAGGTATTTGCATTTCGGGCGTCGACTATAATATGCTAACACCATTCTCATATGCACACTTACTGGCTACTCCTGCAGGCTACTTGGGAATTGAACGTTTTCTGAGATGGCGTGGGCCGTAAACATTCGTGGTTGACTATACAAGTTAGGAAATTTGCAGGCTCAAGTTGGAATCAGCTATAGCGCAAGACAGGGGTAATTTGAGATCGCGGCGAGAGGCCTTCTTCCTGCAGTGGATATAAATGTAGGCTGCTGCGGATGATGCTGATACATGCACCATGAGCTGAGCTAATAACCATTAACCCGGGGCATTGGTTACGCTCATCATATAGCCACTGTGGCTAGTCCCACTGTAATATTCTAGTTTCTAATTGATTGCTGGAAACTACCATATGTTAAAGAAGAGCGGACCTAACCGCTTGGAGACGCCTATATTTAAGAAAGTGGAGACGGATATGTTTACAAAAACTGGCTAATCAGCACCGCTTACGAAAGACAATTGCGTAAACGTTGAGTCTTTCGCTCCATCCCTGTCAATTTTTGCCATAAAATCACTATTTTCACATCAGCCTACCTGCAACCATAAGACAATGCATTATTGGCTTCGCCTGAAGGCTGTATCAAACAATACCTAAATGTGCTGTCTTCGACGGACCACCAATCCTTATTTTGATAAATGTGGTACATTATGAGCACAGGAACACATTTTGTTGCATTGGGCAGGTTACACGGGGGAGATAGGACAAGTTATTTCAGTAGAGTGGTGTCGGCTACCTGAAATTCACTAGATCTAGGAAGAATACTGGGTCTTCTGTCTTCTCCATCAAGGCAACGTCATAGTATCTATTTTATTCTTTTCATTCCTTCAAGATATTTACAGGAATATTGAAGCTCTAACCTGATTACATCAAAACCATAATCGTCAGCTCGGCCGTACATATCATGATCGCATATTTTGTTGCCTTTTTCCCCCTCCCCCCCTCTTCCTCTAAAATCTTTCTGAGCCTGATCCCTATGCATGGTAGCATGCAGGCACTTACACATATAACAGTGGAATTATCTGTATTTCATTAGAGAACTCTTCCTTCCAGGCTATGATACAATTGCGTATGGCTCATTGAATGTGAACCATGTTGGTCCGCGAAGTGCAGCCACCGAAGAAACAGGCAAGCACGCTTAGTAGTTGGCCCGCTAAGCGTAGCCACTGAAGAAGTAGGCCAAGCACACCTAGTCTTGAAGAACTCACATGTTTATTGCGTCTGAACCAGAACACCGACTACCGCGGCCCCTTATCACTTGCCCGCTAGGCATGGCGTGGTAGCAACACGAAAGGGCAGCGCTGCTTGGGGGTGCTGCATTCCGCCAACTAAACATTGTATCAGGCTATAAAAGCCGCGTCTATCGCAGCTGGATTAACCAAGAAACAAAAAACCACGTGCTACACAACATCTGTTTTATTTGCCTCTCCGATAAAGAGTTAAGCTGCTTGCTATGCCGTTTCTAATTCTATTTAATGTTCTTATTTTATTTGGTCGTAGGTGCTCCATCATCCATCATTCTTGGGGGCTCTGCGTTCCGGTAACTTAACATTGTATCACTCCTCCCCTCTTAAGATACATGCTACGGGGAGTACTTGATAACAGGTTTTCGAGTTCTTGTGCTACGCCGCTACTTTGGAGTTCAACTTGCAGCCATGGCAGGGTTGTCCACGGCACAGCTACTTCCAGATACACTTCCAGGCGATTGTTCCTCATGTAGCACGTCGGGTGCAGCTGGGAGATGTATGTCTGGTTCGTTCTCATGAAGCACATCCGGGATAGCTGGAGAATGGATGAGCGGCTGCTCCAGTTGAGGAAAAGCTTCTGCGCTAGCAGGACGAAATGGCACTGTCTGTGCAAGGCGCAAATGGTCATTGTGTAGGTTCCATGTCGAACCGTCTTGACAAAGGAAATGGGCCGACGGTGGATTGACGTCCAAAACACTGGCAGGTACCCATGGTGCACCTGTGCGGAAGTTTGTTGCATACACTTCATCTCCTGGTTGGAGTAATGGTGCCTGCCGTGACCCTCTGTCAGCATTCAACTTCTGTTTCAGTTGTTTTAAGAGCACCGATGCGTGTAGACTAGGCCGCAGGACATCCAACGGAGTCTTGAACACTCTCCCCATTAGGAGCTCATGTGGTGGCCGACCAGGTACTTCATGTGGGGTTGTCCGATAATGAAATAAGAACCTTGAAATCGGTGTTTTGAAATCGCAAGAGCCAGACTTCTTAAGTTTGTTCTTTACGGTCTGTACCACTCGTACTGTTGCACCGTTGAGGCGGGGTGATACGGTGGTACAAGCATGCGGCGTATTCCGTTTCGAGTTAGGTACTCTGCACTGGCCAACACAGGGCCATTGTCAGAGACTATTACGTCGATCAGGGAGGCCGTGCTGAGCGAATGCAATTCTCAAGGCAGAAATGGTAGCTTCTGCAGATGTGGATGACACAGGGAAAACTTCTATCCCCTTCCAGAAAGCATCCACGATGACTAAGAACGTGTGTCCAAGAAATGGTCCCCCAAAATCAATGTGAAGCCGTGACCAGGGTCGGTGCGGAAACGGCCATGGTATCCGTTGGACCGGCTGCGCAGCCCGTTGTTGATTGAGCCTGGCACGTAGCGCAGCTTTTCACACTGTTGGCAATCTCATTGTCTATGCCTGGTCCCCAGACATAGCTGCTGGCAATCATTTTGCTTTGTTCAATACCAGGGTGTCTGGCGTCAAGTATCCAAGTACTTGGGCCTGCAGTGATTTTGGAACCACGACGCTTGATCCCCATAGTAAGCAGCCTTCATGGAGACTGAGTTCTGTTGAAAGGGTTCTACTCTGGCCCAGCTGGGAGGCTCTCTCCTTTCAATAAAGAATGCACCACGTGACCCAGAACCGGATCGTTCCTGGTGGCTCGTGCCACCACAGAAGGTGCAAGAAGTTGTGCATAGGTCTCCTCCAACATGAAAATCTCGGTAGGGTCAGGCAGTGCGCTGCTGTCGTTCGGTAGTGGCAGTCTCCTAAAAGCATCAGCATGGCCAAGTTCTCTTCCAGGCTTGTATACAAGGGCGTACTTCTACGCGGATAGCTTGAGCGCCCACCTGACCAATCTTGGTGATGCTTGCACAGGGACAGGCTTGTTGGCACCCAGCAGTCCGAGAAGTGGCTTGTGGTCAGTGTATACTTCAAACGGTATGCCCCACAAGTACTGGTGGAACCGATCTATACCAAACACGAGTGCCAGGTCCTCCCTGCCAAGTTGACCATAGTTTCGTTCTGCTTTTGACAAGCTCCGTGAGACAAAAGCGATGGGATGTTCTCGGCCATCAGCATCTTCGTGCGCCAGAACTGCACCTATGCCAAAAGGTGACGCGTCACAGCTGAGACACACAGGCCTGTCAGGGCGGAAATGCACGAGAATTAGAGCTGAGGTCACCAGGTTCTTGCCAAGGAGGTTTTAAAAAATTACTGGAGTGGCAGCCCCCGCAGTTTCTTACCAGCACAGGTGAAGCCACAGTTTGCCTATACTTCTTCTCTGAAAGAGGACCGTGACAGCTGAAATCTGCCAGGAGCTCACGTTCTTTTGATCAGTTATTGCAAATCCTAGGCTAATTTGAAATTTAAAGCTCGAAACTTTCGCCTAAAATATTACCTTTGGCTGTGTATTATTATAATGATGTGCCACAAAATTTGAAAATAACTTAAGGATTTGCTCTGAAACCAGTGACAGAAAGGAAGATGTCCAATGATATCTGCACGGCTAAAATATCCACCTAAAAACAGAACGGAGTGGGAAGAAAGTGCTTCGGAAGATCTCGTTTTTTCTCGGCGCATCTTTTCATACGTGTCATCAGCCTGGGCACCACGCATTGCGTCGTGGTTGCTTAGGTGAAGCAGTCATGGACAGGCCAGCGCCCGTGCAACGCCCTACGAAAGCCCAGTGCTTTCTCTTCAATGTGCCCGTTTCAACGCCGGTTGACGCCATCATCGACTCCGTCGAAGAAGTCGTAGGTGCCGGAGGTTTGCAGTATCTGCAACATCACGGCGGCAACAAGTTCTTGGCAGCTGTCCGGTCCGCGGCTCAGGCAGCCAAGATGGCGGCAAAGGCTCTCTGCTACTCGCCAACAAGATCGTACCGCTGGAACGCATGGGCACTCCAGTGGTTTATGTGACGGTGTATCGTCTTCCACCCTGTGTCAGTGACGACGTCCTGACTGCTGCACTAGCACCGTATGGGAAGTGCCGAGGCATTTCCGATGTTGTTTTCAAGGACAGGACGGACATCAGCAATGGCAGCCGACTGGTCAAGCTCGAGATGGTAAAACCTCCACCGAATTTCATCACGGTGACTGGCTTTCGGGTAATGCTGGAATACAAAGGAATGAAGAGAGTGTGCTCCAAGTGCGGCGAAGAAGGTCATTTTGGAGCCTCCTGCACGTCATCTCGATGCGCCCGATGTGCCATTTTCGGCCATCCCACTGCAACGTGCAATGCACCATGCAGACGTTGCAATGGCGAGCACGCCACTGTTGACTGCGTGCAACCACGTTCGTATGCTGCTGCGGTGGCAACAGCAACGCCCGCACAACCAGCTCTGGAGGACAACGCACCTGAAGGAACAGCGCAGACGCAAACCACCGATCAACCAGGAGAAGAAGAAAGTGCACCAGAGGTGCCGACGCCAGCGTCCGCCGGTGCGAGCGACGCAGCGTCTTCTCCCTCTACTGACGCGGAGAGCAACGAGACGCTACCTGCCATAATGTCGTCGTCGGCAACGGAAGATGACGAGGAGCCTGCGTTAGACGCCCCGCTTACGCGATCACAGCGAGAACGGCTTCTTACATGTGCTACAACACCGAACGCTGGCGAGGACGCAGATGGACGCCATCTCGGCATCTCCGAAGTCTCGGCCGGTCCGTCGAGGATCACGCCGGTTGTCAAGACAACGACAGCGCTTGCAAGTAGTACCAGTGCGGCGGTGAAAGAGAGACGCACGCGCTCGCAAACGGCGTCTGAAGACGCCAAAAGAATTCTGTCTTCAGAGAGTTCTACGTCATCAGAACCAACTTCGACACCCTCCAAGAAATGCAAGAAAATGCCACGAGACACCACTACCATGGACGTTGTCTCCGATTCGGAGACGTACTAACGATGGCGCCTTACACCGCTCCTGCTGCCCGTAAGGGCTGCTTTTCCTCTACTCCCCACTACGAAGCTGACCCAGCGTTCACGGAACGATGCTTGGCGCAGAAATCGCGTTCCCGTCCCTGTGCGAGACTCTGCAACCTTGGTATTTTAGGAATCAGCTTGCTTCCGACTAACCTGTGTGAGGAACATAATCAGTGCCTGTTTCACGTTCGCTGCTGTGATGCTCCTATGCTCTTTTTTACTTGGCCGCGTTCTGGCTGTTGCAACGATGTACGACGCCCATTCAGTGCGCAACTTACCTATGGTAAGCCATTTGCCTTAGTCGATTTTGTACGCAACTTACTCATTCACCATGTATTTGCACATAATGACACTTAACGCACATCGATTTCGTAGCAGAGACAAACACAGAGAAGTAATTCATTTTGCCCGCGAGAAAAAAGTCGATTTCGTCTTTCTTCAGGAGTGTAACTTAAGGAACAAGCAGGAAGTTAAAAAGTTTTGTGATGAATTTTCTGTAAAAGCATATTTTTCATATAGCCCTGGGCGATGTCGAGGTGTAGGAGTTGTTGTTTTTCGTAGGGTGCTTCTACACGGTAGTCACCGCCTATTTGATTTAGAAGGTCGTGTGATCGCTTTTGATTTCTTTTGGGGCGAGAGGAAAGTTCGGGCATTGAATGTCTATGGGCCCGCCGTACGTCAAGATCGCAATGACTTCTTTGCTAGACTCTCCCCTTTTTTGTTAGACAACCATCCATTTTTCATGGTTGGCGATTTTAATTGTGTGATCGACCCTATGCGCGACTCGCGAGGGCCAAGGCAAAACGCTTCCAATGCGCATGCAGCTGAATTATCTCGTATAGTGAAAGAATACAATTTATCAGATGCCTGGGTACACATGCATGGCGAAAATTTTGGCGCCACATGGCAGCAAAGGCAAACGCAATGTCGTCTAGATCGAATGTATTTCCCCCCTGAATTAACATCGCAAATTGTCCAATGCAGCATCCTCGATCTTCCTGCAGACGCAGGATACATTTCAGATCATCGAGCTTTCACTGTCGTGCAGAACCTCGAAGGAAGGCCAGGTGAACGCACCGATATGTGGAAACTAGACATTGCTTCTTTGCGTGACCAGATGACTCTAAGCGAACTCAAAACCGCAATAGCTACATCAGTAAGCGATTATGAATGTAATATCAAAGCGTGGGATACTTTAAAAGAAAGGTGGAGGTCGGCATGCATAGCAGCTAGCAGGAAACAAAAAAGAAAAGAGACTGAGCAGCTTTGTGAGTGCCCGAGAAGGATAAGAATAGTACGAGATGGTGGCTCCCAAACACAGCTAATGTACGAGTACCTAGATCACCAACGCGAACGATACCATAGGCTTATGAGCTGGTACTCTCGTACCTCTGCAAAGGCGTGGATGACAAACAGGCCAATTTCTGATCCTGAGGTACTGCGGCTGGCTCGTACGTCCAGCAGGAGGCAAAATGGCAGCTCATATATTGAAAAAGTTATAATAGAGGATGGCACAGAGAGCGGTGCGAGACGAGATATCGAAAGAATATTTTGGAACTGGTTCTCAGACGCATTTTCATCGGAAAATATTTACAATGCCCAACTTTTAGGTGAAGAAATATATGATTTTTGTAATAATCTACCCCACGTGGACTACACAGAAGGCAAGAATTTATTGTCTCCAACAAATTCGCAAGAAGTTTTTGATGTTATCCGATCTATGAACAGTGGATCAACACCCGGTACAGATGGCTTACCAGTCGAATTTTACCGGTCCTGCTGTACAGAAGTAAGCACGGCCTTGGTATCTCTTCTTAACGGAATTCTTGCACGGGAAGGTATTTCTAAATCGTTTAATCGGGGCCGCGTGATACTCTTGCCAAAGCCAGACTCCAACCTTGCCGAACCCTCATCCTGGAGGCCCATAACGCTGCTCAACACAGACTATAAGATAATCACAACCCTTCTTGTAAATCGCATGAAGGTATTATTGCCTAAAATAGTCAGTGTGCATCAAACATGTTCCGTGCCTGGTCGGAGTATATTTTCATCTCTCCACTTAACACGTGATATCATACAATACACAACAGCACGTCAAGCTTCAGGTGTATTGGTAAGTTTAGACCAAGCCAAAGCGTTCGACCGCTTAGAACACCTGTACTTATTTGAGGTGTTACGATGCTGTAAGTTTCCCGAAGAGTTTGTAGATATCTTGCGGATGTTGTATTCGGGAACAACAGCCGAGATACTACTTAACAGCACTTTAACTCCTAGGTTTGATGTGACAAGGGGATTGCGGCAGGGCTGTCCTTTGTCACCTCTATTGTTTGTGCTTGCGATTGACCCATTGTTAAGGCGTTTTAGCAAGAGCTCGCTTATAAGGCGTCTTCCTATGCCGGGCAATGGGTGCATAAAAGTGTCAGCGTATGCGGATGACATTACTTTGTTCTTACGGGATGGGGACAGTCTTGTAGATGTATTTCGTATTTATAATCAGTATGCATCATTGTCAGGGGGTAAAATAAATATGAGGAAATGCGAAGCATTAAATTTAGGACGCAGTGCAATAACATTACCAGGAAATATTAAACAGACCGAGCATGTGCAAATATTAGGCATAAAATTTTCTACAAGTGGTGTTTCACCTCACACGTGGAGAGACATTATCAGCTGTATTAAAGCACAGTCGGAAGCAGTGACTGCGTCGCCACTGCCGCTAGCAGAAAGGGCTTTCTTTATTAAGAATGTATTGTGCAGTAAACTGTGGTTTGCTGCAAGAGTGGCTCTTCCGCCGTCACCAACAGTACGTGTAGTAAACAAAATTATTTTCTCATGGTTTTGGCTAAACAAGACACAATACGTAGCACAACAATTTTTGCGTCTTCCGAAAGCCAGCGGAGGATGGAGCTTGCCGTGTATAGTTACATTTGGTAGACTGCTGTGCACTAAGAGTACATGTGAGCTACTTGATGATGATGAGTACCCAGGTAGGCCACTTCTCCTTTATTGGCTGGGTCATTACCGTCGAACGCTCATGCCACAAAATTCAGGCAACTTGCTTCCGACAGCGGTAACGCCAGCACCGCAGTATGCGGCGGCTGCGCGCTTACAGAGCCAGCTTGTGCAAGTAAGGAATACAAAGTGGCGTACGACACCAGTTTCAAGGCTTTGTGAAATGTTGTGTGAGACGGCTGTGCCTTCAGGGACAGCTACTACAAGCACATGGACAGCCGTTTCCTCACCTTATTTGCATTCTAAAGTGAAGGATTTTCACTGGCAATATCAGTGGGGTATTCTACCTACAAGAGACAGGCTTGAACGCTGGAATATGGTAGCGAATGATTTATGCATACATTGCGCACAAACAGAAACCAACACGCATGTAGTAAAGGAGTGCGTTGTAGCGCGCACCTTCTGGAAGCTGGTTGGAAGATTATTTGGAATATCCATCGTGCGGGCACCACGGCGGCGAGATCGGTTTGCGAGTCTCGTCTACTACAGCGTTAGCTACGTTTTGTGGTGCTTCCGCAACATTGCAGAACGATCCCGGCAGCCAAATAGAGCAATGTACCCCAGAGTGCGCAAACTAAGGGTGATAATAGGGGGTCATCTTGAAGAACAGCTCTTCAAGCTCGGTGAAGCCGAGTTTCTTCGCCGCTGGTCTACGCGGTACCTAACCGTGTCTCGAGGCAAAGTTTTGCTGCAGCCAGAATAATGCCCAAACTTTGTTTGCCTGAGTAGAAACTGTACCAGTCTGTGCTTCGGATGTCATTCATGAATCCGAGGCTGACATTTATGATTTTGCATGTACACTGTCGTAGTGTTTGTGATGTGTGGCAAAGTTAATGTCAAGCAGACGCAATTTACTGTTTTGTTTGCTCATCTGTTCTGTTTATATGAAGTAGGATGTATTGCATGTGTGGTACGTTATATTGCATTGTATACGTTCATACAACAGTTGTACGCGTGCCTACGGGTAAATAAATTTCCTTGTCAGCTATTTCCTAACGTTATTGCTTGCCTGTGGTAAGATGGCGGCGGTCCGGCTTCACTTTTGAGACGGCAGCTCCAATCCAGCATTTTTTAAAACCTCCTTGGTTCTTGCAGGCTGTAAATGCATCCTGCTTATCTTGCCCCCACTCCCAATTTTTTCCATCACAAAGAAGAGAGTGCAGGGAGAAATAAGTGCAGAAAGATTAGGCAAAAAAGCCCGATAGAAATAGACAAGTCCCAAGAAACGCTGAAGTTCTTTGACGTCTTTTGGCACAGGGGCATGCAGAATAGCAACCACTTTGTCGACGTTCGGGGAAAGGCCTTCCTTGCTGATGATGTGCCCAAGATACTCCACTTGTGGATCGAAGAAATGACCTTTTGAGGCCAGATTCTTGAAGCTTGCGAAGCACAGCACGAAGGTTGTTGAAATGCTCAGCATCATTAGCACCTGTGACGAGTATGTCGTCGAAATAGGCGGCAACATGTGGTAGCCCTCTCAGCAAGTTTTCCATCTCACGTTGAAATATAGCAGGAGCTGACCACACTCCAAATGGCAAGCGGGTGTATTGAAACAACCCCATGTGTGTCGCAATTGTGACGTGCTCTCTGGAGGCCTCATCAAGCACTAGAGCACTGCACGGGCCGATTTTTGCGGCCCGGGCCCGGCCCGGGCCCGTTTTTACATTGGGCGGCCCGCCCGAGCCCGATCAAAACTTTTATGGCGAAACCCGAGCCCGGCCCGGGCCCGGAAGTAATCTACGTTACCCGCCCGGCCCGGCCCGCCACCCCTTTACCTTAAGCCCGAGCCCGGCCCGAGCCTCACTCGAAACCGGCCCGAACCCGGACCGAGAGCGAGAAATACAAGTTTTGCAGAGTTGAGAAGCCCGAGAATAACTCGCAGAAAGCAAGAGCCCGGCCCGGGCCCGCGTCAAAAAACCCGAGCCCGGCCCGGGCCCGGGTCAAATAGCACACGCCGTGCCCGAGCCCGGCCCGAGCCCGTGAAAAAACTCCTCTACCCGGGCCGGCCCGGCCCACGGGCCGGGCCGGGCCCGGGATTTCGGGTAAGCCCGAGCCCGTGCAGTGCTCTATCAAGCACTACTTGCTGATACGCGTCACGCAGATCCAATTTGCTGAATTTCTCACCCCCTGCAAGGACAGTCCACAGGTCCGGATGGAATTGGATATTTGTCCAGTGTCGCTAATGGGTTGATGGTGACACGAAAATCTCCACAGATTATGATGCACCCATTATTTTTTTACCACATGAACAATAGGTGCAGCGCACCTTGATGTTTTCACTGGAACAAGGATGGAATCTCTTCTTAATCGTTGTATTTCATGTGTGACTCCATCTGTCAAGGCATATGGCAGAAGGCATGGATTGAAGAAACGGATTGGGGCATCAGAAGGAACATGCAATGACGCTTTAGCACCTTTGAACGTACCAAGACCTTCTTCGAACACCTCTGCAAAGTCTTGGACTGGGTTTTTGACGTCAGAAAGTGCATGTGCACTTCATCATTGGAGAGGCCAGTGCCCAGCTCGCGCATCCAGTTGCTTCCTAGCAGAGTAGGTGAACTGTCGCCGGTCAGAAAAATGGGTAGGTCAGCCTCCTTGCCAGGAAACTTCACAAGGACATCAACCTTGCCTTCAACTTTTTACAGTTCCCCGTTATAGCTTCGCAGAAACACTTGCGACGGCTGCACATTAACTGAAGGCAGAACCTGTAGAAGCGGCGACTTTGCAATGATGGAGACGCTTGCCCCCGTGTTCACTTCCATGCGGAGTGGCTTGCCGCAAACGTCAACGGTGACGGTGATGGGCGGAGGCGGTTTGGCGTAGTTAATTTGCCATATGTCGTAGACTTCTGAAGGCGAAGCTGTAGCGGCATCTCCATCTTTTACAGTGTGCACGCGAAGGCGGTTGCTTGGCGACTGCGAACTTCGTTCAGTGGACGAACGCTGCTTGTGCGGACTGCTGCTTCGGGCTTGGTTGTCCTTTCGTTTCGTGTTGCAAACTTTCGCCAGATGACCCAGTTTGTGGCAGTAACTGCAGACGATGTTCATATGCTTGCATTCGGATGCAAGGTGTCCACCCCGCAGCGATAGCAGGTGACGGCCACGGAGCCTGACGAGACTCGGAGGGTCGAAAAGGCGCCGTCAGGGTTAGCTTGTGCCATCTCCCCGGCATCCTATTTTGCTCCTTCCATTGGTAGGGCTGTCTGCACGGCATCCTGGAATGTGAGGTCCGCTTTTTCCAGCAATCTTGTTTGAACGTCTGCGTTGTTCACACCACGCACAATGCGGTCGCGCATCGTGTTTTCTAGTTCGGCACCGAAGTTTCAATGCTCAGAGAGGCTTTTCAGCACAGCAATGAACTCGCTGATAGATTTGCCTTCCGCGCGAACGCGGGAGTTGAAACGGAAACGCTGCACGACTGCAGACGGCTTCGGGCAATAGTCGTTTCCAAGAACCAAAAGAATCTGTTCAAGGGTTTTGTCACCCGGCTTGTCAGGTTTTACCAAGTTGCGAAGTAACGCATACGTCTTCTGCCCGCAACAACTGATAAATACGGACGTTTGCTTGTCTTCGGCGATATCGTTCGCCGCGAAAAATGCTTCGAGTCTGTCCACATAGCAGGGCCAGATGTTTCCTACCCCCTCGAATGGTTCGAGACTGCCGAAATTTGGCATGTTGATCAGGTGGACGAGCCGTCCGGGAACACAGACTCACTTGAACCTGCCGTGCAGGAACGCCGACTAACTTGGAACTTTTCACCTCGTCGCCAGATGATACAACTGCGTATGGCTCATTGAAGGTGAACCATGTTGGTCTGCGAAGTGCAGCCACCGAAGAAACTGGCAAAACATGCCTAGTAGTTGGCCAGCTAAGCGCAGCCACTGAAGAAGCAGGCCAAGCACTCCTGGTCTTGAAGAACTCACATGTTTATTGCGTCTGAATGAGAACGCCGACTACCGCGGCCACTTATCACTAGCCCGCTAGGCATGGCGCGGTAGCAACACGAAAGGGCAGCGCTGCTTGGGGGTGCTGCATTCCGGCTACTTAAACATTGTATCAGGCTATAAAAGCCTCGTGTATCGCAGCTGGATTAACGAAGAAAGAAAAAACCACATGCTACACAACATCCGTTTTATTTGCCTCTCCGATAAAGAGTTAAGCTGTTTGCTACGCCGTTTCTAATTCTATTAAATGTTCTTATTTTATTTGGTCGTAGGTGCTCCATCATCCAGGAGCCCGAGTACTATGCGAGGATGGCGCTTACTGGAGGGGGGTACATATATGCACTGTTTCAAATTCAGGTTATATTTGCAATTTTTACAATGATTTCTACCTCATTCAAATCGATACTGAAGGTTACTTTATCGTACTCCAACCGACATGTTGGGTTCTTTACATGGGCCAATTCCAAAGGATGCGCACTGGGTGGACTGGGCCAATCCCAAAGGCTGTGAAAAGTAGGTACTTACTTACCACAATGTGGACGGTTGAAGTAAAGAATCATTTTTTATTTATATATTTATTTACATATTTAGTTATTTACTTTTTATTTTTAGTTATTTATTTATTGAGCATTTTGAGACGTAAAGTACAGATGATTGTAATGACCGACATTCCACATATTGCAGTTTAATTTAGACATTGGAGATTTCCGTTGGTCGACAGTGACGATACTCGGGAGGATCTCTGAGCTCATTGTGGCACTCTATACAAATTTTGGTCGTCCACAAACAGACACCTACATGTTACCTCGTCTGCACTCATGCTTCTCTTGAATGTCATTCCTCTGTCTTTTTCACAATCCTATGCATCACTTTGACATGCCGATTCACAATAAACGTCGCCTTTGGAGCCAAAAAAAAACTATTCTCGTCAAGGCAGAAATAATGAATTGTGCTCTGACATTAGGGGCACTAATGTTCAACAACACGGCTTATCTATGGAGAGGAGCTGCCAACGGGACTACGACAAATGTGAAAGAGTGATAAAATAACGCACTATTATTACCACCACGCTGCCAAGAACGGCACTCGATACACCAATTCCACACTGCCTTCGCCGTTGCGTTTGTTCGCACCATGCTTGTGTGAAGGTGATAAACGATAGCTAAACACTGTTTTGATACGAGTAGTCACCGAGCACTCACTCTCCTAACTGGTAGCTCCAGGAGCTTGCGTTGCTTTGACATTCTTTGCTTTCATCAAAATACTGCAGACTTTTTTGCAATAATGTAACTTTTATATGGTGTTGTTTCTGCTGCCATGGTCATGCTGGCATGATCTGACACTGAATATTTCGTAATTTCATACTTTTCTGGAAGCGGAACACGAACTAGCAATACAGTTGCGCTTAATCATGACGAGTGAAAGGGCTCTATTGTGCACACGAGGAAGAAAATGCAGTAATATTTCACTCTTGCTTTGCTTAGTATCTGCGAAGCACTGGTACGGTGAAGTTATTAACTTATCATAGCATATATAACCCAATAACGAAGATGCGCTGCTCTCACCAACGTCACAAGATGATGAATAAGAGAGCGTGTTGACGTTAAAGAGAGCTTAATGGAGTTAAGTGAACTCGGTCGCCAAAAAAAATCATACGCTATTCATTGGTACAGTTTCATATCACAAGGTAGATTGAAATAAGTGGCGAAAGAGCTGAAACCGTTTAACCGGTGAAGTGCAACTTAGCCCTTAAACCCTGTAACTATAGTTGATGTGCTTTCACGTTCAACGGTTTCAACTAGAGAAGTGCAGAAGCCGGAAACTGCAGTAGAAGCGCATTCACATACCGCGTTTTTGCTAGGTAAATTTTGTTCGCTGGTCGGTAAATGCCAAATAAATGGGTCAGAAGTTGAAAATAGCTTGAAGACTGGGAAGTATATTCGACAAGATGTGAGACTATGAGACCCACAAATAAAAAAAACATGAAAATCTTTTGATACGGCTACAGTTATGAATTATTCCATTAGCGTTCTATCTTCCCGCGAATACAACAATCTTTCTCACCTTGTATTTTGCAATGGGTGCAAGCACTGAGCCCAGGTCCTTGGCGGCCACCAGTACAAGTTGAACGTGGTGGGTGAGCATTGTGAAGAGAAGCCACAGAGGGGCGGCGTGCATCAGCGGCAAGTACCCTAGGAATATGTCTCCCTTGCCGAATCCTTCATTCTTGTAGCTGCATGCGAAGAGCATTGACAAGGGTATGAAATTGAGCGCACGACTGTATCGACAATTGCTCGAGAATTTCCGCAATGTTCTTACGCTTTATGGCATGCATTCATGCAGACTATACTCAGAATAGAAAATAAACATTACGAATACTTGTAATCAGGCCCAAAAATTTCAGGACACAATATGCGGCATTGCAACTGGAAGTAGCGCACCCCACAGCTCTCTAAAAATTTTGAATAGGGAAACTTGTGATGTTAATATAGTTGGTGAGCTTATATAGACTGATCTACATTCATGTGTAACGGAAAAAGTCCTTTCCAAGTGGCCGAATTCACAAAAGTGGATAACACAAGTGCTGCAGCTAAGCTTCCTAGGTATGAATAACTGGTCTCGGTAAATAAATAGTTATGGCAAGAAGCCGTCAGAACTGGAAGGCACAATATAATTCAGTGAAAAAGAATGCGCACATTTTCTTTGTTGCATATGCATCACTAAAACAATTCTCTACCATCGATCAATACTGCCGCTGTTGATATACGTTAAATACTGTGCACTGAGGCAGAACTGGCGTATGTACCACTTGAAAGAGCGTAAGATTGGGAGAGTTGGTATTCCATGTCTTGTACTTAATAGCGCATAAAAAGGGGACGAGGCACAGATGGACGACGCGGACACAGCGCTAACTTCCAACAATCGTTTATTCTACGAAGCACTTCACATATATATAGTTAACAGATAGCAGCGCACGCAAGCGCATAAGTACTGGTTTTTTAACACATGACGGTAACGTGGCATGTGTAATAGAAAAGATGAGATCGAAGATGAAACAGGTAAAAAAACGATTAAAAAAGATTTAAAAAAAATTTTTTCTTGTAGCGACAGATTAGGATGCTATCTTCATCACGCCGCCCTCTGTACCTTGTTTAAAAAATCTAATTCGTTTTTCGAAAGATCAATTGAAGGCGTGCTAACACAAGCATCCCCCAAACTAGCGATCTTCGCCGCTTCAATGATCTCACGTGTTGTTTGCATTGGGCTTCTTTCTATCGCTGTGCACTGCTTATAAATGGGACTGCACCCATGCTTTCTACAGTGGAAAGCCAGATGGCCCACTCCTCCAGTTCGCACGTTATTTGCGTGTTCACGCAGCCTATCATTTATACACCTTCCTGTTTGGCCGATGTATTTTTTGCCACATGACAAGGGTAGTTCATACACGATATTGTTCTCACAATGAACATGGCTTTCCTTGTGCTTTGTCTGGCAACGGGGTTTTCCAGAACCACAATAACTGGCCTTGCACAAGTTGGACAGCTTGTTTGGCGCTGAAAAGATGACGCTTACATTTGCGTTGTTGCCAATCTTTTTCAGCCTGTGTGAGATATCGTGGATGTACGGTATTATTGAGCGTTTCTGCTTCCTTTGAACGATGTCCGGAGAAGCGAACTGCTCATTTTGCCCGCGCTTCACGGTCTTAAGGAGGCCTTCGGCCACCGCTGTGATAATATACTGCGGAAAACCAGCCTGTTTGAGGCGTTCCTCTTGCGCAAGGAAACTGGAAAAACACTTATGAGGGCATGAGCGGCGAAGCGCATTCATTAGGGTAGACTTTGCGATGCCTCTTTTAACCAACTTAGAGTGGCCTGAAGAAAATGGCAGTAGTGGCTTGTTCGCCCTTGGTTCATATGCCCAGCACACTTGGTCTCCCTCAAAAAACATTCTTATGTCGAGGAATCGTAAAGTACCGTTTTGAGGCATTTCATGCGTGATAGTGAGCGGGTGCAAACACTTATCAAAAAGGTCTAGCACTTGCGTAAACATCAGGAAAAACCCTCCCGCTTGAACTTGAATCAAGAAGTACAAGGTAGTCGTCAACATACCTATATACCTTCTTTACATTTGGGTTATCTAATCTGGCATCCAGTGTCCTGTTTACACGAGCAAGATAAAGGTCACTTAAAATTGGCGCAATACAGGAACCAATGCAAATTCCTTGTTTTTGGAGATAAAAATTTCCATCCCACTTGAGAACGTTCTCCAAGTGGGATTTTAATAAGTGTTTGCACCCGCTCACTATCACGCATGAAATGCCTCAAAACGGTACTTTACGATTCCTCGACATAAGAATGTTTTTTGAGGGAGACCAAGTGTGCTGGGCATATGAACCAAGGGCGAACAAGCCACTACTGCCATTTTCGTCAGGCCACTCTAAGTTGGTTAAAAGAGGCATCGCAAAGTCTACCCTAATGAATGCGCTTCGCCGCTCATGCCCTCATAAGTGTTTTTCCAGTTTCCTTGCGCAAGAGGAACGCCTCAAACAGGCTGGTTTTCCGCAGTATATTATCAAAGCGGTGTCCGAAGGCCTCCTTAAGACCGTGAAGCGCGGGCAAAATGAGCAGTTCGCTTCTCCGGATATCGTTCAAAGGAAGCAGATACGCTCAATAATACCGTACATCCACGATATCTCACATAGGCTGAAAAAGATTGGCAACAACGCAAATGTAAGCGTCATCTTTTCAGCGCCAAACAAGCTGTCCAACTTGTGCAAGGCCAGCTATTGTGGTTCTGGAAAACCCCGTTGCCAGACAAAGCACAAGGAAAGCCATGTTCATTGTGAGAACAATATCGTGTATGAACTACCCTTGTCATGTGGCAAAAAATACATCGGCCAAACAGGAAGGTGTATAAATGATAGGCTGCGTGAACACGCAAATAACGTGCGAACTGGAGGAGTGGGCCATCTGGCTTTCCACTGTAGAAAGCATGGGTGCAGTCCCATTTATAAGCAGTGCACAGCGATAGGAAGAAGCCCAATGCAAACAACACGTGAGATCATTGAAGCGGCGAAGATCGCTAGTTTGGGGGATGCTTGTGTTAGCGCGCCTTCAATTGATCTTTCGAAAAAAGAATTAGATTTTTTAAACAAGGTACAGAGGGTGGCGTGATGAAGATAGCATCCTAATCTGTCGCTACAAGAAAAAAATTTTTTAAATCTTTTTTAATCGTTTTTTCACCTTTTTCATCTTCGATCTCATCTTTTCCATTACACATGCCACGTTACCGTCATGTGTTAAAAAACCAGTACTTATGTGCTTGCGTGCGCTGCTATCTGTTAACTATATATATGTGAAGTGCTTCGTAGAATAAACGATTGTTGGAAGTTAGCGCTGTGTCCGCGTCGTCCATCTGTGCCTCGTCCCCTTTTTATGCGCTATTAAGTACAAGGTATGTACCACTGTTCGCCTCGTATATACCACACACCCCGGGACAGTATAATGGACATTGTATCGGTTGTACTTCAGAGTGACATTATTGTACAATACACTAGTGAGAATTTGTAAGTACCATTTGTTTCATGAAAAAATGTGACCCGATGCCGAAGGCTGTGCTGTATAACGCAGGTTCTTAAAGTACTACCTGTCACGAGGGAAAAAAATCCTGGAAGCTGGCTGGTGACGCACGCGTAAGACGTCCAAATGGTGACTTTGGCACGACAGAAGCATGCGTGCCTTTGTGGCCTGGTGGTTAGAGCTTGGGCTGCTGTGCTGCATGACAGGGTCGATCCCACCGTAGGTCACACCGCTCTTTATAGCTTATAGGCTGCCAAACTGAAGTTTATCGCGACAAGCCAGCGCCACTGCTTTTCCTAGCGAAGAGCCGCGTCACCATCTATCAGCGCGGGTACAATAAACTGGCGACCATTGGAAATGCCAAAGTTTGCCGTTTTCCCGAAGCCTTGCTCTCATTCGCGGGGACAATGTTGCTTAGCCATAGCTCAGTCATGACGATATCCTCGGGACGATGAGAATATCGCTGCAGCCCTACTTCGACGCATTAAGCGGCGGCTGATTGGCGTGTGCGAGGTACATTGTGCGTTCTCGTGTTTGTTTGAAAACGTGCGTCGACTGTTTCGACAAGCATCTTGAACGGTAACACTTATTTAGTTGGAAATTGCTAGTAGTTGAGCGTTTATTCCGGGCTTAAGATTGGGTAGCCCATCTGTCAAAAGAATCCGCACAGTACTGTATGACATATTCAAAGCGCGAAATCAGTTCAGTTCAATGCAATTTTATTAATAAGTATATTAGTACAAGAACAGTACTATACAGGAAGGGGTCCTAAAGTAAAAACTGCAGGCGGGAACCCTTACAATAAATTACATATCGAGCAATAAAACGAACCTAGCATTGCATAGGTGAAAAATTAATAAGCACATGATTAATTGAGGAGAGGAGAGCAGCGGCTGTTTGAATCGCTTTCACTGTCGGTCATTCTTTAATACCGCTGCAACCCGGCGCTTTTAGTTGCGATCAAGTCGGAAGCCGAGCAATTTTCTGGACTGCAATCAAGAATGGTCGCTGCCACACGGTCCAACACTCCAGATCAATATTTAGCAGCCAAAAAGCTCGAAATAAACGCTAACAGTGAGAGACGAGTGCTCACTGTTATCTTTTGTTTTGAGTGTTTTTTTGTGTTGCTAAGCATCACGTTAAGTAAACACCAACTCGCCCAAGAAGTTATTCCGGATAGAGTTCGTTGAGATCAGTCAGCGTGACGGCGCTTACGACAGTCTACGACCGCGATCTACTCGGTTCAGATCGTGAAACATCGTGGTCGAAAGTGCCCGTGTAGAAGCCCTATCTAGATTAGACTAGATCGCTATCCAAAGTACCTGTGTGACACTGGTAGTAATTCGTCATGAGTTTCGGGACCTCAGTGAAGTCGCCGTCGTTGTGTCGCGCGACTCGATGGCAAACGCTTCTCCCTTGGTACTTGTAAGGCGTCCGCCAGAATTTCTTAACACTTTATTACTACGTGACAAATTATTTGCCTCTTTGTTTTTAAGATTGTGATCGCATCACATCACTCGCTCCACCTGCACGATGCTGCCTCTGCTGCCGGCGCTCAGCGGTGGCGGAAGATGAGGCTACGAGCCCCAGTGTCTCATATAATAATAGGCGCCGGTTACCCGCGAGAGCCCCCTCGACTGAGTACACGACACAGATAAAGACTGGGCATGCAAAAGCAAACAATGGCGACTTATTTGACTCAACAACATCAGTAGTTCACGCTTGTCTCCTCTATTTCAGCCAGGAAATAAGTAAGATTTCACGGGTTGCTGTAGGCCCTTCGGGTTTTCAAGGCTGTTTTGGCACTGAACGGCAGGCTCGTGCGAACAGGCGCTCGAGAGGCAAAACCTTGCAGGCCATACTCCCGTACACAACACGTTGACGCGACACGCGCGCTGGCTACTTACGTGGGTCAGCAGCGTTCATAGCACTGCCTGGCCCAGGTTTGGGAGTCTATAGGTGGATTGCATCCACTTTAGAGGCATCAAGTTTCTTTAACGAAAAATATAAACTCATCCGGAAAGCCATGCAGTCAAACGCCCCATCTCTAAGCGCCAGGTGTCCCGAGAACACAGAAGTCTGAGCGTGTTGCGCACACGGGTGATCACCTCACATTGTAAGTCGCATACATCGCATGCCTCGAAACTTAGCGGTGCTAACTTCTGGCCTTTCTTATCATCAGCCCCTCCCGGCTGGCCGATACCGGCGATAATGTAACCGAACGCAACTCGGACCACTGACGAAGCGAGAAAAGAATGAGAGCAGATTCTTGTCAATATTCTGACCAAGCATTATTGTTTCCTTGCCAAAAGAATGTGAAATCAAGACAAATTTTGCAGCATTTTCTGACCGTACGGTTTGACATACGGCTGACTACTGAAAATAAGTACATGCAATTCTCATGCAGGCTCTGCATATGCGGTCTGGGACACTTACCATCCACAATAAACCGTTAGTAGCCTGTAGGACCCGCCGGGGTTGCTTAGTGGCATTGGTGTTGAGCTGTTAAGCACCGGGTCGCGGGAATGAATCGCGGCCACGGCGGCCGCATTTAGACGGGGACGAATTGCGAAAACACACGTGTACTTAGATTTAAGTGCACGCTAAAACACCAGGTGGCTCAAATTATTCTGGAGTTCTCCACTACGGTGTTCTTCATGATCCGATCGTGGTTTTGCCACGTAAACCCCATAATTTATTATTTTTATTTAGTGTGTAGGTTAGTTTGTCGGTATCCCTGTACTTCATAGCACTTTC
Organism: Dermacentor silvarum; assembly: GCF_013339745.2. Lineage (NCBI taxonomy): Eukaryota > Metazoa > Arthropoda > Arachnida > Ixodida > Ixodidae > Dermacentor > Dermacentor silvarum. The sequence goes on from NC_051163.1 coordinate 127,037,504, forward strand.
TCTCTTGTGGCTTTGCCGCTGGGCACGACGCCGTGGTGGAGCAAATCAAGTCAACTTCACAGGGTCTTCAGGTGCCAGTTTCCGGGTCAAGGTCACAGAAGGAGGAAGTGTCGCCCCAGCCCCAAGTTCCAGGAGAGAGACTTCGTTCAGCCAATTTATATTGTTAGCAAGAGAGCAGACCCACGCGGGAAGTATAGCTTGCGTGTCCATGGGTAAATGTGATGTTAGGCTGATGGAGAAGGGGTCAGAGGGAAGGAAATAACAAGCTGTGCTGTCGGGTGAAAGAGATTGGGTGAGCCGGTTGTCTAAATAATATAGTGGTTCTGACAATTACACTGCTACAAGTTGACTTCGATGGTTAAATGGAATCACGTTAGATGTCATATGAATCCTGCCATGAAGCGGGACACTCATTAGGGTAGTTAGAATTTTAATACAGGTTAAGGCCGAAAAGCTGGTGTCCATAGAGTCAGCCACCTTTAAGAAGCGTGGCAGTGCAGTTCCTCGATGCAATATCTGTACCACTGCAAGTTGCATGAAAATATTTGGTTTCTTGTTCATATTCTAGGATGCCAGATTGATTATGATTTGTTTACACTCTCTCAAATGAACTGTTTTGTGTATTTGCTGACGCAATAGAGAATCAGGGAGAGTAAATAGAGTAAATGCGTCAAATTGACGGCTGCGGAGACAGTTTCTGCAAGAACACGCCACGGCAGGCACAACAAAACAAAACGCCACGTTCGAGAATTAGGTTCGTTGTTACACTGAGCGGCCCGCAACGTGCCAGTGCGCGTTCCGAAGGGCCTCAATAAAATTTTTCTATTAGACAGCCAATGAACGAAGGCCTCTTCTTTCTCTTAACGTTGGAAAGGCAAACAAAAAGCCCTTAGTGAAAGGCAGTTGTGCATAAACACAGAAACACTGTTACCTTACAGATCGGCTGAAGAGATAGGGAGCGATATCCAACAAAATACATTGTTTTGATATCATCATGTATTGTGATTGCTCATCGCCACCTGCTTTGGTGGCCAGAAGACATGGTTTAATTGTTCTTGAAGAGAACACAGATGGTGGGGTAAAAAGGCTGCATGGTCAATTTGAAATGCCTCACTTTCTAAAATTCATGCGTGCTTTACTCCGACATGTATGCTCGTAAAATTACTTCCGTTACACAACAATGCTTTATACATTCTTCAATGTCAGACGCCGTCGGACAATTCGTAGTGCGACGCTTGCGTATTGCGAAGGTGGTGCGTTAAACCCCAACCGCGGCAAGTTGTTCTCCCGGCCAAGTTCATTCCCATTTCGCTTATCACCTCTACACTTAAAGTGAAAACTGCCAATACTCCCTGTGATCACTAATTGGCTTAATCTTTTGTTGGCTTAGTAGGGTTGCGATTAACGTAAAGTGATTGTGACTAACCTCCATTCCGCTTCTTCTGGTTCATCTGTCTCTTAACTTCAGTCGGATTTACATTTTGTTTGGTAACAGTGATCTTCTTTTCTAAAATACGAGAGCGAATCAGAGTTTCCTTCTCCCATTTTTTATTAGCCAGAATAACGTACATACAGGTAATTGCAAATATACGTACTGCTCTACGTACCTTACACTTTGCTTTTATATAGTCCCCACAGCGGTTCACACATTTGTCCCATCGCAGCACTAAATTTAGTGAATGCTGTCCTCAGTCAGCGACGCACGTGGCCTCCCCGAAAGCTCATTGTCATTCAAGTCTTCACGACCTTTTGCGAACTCACAACACCACCACCTAACACTTCTCATGATCACCATCAGCCTATTTGTCCATTGCAGGACAAAGGCCTCTCCCTGCGATCCCCAATTACCCCTGTATTGCGCTAGCTGATTCCAACTTGCACCTGGGAATTTCCTAACTTCATCACTCCACCTAGTTTTTTGGCGTCCTCGATTGCGCTTCCCTTCTCTTCGCACCCATTCTGTAACTCTATTGGTCCACCGGTTACACATCCTACGCATTACATGGCCTGCCCAGTTCCATTTCTTTCTCTTAATGTCAGCTAGAATACCGGTTATCCCTTGCTTGCTCTCTAATACACACCGCTCTCTTCCTGCCTCTTAGCGTTAGGCCTAACATTTTTCATTCCATCGCTATTTGTGCGGTGCGTAACTTGTTCTCGAGCTGATTTGTTCACCTCTAAGTCTCTGCCCCAAATGTTAGCACCGGTAGAATGCAACGACTCTACACTTTTCTTTTCAGCGATAGTGGTAAGCTCCCAGTCAGGATTTCCTAATACCTGCCCATCCACGCAGAAATTTCCTTCTCATGATCAGGGTCCCCTGTGAGTAACTGACCTAGATAAACGTAGTCCTTCACAGACTCTAGGAGGTGACTGGTGATCCTGAACTTTTGTTCCCTTGCCATTCTATTGAACATTATCTTTGTATTCTGCATATTATTATTCAATCACACTCTTACACTTTCTAGGTTAAGGTCCTCAACCATTTGTCGTGGTTTGTCCCCATTGTTGCTGAATAGGACAATGTCATCTGCAAACCGAAGGTTACTGAGATATTTGCCGTTGATTCTCACTCCTAACCCTTCCCAGTCTAAGAGCTGGAATACTTCTATGCATGCAGTGAATAGCATTGGAGAGATTGTGTCTCCTTGCCTGACCCCTTTCTTTGATAGGTAAACTGCTACTTTTCTTCTGGAGAACCACGGTAGCTGGGGAATCACTGTAGATATTTGCCAAGATATCCATGTATGCCTCCTGTACTCCTTAATTACGCAATGCCTCTATGACTGCTGGTATCTGTACTGAATCAAAGGCCTTTTGATAATGTATGAAAGCCATATAGAGAGGTTGACTGCACTTCGTAGATTTCTCGATTACCTGATTGATGACATGGATATGATACGTCGTAGAATATTGTCACGTAGTACTGACAGTGAACACATGTATACGTGTCAATATCCCTTCCTGAAGTCCGCCTGTTCTCTTGGTTGACTGGAGTTAAGTGTTGCCCTGACTTTATTGGAAATTATCTTGGTGAATATTTTATACGACACTGAAAGGAAGCAATGGGCCCATAATTCTTCACTTCTTTGACACCCCCTTCTTATGGATTAGTATAATATTGGCGGTCTTCCAGATCTCTGGTACACTTAGTCGTCAGGCATTGCGTATAAAGGGCCGGAAGCTTTTCAAGCATAATACCTCCTTCATCTTTGATCAAATCGACTGTTATTCCATCTTCCCCAACAGCTTTTCCCCTGGTCATGTCTTTCAATGCCCTTCTAACTTCATCGCTAGTTATAGAAGGAGCCTCTGTATCCGGTTCATCACTACTTCGAATGAGAGTAGCTTGGCTGTTCTGGGTCAGTACAGAATTCTATAGCTGCTTTTAGTGTGTCAAAGGAATTGCGGATGATATTACCCTGCTTATGTTTCACTGTATACATCTTGTCCTTGTCCTATGCTAAGTTTTCTTCTCACTGATTTCATGTCGTGTTCATATTTTGCTGGTACCTCAATTTTTTCCATGTTATATTTTCGAATATCCCTTCTTGTTGATCAGTTTTGACAGTTCAGCGAATTCTCTTTGATTTCTCGAGTTTGACACTTTCATGTTTCGTAGTTTCTTTATAAGGTCCTTTGATACTTGGGAGAGCTTACCTACTGGCTGCCTTGGTGCCTTGCCTCCCACTTCAATTGCTGCTTCTAAAATGAGCCTAGGTACAGTTTAATTCATTACCTCTATGCTGTCGTCATCAGCCTGTTATAAGCTGCATATTTGTTTGCGTGCACCAGCCTCAATTGGTCTGCCTTTACCCTTGCTGCGTCTAGGTTGACCTGTTTCTTCTTAACTGTTTTTATTCTTTCTCTCTTCAAATTAAGAGAAATCCCAGACCTCACTAACCTATGGTCACTTCACTTTACCCTACCTAACACTTACCTACCTACCTACCTACCTACCTACCTACCTACCTACCTACCTACCTACCTACCTACCTACCTACCTACCTACCTACCTAACATCGGCAGAGAGTATGAAATGTATTTCATTACTTGTTTCTCATGTTAGGGCTTTTCCAGGTTCACTTCCTGTTACCGCGTTTCCTGAAGAAGGTATTCATTATACAGAGCCCATTCCTTTCCGCGAATTCTACCAACATCTCACCTCTAGTGTTCCTAGAACCGATGCCGTAGTTCCCAATTGCTTGCTCACGTCTGCTTTTGCATTTAAGTCGGCTATGACTGCAGTATGCTGAGCTTGCAATTTTCTCAGTGCTAATTCAACATCTTCATAAAACTGTTCTATTTCTTCATCACCGCGACTGGAGGTTCGACGTAGGCTTATACTACTTTCATTCTATACCTCCTGTTCAGCTTCATTACGACGACTGCTAGCTTATCACTAATGCTGTAGAAGGCATCAATGTTACCCGCTATGGCCTTATGAACTAGAAATCCTACCCAGAATTCGCTTATCTATAAGACCTCTGTAGCAGAAGACGGGGCTTTGCACTCTATAAGCCTCACCAGTTTCTAACATCATTAAGGCCAATAATATCCCAGGCAATGCGTGTTAATTCTTCAAATAGCCCTGCTAAGCTAGCTTCAGCTCGATAGAGTGTGCATGTTGAATGTTGCCAGGTTCAGTTTCCAGTGGCGGCCTGTCCTGACCCCGAGATTTTTAGCACCCTCTGCCGCGTTGCAGGTCTGACCGCCGCCTTGAGCAGGCGCGCCGCAGCCGCTGAGGACTGAGGGCCATGCGATAATTGTAAGAATCATGAGGGAGGTAGCGGCCGAATACTGTACCAGGGAGGCCAATTCCTGTTATGTTAAGTTAGTGACTTTGTTGAAGCTTAGTGGCCTTCCTAATTTGGTTGCACCTGGACTAGTATAGCCCCACTAGCTCTTGGCGATATTTTTACCGCTGTCAGGCGCCACTCCATGCCTGAAAATGTAGTGGACTGGAGGAGGTTTCGAACTTACGATCTTCAGATGAGAAGCCGGGTGTTCTACCTTCTCATAGCGAGAGACATACGTTGGCTGCATTTCCTTGTAAATTTCAATGGGCGTTCGGCCCTTGATCTATAGAAAACGAATCGCACTTCGTTGCTCGATCGTTTTTTTCTGCCGGCATCTTCAACAAATGAAACCAGCGCCGTACCGCGCTACTCGTAGATAAGGACGGGCCAGTCCAAGAAAGGTCCACTGCGGGGAATAGATGTGTTGACTTCGCATTTACAGCCGTAATTTGGCTAAAATAATTAGGGGCGAAGACTTTCTGATTCGCCTTCGTATAAAGCTACATGTATGAATGTGCTACGGCTGTTACTTCTGCTATGCAGCCTATAGTCTTGTGACTGCCTGTGTTTGGCTTGCAGTGTCGGCAACCGCATTCTGAGAAAAGATGTAAATAGTTCGGACGTTCTAGTGCACGGAAAAAGAAACCTAGGGGACGGGTTTATTCATTGTCCCTGACATCCCTAAGTCCATAGAATATCCATGCCTGCGCGGATGTTACAAACTCACGTGTATTTTTAAAGTCATACCAGTGACAAATCTTTTGCTGAGTGCACGAGTTCTCACCCAAAAGTCACAAGTTCTGCGATGAAGTTGCGATGACTTATGAGGCCAGCCTTAGGTAAACCGGTAGACCCACTGGAGTGGAACACAATGACAACGTCCTCTGGGTCAGCGGGCACTGGTCGCTTGAAAAGGTTCCGAGGAGTCTCCCTAAGCTTCGCGATGTTCGCCATGCCTTCACGCTCACCAGCTGTCACCAGGGCCTGCACTCCACGAAAACGATGAGATACCGGTTTTAGTCAAATAGAGAAGCTTAACTTGGATAGTATGACACTTCAATATCTTCGCTGGTTACATCTAGTACAGAGTCTCACTCTACAAGAGTGAGATTCCTTTGCAGAGTCTCACTCTACATGTGAGGCTCTGCAAAATATAATATCGCCTGAATTGTTGATGTCACTTCTTTTTCCATTATTGTAAAACGTCTTGTTACTATCAATCCCAAGTTTCCCTCTTGTTTGTTTTTTGTTTCATACGCTCATTAGTGTTTTTGTATTCCTTCCTATGTTGTAGTTTTGAACGGTACTTACTGCTTAAAATCAGTTTTGGAAGCTATGTTACTCCTACACATCCAAATAAAGTTTATATATATATATATATATATATATATATATATATATATATATATATATACATACATACATGTCACTCCTACCTCATCGTTGCAACTCGTCGTGAGAAGTACAGCGTTTCACGGCTTGAAGATGTGGCTTTAAAAAAGGTAAAATATAAAGCACTCACCGAAGTATCACAGTTAAGAGAGCATAGATAGCCGACCTAGGAATTCAGCTGCAACGGCCTCTAACGTTGCACATTTTCAGGCAATGTTTTTTCAGACTATTTGTAATAAGTAAATTCATTGCAATATTGTGCTTAGCTTGGCACAAAAATATTGGATGTGTTTGAAACTAATAAACTATATCTTTTGGCATTTCCTTCTTTCTCTGAAGAACATTTCTGAAAATCTTTATGCAGACAAATAGCTGTACTGAAACTGCACTTCTCGTCCAAAAGGAAATATTCTGGAACATTTCGAAAATACGACCATGACATTAGGTATCTTCTTAGACTTCAGCAAGGCCTTTGATCGAGTCAACCATCAAATACTACTGGATAAATTAGAACGCTATGGTTTTAGAGGAACGGCCTTGCAACTAATCCAAAGCTATTTAAACTCTCGCCTTCAATACGCCGAAATAAACAAACAGAAATTCGGGCTGATGCCCCTTGAGTCGGGAGTTCCTCAGGGAAGTATACGGGGACCGATATTCTTCCTTTTTTACATAAATGATATCGTACAAATTTATAATAAATGCCAATACCTTATATATGCAGACGATTGCTCAGTCCTTATAGATGGCATCAATATGAAGGAAATAGTACCTAAGGCTACGGCCTTCTGTCAGCTACTTTACCTGTGGTGTAAAATAAATCAGCTTAACCAAAATGAATCAAAAACGAAGTGCGTCCTGTTTCGTCCACTGGGAACTGCGGAAACAGTAACTGGATTCATAACCCTAGGTCCTTACGAAATCACCATTGAAAAGTCGGTAAAATTACTCGGAGTCATTTTTACGGAGCACATGTCTTGGAATGAGCACACAAAAAACCTACTAACGAAGTTAAGCAAAGCTGCTGGTGTGCTAAGTCGTTGTCGCCACATACTTCCAGCGAATGTGAAAAGGGCTTTAAATTGCGCCTTGTTGAATTCCCACTTGTATTACTGCGTATCATTCTGGGGAAACACCACACTTACAAACCTACACAAACTTACAATAATGCAGAAAAAGGCAGTGCGGTGCATACATAACGCCTCGTTTCTAGAACATACAGATCCTCTATTTCGTAAGCATAGAATAATAAAGGCGGGCAAAATGTACCTCCACAAATTAGTACTAATATATAAAAATGCTCAACTTGGCAAAATTGAAAAGCTTTTAGACCTAGCAAATTTAAAAGAAAACATAGCGTTGTACCCTTTTAGGTACAAGCCACCTTTTGAAATTCCTTTCTCCCGTACACATTATGGCACAGAAAGGATTCGACACAGAATGCCACTTACATTGAACGAATACTATGCAGGAGATATAGACATACTAACACGTACTAACAAAAAAGGAAATATTTGATCTTTCTGTACTTCCTAGTATCTAGTATCTTGAATAGATCTTTCTTGATTTACTTATGCTAAAACGTTTGAATAATGTTTATGGTGATATCTTATACCTGTCCTCATGTAGTATCTCTTTGTATTTTGTTTTCAATACTTCATATTATGCTGCTCGTACATTCTCTAAGACGGTTGATCTTCATTTAAAGCTGCAAAAGAAAAATGAAAAACTTCTCTGTATGCTCATTTCCTGCATGCATATTGGCTGCTGTACGGGTGGCAAGAGCTCAGTCAAGCTGCGACAAAGCAGCTTTTTTTCTTGCCACCTATTTTCGTTGTATCGTGTACATGAAAGACGGAAATAAACTGATTGATTGACATACCCCATGTCAATCGTCACCTAAAATAATGTAGTTCCTTCACCAAAGCGGTTCTCTGTAACGATACCTATCACTCAGAAGTAAAATGGATGCAATTTAGGTTAGCATAATGTTCAATAACCCTAAGCTTAACGTTTGTGCTCTACTCCTTGCTACCGCCGTACAAAAATGGGAAAAATAGGACGCGTCCTCAAACGTGGATGTCGTGAGTAAAGGGGATAGTCAAAAAAAGGTTAGATACAAAGGGCACAAATTTTAAATCATTTCCGTATGCAAAGCTTTTAATAGTTCTGATGACAAAACATTTCATTTCCTTCAGTAGGTGGCACAAGTATTTCTCAACAATTCACACAAGAGAAAGCTTATTCGGAAAATGGAGCGGTTGCAGAGGAAATGTTCGTTTTCTCAGCAAAAGTGGTGTTTTGAGAAAACGTGATTTAAACTTGTAATTTCGGACAAGTTTGCGTAAAATTCTCCTGTTGCGTAATTTTCGCGGTTGTTTTCTTCTGGTCTCGTTTAATTATTATTTATTTCACTCGCCTTGATCTTCCGCCTTTTTTGGTGTTGTCTAGCTGTGTTACAAAGAATGAGGCAACACCACATTGCAGCACCCTTCCTTAAACAACCTGGCCGAAAAAAAAAAGCTTTCTCGTTCTCATCTCATACGAATATGCTTAAGGATCCTTCAACCTTTTTTTCTTTCTTTCTTCGTCGTAGTTGGTGAATTGGTGTAGGGCGTACGCGTTTCAATTCACGCTCTTCCCCTGAGTCCTCCTCGACGAGGGAGCGCTTCGTCGACGAGTCATCTGCCGACGTCGACACTAAGCCGAAAACCTCGACATCAGACTAACTGCCGCTACTTGTTGCAGAATCACTATCCATGCTGCTGCGACAGTACATACACAGAAGCTGAAGGCAAACTGAGACGGCGGGCGAGGGCGCGCTCCTTTTGTAGATGCTACGTCTGCGGCCACATGTTTACCGCGCCGACTATTCAAATCCGCTTTCCTTCTCCCTTTCGAGTCGGGGCTTCCCCTTCTGCTGCGGGGATTTCCCTCTCCTTCGCCGCGACTGCTGGCGGTTGCTGCGGCGAAGTGGAGCGCGCGTGGAGTGTTGCAGTGGAAGGCGTCGGCACCGGCGTCAATTCCGGTGGGAAAGGTCACGTGCTTTCCGGGCACGGCTTTGGCTGACGCCTTTTGCGGACGCCAGCCGGGTGCGCGTTTTCGCCAACATAGCCAAGAAACGCTTTCGCGTTAAAAGGATTATTTTACAGCGAAGCTGTAATCGGAGAGGTTCCAGGAGATCGCGTCCGGTGACAAATGGATGTGGATCAACAATTTCAGACGCGTTGCGCCACCTTGTGGCTGCGTATAAAAATGGCGGGATCGTAACAAAACTTTGCACCACGCCGCGCTTTTCGCAGGACCTTATGTTTGCTTCTTCATTACTTGACGTAGCTCACCCTGGCGGCCACATGAGCGCGTCAGCCTAGCACGTGCGCTGCGATTGGCGTATCGGTCTTTAAGAAAAATACGTTGTAATCTCTCCTATATCGTGTGTAGGTTTTTGTCGGTGCGTTAGCGGACATCGCTCTGGAGGGTCGCGCCCCTTGCGGTGCCGGCTGAAAGTTACATCGCTCCAAAGCGTACCTTCACCTTGTGACGCCCACTGAAATATTCGGGGTTTTCGTATGACGTCGCGTAGCTTCTGCCCCGGCGGCCACGCGCGTGTCGCGCTAGTACGCGCGCCGCGATTGGGCAGTCGCACTCTAAAATAAAACTTAGTCTCTCTTCTACAATCGTGTGCACCTTTGTATGTGAAGTTTGCGTTTAGTGCCGTTGTACATCGCTCCGGAGCATAGCCCCACCTTGCGGCGTGGGCTGAAACGTACATCGCTTCAAAGCGTAGCGCTACCTTGTAGCGCCCACTGAAATCACCGGGGTTTCGCGGAGAAAAGTGATTGAGCGCGGCGGCGAGGGAAAGAGACCACCGACGAGTAGCGGGCCGCGGACGCCAAGCGCAAGCGAGCTGCCCGCCTCGACAGCGAGGCGGAAAGAAATACGAACCATCCAGGTGGCTCTGATCCCGCAAACTTGGGACGTTTCACCGGAGCAACGGTCAATCACCACATACACAGCTTCTCTGGTCAGCCATGTTCTTATAGCGGAATGACACTGAATTTTTGTCATTGTTACCATCGCTGTAACTAATTGCATTGTAACCAACGGTTCTTACAAGCGTCGTTCTTGGGCCTTCACATAAAATCAAGTGCTTGCGCGGGAACAATCGCGACAATTATGGTGCCTTTGGGGTGTAAACTTAACAAGTGAAAACCTAAGCGAACTACAGGCACTATATTTGTTACCGATTATACAAGTAAACGTATTGATACATTTTAAATCTAGAATAACAAAGTAAACGGCACAGCCCGTTGCCCAAACTTGTTTGGGGAGAAGGTAGGGTCAGGGCGGAGCGACGTTCATGGCGCCATACTTAAGTACCTCCCGGTGCGCATCTGACGATGCCACTTGGTGCAAGTATTTGTCAAGGATGCTGTCATATTTTGGCGTTGATATTTAAAAAAATTGAATTTTCAGTCAAGTTGGCTATCTAGCCCCCTTACGGAATAAAATTTTATGCTCACGTGAGCGGGCCCAAGTTCCCTTCAAAAGGTCCATACAACTACTATAAAAGAGAAGGCCTCATAAGGCACAACTAAATGAGAGAAGTTTGAGACGTTTAGAAATAGCATACGAAAGCGATTTACCTTCCCGAGCTTTAGGCTCAGTTTTGTGCATACAGATCCAAAATTGGCTTTGGGTATGTTTCTATGCGAGGCCTATAGCAAGCAGTTAGTTTTGTTCCATCATTTCCAATGTCATTTAACCTCTCGACGTGCTCTGTCATCGCTGGCAAACTAATTTACGTGCCTAAATTAAGTAGGATGCGCTGCGAAGACATCTGGCATACCTTGACGGAAGGCACGTGTTGGCACACGTCTTGAACTTTGTCAGCGCTTTCCATGTCGCAGTAGATCACACTCGGTTTCGTCGTCATGAGAACTCGCGTCATCTCCCCTGCGGCGAGAACGACAAATAGAAAGGTGATTTTGATGATGGTTTTAGTAACGTGCTCATGCCCTGAGATAACGGGGCATGAACTCGCACAGCATCGGCCTGGTCACGCTTCTAGTACACATTTTTTTTCGGCGCTGATTCTTCTTTTTAAGTATGCCAATGCTTAAATATTACCCTGAAAATTCAAGCAGAATCCCGGCAGAGCTCATATGCCTCTAGCCTGATCATCCAAGGCAGTGCATACCGTATATCCCAGACAACGTTAGCCACGTGGTGCAACGACAAATCAAAACAAAAAGAAACATGGTCCAAGATACAATCTGATGACCTAAGGCGTTCGTTCGTCAGGCCACTGCTTAGTTACCTGTGTACGTACTTATTTATTTTGCCCGGTGACCATCTTTCACCGGCCAACAGATGTTAAAAATTGTCGCCTAGTGCAAGACACGCCCATCTGTATAGGAAGTTTCTAGAATGTTCTTTTACCTGTTCTTAAGGTTGTCGCCGGGCCTTGTGAAATCAAATTGCGTGTACTAAGAGGACAGTGTGTACATTCTGGAACTCACTGGAGCACCAGTGATTACGCTTTAAAGTTCATTGAGTCATGTAAGAATTCGTTGGCCCAATAAAGCGGTAACTTGCTTAAGTTACGCTTTTGACGGTGTCCTATTCGATGCTGGAACGACAGCGTGACGATATCTTAATAACAAGCAAATAAAAGGTTTGGCAGTTTTATCCGAAGGGCAAAGCAATGACAGCGAAAGCCATGTTTAGCATTGAGCGCGAACTACTTAGTCGGTGTTTTAACGATACGCGGTGGCGACATGGCGCGACGGAGCACAGCAGGCGATTGTTGCTGGACTGTAGGAGCAGTGCGTTTGCAGCTAGCGCAAATGTCGCCACGCTGGCTTGATGAAAAGCGTCGCTGTGGCTGTTTAGGCGTCCAACATCAATGCGGCACGAGATGCGACCGGCCATCGGCGAGCACCCAGTGAACTATGTTATAGCGAGGCTCTATATATGGCTAGGTTCTGGCGGATCGCGTCCGCGGACAAAACGACGCGTACAGCAACAATTAGGAAAACGTCGGCCGATCCTAGTGATAGTGCCGAAAGGGTCCAAGCTCAATGGCACATATCCCACTGGGATCGGCGACCTGTAACGCGCCCTTGAACTACCCTTGTCACACGTGGGACCCAAAGAGACAAAAACAATGCCCCGGAGCGATGAACGCTGTTGCCCAAACGCTAGCCTATGATGATACGTGTCGAAACGTCAGTGATACAACGCAATACTCTAGCAACCAATAACTGTGTCCCATTCTCTCTTGACATAGCCATTCTCCTACCGACGTCATCAGTGGCCCCTTAGACTTGGTATGGGTAAGACCCGTGACGCTCGCTCCGAAGAGGAAGAGCGCCCCTTCAAGAGCGCCGGCGCGCTCAACAGAGCGAATGGAGGCGAAAGCGACGAGAAGACGAACGCGCAGCGGCCCAACGTGCTGCGGCCGATGGTGCAAGGTGGGGTGAAGGTAGCCGCCTAAACTCGCTTTCACTCACACGTTAAACATACGGCGAGCGGCGAACCGACAAAGTTATATGTTGTGTCTTTTCTACTATTTCACATAACCAATATATATATATATATATATATATATATATATATATATATATACAAACAAAACTAACATCGCTGGTCCTCCATCTTCAACTAGCGGGAGGGCTCAGTATTTTTTGATAATCTTACGCTTACATTCCGTTACGCTCATACCAGCAACGTACACAGTAGCTCAGAAGGAAAGCTATTGTCCCTGCAGTATGCCGGAGGCACAAGGCAAAACGGCGCCTTGGCTCCGTCAGAAAGCCGAATTAACACCCCGTTCCCAGTATGTACTAATGACCTAAAAAGTTTACGGACCATGGGATCTCAGAAAACGCTAAATATCCGAGCAGCCTTTAAAAGTAGCCAGTATAACCGTACATCACAATGTTATTCGCATATACCAGTAGAGGCTTGAAATGGGAATACGAGGCTGCGTGTTGATGCTGTGGAGATATTCAGCTTTTTGTCAGATCTCTTGGTCCGTAAACTTACTTGGTCGATAGTACGTCCCGCTTGCCTCGTCGTTTTTGCACCGAGACGCACTATGCGTCTCTAGAGACAGTCACCACACGAGCGGCACATGCACTGTCAAAAGCGGGACAACACGACAACTTCGATGGCGGCGGCAATGGCGAACGTGCCTCGAGTGTTCGTATAATTGCTATCGCAGTAAAAAGGAATCCAGAGCAACAAGCTTGCCTGAAGGTAGGTATGGTGCTTCTGGAATGCTTTGGGGAATACATTTTGTTAGCCGTTTTAATTTGACCTTTTTAAAGCACGAGATGCTTTTGAAGCGAAAGCTTCATTACGCTACCTCGGGCAGCCGTCCGCGACTCAACAGCTTTCACCTTGAGAGCTAGAGGTCAAACCACAAGGGAGCATTAGGGCGCGTTTATAAGGCCTCCATGATTGTTCTGGTTAACTTGCGTGTTTTCCAACTATATCAAGCTAGTGTTGCGGACAAGTTCAATATGCAGACTGAGCTTTTAAGTACCTTAACCTTGCTTCATATCTTTGAGGCTAACGTCTTAAAGCAATATAAATGTACGCCTCAACCTGTGCTGTACAAGTCAGTGGCGTAGCCAGAAATTTTGTCCGGGGGGGGGGGGCTCAGGTTGCAGCGCGGCCTCCTCCTTATGGAATTTGTCGAGGGATCAAATGCGTGAATACTAACTGCATTGCCAATGCCATTGTATATTAGTTGCTGCAAAAGAATTATTGAACGCTATGCACTGTCAAGTAAAATATGTGTTTTTTTTTCAAAAAAGAATATATTCGTATGCCCAAAAAATTGTGGCAGAACTAACTGATATCAATGCGTCCGCGTTTTTTTGTCTATTTAATAAGTAAAGAAAGTATCACACGAACTTTAGAACTACATCAGTTCAAAACCGTCAAGGTAGTGCATGCAGCTGATATGAAACACGTTAAGGCCATGAAATGAATAAGTTGAGGACAAATTTTTTGATGAATCTTTGTCATTCAAGAACCCTGTTTACATTTTTGTACATATGAAATGACCAGGGAAAAACCTCAATGACGCTGCCCTTCGTTGCAATATATGTATTGCGCAGCAGCAGCTGTTACCGGTCGTGTATTGCGAGTAATTGCACCGAAATTATAGTCTCAATAGAGAGTACACATAAAAAACAGGAGTTCTACAAAATATACATTATATACAAACGCGAAGATACAACTCGCTAAAGGGCAAGAAAGAGTCGCTGGAAACAAAGTTCACTCCTTCTATACACAAAACCTCGCAACGAGACATTTAAAGATACGTATATGTCTCCAATAAATCTACGTATTTAAGCAAACGTCACTGTGTATAATGCGTCAAACAAGACAAATAAACATGTTGCGCAGTCACAGATAGTAAACTTTGCGCACAGAAAGACAGATGATCCAGGCAAGAACAAAACTACGATCACATAAATCGTGATACTGTACTCCGGCCATGCGGCGGTCGCGACAGTACCATATGTGTAGAATAATAGAGGAATAATGCAGAAATCAGTACAATAATGTGTAATTTAACTGCCTGCACAGCGCCAACAATTCTTGTGCACGCAAAATTAAAGGAGGGTATTGCTTCATTTCAAAAAATAAATAAAAGCAGGTAGCTAAAAAGGAAAGAAAACGACAAACGAAAGCCACAGATGGTGCGGCAAGTTGAACTACCCAATATCCGAGTGTGTTTTTGACAAACGCCACGTGGGCTGAGCTTTCAATGAGCAAGGTCGGTCAAAATTGGTTATTTATGTCCTCGTAATTTTCGTATTCGCATAATTTTGATCATGATGCTCACTGCTAGAATAAACGGCGAAAATTTCTGCGGTTTTAACAGCCAATGAACAGTCATACGTTTTTATAATTAAGAGCTTATGGACCTGAAGGAACAGATCTTTTTACTTACATTAATTTTTGCTGCTTCGCTATGTAAAGGACAAACTTCTCTCGGCAGCGAAGTTGAGCGAAGCGATCAATGACTTCGGACACGTTGATGCCGACGTCTTTGGGGGTGTATTGAAGCGCCAGCCTAACCATGCATTCCACAGACATTGTAGAGCGCAAGTAGTTTTTTTAGTAAACTTAATAAAAAATATTCTCTCTGCTCTGGCAGTGGTGACTGGAAGGGTGACTAGAATCTGCAGCAGTATTTACACATTTACATAAAATCTGAAGTCGTAACGAGAGATGAGAGAATCCGGTGCTAAAACCTAAAACACTCTCTCGATGTCGTTGGCATATTTGTTTAGGTACCTTGCCCAAACAGTAGGATGTTTGATTCCAGCAATGTCCGTCGTTTCGTCAGGAAGTGTGGAGAAGCAGCCTGCTTTTGCATCTAGGCTTTCTTTGATAATTTCACCACAAATTTCTATAATTTGGTTTTGTGCAACTGGGCTTAAATACGAGGCATTACAGGGGCAACTTTCCAAATGGTTCTTCAGATATATGTATCTCCACAATCTGCTCGCGTGCGAATAAGCGCTCTAAAAATACCTGTATTTTCACGGGGGGGGGGGGCTATGCTTAAATCCACAGGGCCACTGAAGGTCTGGCCACGGAGAGCCAGACCTTGTCGCCCGCAAAAGAAAAAAAAATCCTCAATAAGAAGCCGTTTACTTTCTTCTGTTTTCTGATATTCTTCACCTGCCCTGGTCCAGCTGATCGATCACACTGGGCACGCTTCCTGAAAACGTTTGGAGTAAATAATCAGCTGCTAGCTGATAGTCATGGTGATATTTAGTATTTTCGTGTGTGCGGAAGATTGCGAGCGCGTGCTTCAATTTCTGGAAAGGCTAGAACACGAGGGCTCCAGTTCGCGCATGTTGGCCCAATTTTATAAGAACACAAACCCCATAAGGTTCCAGAATTGAAAATCTGTTAAAGTACGCCTTTGGAAATGTCAGTGCACCTTTCACGCCAAAAGTTTATTCGAACTTTATACCCATAAAGTTTCGTAGTTGAAATCCATGCGTTCCGTAGATTCCGCGGCCGCGACAAGATGCCGCAACGCGCCCGCTCGCTATCGAAAAGCCCTTGAAAGTTTGTGCTCGGATTTGGCTCCTTGCTTTACGTGACTCCAGGTGCAAGGGCGTTGCCACGAAATCCGGCCCGAGTTCGTAAGTTTCATGCCGAAATGTCTTTTCGAGCGTGAAAAAGACATTGTCGAAAAATCCAGACTGATTCCTGGCGTCGGTGGTAGTTTTGGTCAGCGGTGCATGCCAGCGCGAAAAAAAATGTTTCTTTTTTTTTGGGGGGGGGGGTGGAGGGCCTGAAGCCCACCAGCCTCCTACCCCCCCCCCCCCCCCCTGGCTACGCCCCTGATACAAGTGTTCGCTTCTAATGGATCCAGAAAGAAGCTGTTGTGATGTCGAAGGTGGTACTTGCTTTAACACGAAAGTGTTTTGAAGCGAGAGCTTCATTACGCTACCTCGGGCAGCCGTCGGCGACTCAAGAGTTTTCACCTTGAGAGCTAGAGGTCAAACCACAAGAGAGCATTATGGCCCGTGTATAGGCCATCGGCACGCGGGCGAGCTTCATCAGACGCCGGGCGCGTCAGAGCGCATTGGCCGGGCGTCCGGTTACGTAGACGCAGGACGCGTTGGAGCACATTGGCCGCGCGTCCGGTTACGTTGGCGGCGCCAGTGCATCGAACCATCGGTCGAACTATAGCCGCTGTTGTTCTCGCCAACATGGCATAACATGGGCGCGCGTTCACGCTACGTCAATCTATATTTCGGCCTTTATGGAGCCCTAAAAGGAGACATTGCTGCCGTTGCCCGAGTAGAGTTGGGCGAAACCATACCTCGGCCACAGCTCGACAATGGGCCTAGCTAGGGCAGTGAAGCTTTCGCTATCAACCAGGGTTAACCAAAGCTAAACCACATCAATTTTTAGCTCCCGTTGTCGGCGACCTTCAAGGGCCCAGAGCCAGAGCCGTTATCCTGGCACTAAAACGAGAACATTCTCGCATCGTTTCGAGAAAAAAAGCGAGATACGGGCAACCAGTCAAAAGTTAGGAAAAAGTGGTCTGTGGCCCCCAACCCTTTATACAGGACAGGATTAAATACGTTAGATACTTCACAAACAAGTTAGAAAAAACAGTGCTTCAGATTTCCTCCTAATGTTTGTTCACAATATCACTCAAGCTATAACCTTTAGTACGCCGAAGTTTTATTTGTCATTTCCAATAGCGACGTTCAACAGGCAGATAGGTTGCCTGTGCTCTTTTGGACACCACCGTTCCGTGAGTCGTGAGTGGTGTGCCACAAGAAGAAAAAGTAGTGACAGACGCTGAGCGCGTTACACTGTTGGAAGAAGGAAAGCGGTTGAAGGCAGCGGCACCACAGGCAGCAAAAAACGCCATATGGTAGTGAGTCCATGCTTACATCTACTCTCGATCACGGGAGAGCCGGCATTTTTTATTGCGATAGCAATTATATGGACACTCAAAAGCAGATTTCTGCCGTCGGCGTCGCCGTCGCCGTCGGCGTCGCCGTCGCCGTCGCCGTCGCCGTCGCCGTGAGGTTCCGTATGACGTCATTTGGAGATGAAATCGTCGCCGCGCGCCGAACGCTGTATGTGCGAGTGAAAGGGCGCGAGGGGCGCGTCTTTCACGGGGAGTGAACGCACGGCGGAGAACAAACGCGCGTTCTGCGCCGTGCTCGCTTAAGGGCTGCAGAAGTAGGCGTCTCTTTTCTCCTTTACAATCACCATATATGTAGAGCAAACGCGCCTTCTTCGGACGCGCGAGAGGCCGTGGGGGAGGGGGAGGGAAGGGAGGCGACGTTTAGCTGCGGCACCAAGTGCCTATTTATATCAGAGGCTCCAGCAACAGTCACCAACGCCGCACGCATTTTGAGCTAACGCGGGCAAAACGCCGATGGCGTCGACAACAGTTCTGCGTGTTGTTGCTACCAAAGCCGCTCACCTTACTTCGTATGACATTGCTGTGTTGCTATCGCATTCATTGCTTCGCCCTTAGGGCGAAACTGTGACATTTTTAACTTACCATGTCTTTATGTAACGTAACTTTTTTCTTCTTGTTCAATAGAACTACTGTCTTGTCCAGCAGCTAGTGCAGCTCAGTGTCAGGCATAGAATTTCCTACAATAATTACTGGACGGAACTCCAGCGCATCAATTGTTCAGCCACCATGGGAATGATGGAAAGTACATGGATTTGTCTTATTTTCGTGCTTGTGGATTAGGACATTCTTGTGGTTTTGTTTATAACGCCTTATATGGCTTCCTTACCCTAAATTTCAGAGCAATCTTCGAAGTGCAGATGATGCTGCGAACACGCACAATCGCTACTAGTTGCAACAGTTCTGCTTGCCGAGGTGCCGAAATCGAAACGCGCCAACCGTCTCAAGGCACTGGCTTGCCCGCGATAAATAAGGGCGTTTTATGTCGCTTGTCGACGCATGCGTCTGTGACGTAGTGGTTTCAATGTCGGTCTTCTGGCTAGAGGTCCTGTGTTGAAATCCTGCCATTGGAAAATTTTGATCGTGTTTATTGAAATATTTCTTACGCAGTCCTTCGGTGAAAATACGAGTTTACAAAATCACGAAACCGTTTTCAGCCAGAAGGACGAAGTTTACGTAAATCCATGTATGTCCCATGTCATTCTCATGCTGACTAGACCGCCCCCATTGCAGCTCCTGTAGACAGTAGCGCCAGAATTTACTCTAGTGATTATTGTATGAACCTCTATGGTTTAGGGCACATGCTTACAATCGCTCCTTTCTGATAGCTGTAGTGGGCCGTGTTATGCCCACTGACTAGTGATTAGGTCTCTGAGTGGCATCGAGGTGACCTTTATTGCGATAGCAATTATATGGACACTCAAAAGCAGATTTCTGCCGTCGGCGTCGCCGTCGCCGTGAGGTTCCGTACGACGTCAATGGAGATGAAAGCGTCGCCGCGCGCCGAACGCTGTATGTGCGAGTGAAAGGGCGCGAGGGGCGCGCGCTTTCACGGGGAGTGAACGCACGGCGGAGAACAAACGCGCGTTCTGCGCCGTGCTCCCTTAAGGGCTGCAGAATTAAGCGTCTCTTTCCTCCTTTGCAATCACCATATATGTAGAGCAAACGCGCCTTCTTCCGACGCGCGAGAGGCCGTGGGGGAGGGCGGGAGGGGGAGGGGGAGAGAAGGGAGGCGACGTTTAACTGCGGCACCAAGTGCCTATTTATATAAGATGCTCCGGCAACAGTCACCAACACCGCACGCATTTTGAGCGAACGGGGGCAAAACGCCGACGGCGTTGACAGCAGTTCTGCGTGTTGCCGGTGCTGCTGCATGTCCAAGTTTATACAGCTGATAAAGCTAATATCATTACTCTGTATAGCTCTCTACAAATTGGCTATCGCAATTGATGCTTCGCCTTTTAGGTGAAACTGCGACAACTTTTTTAAAACGTTGTCGCAGTTTTTTTTGTGTAGTGGCGCAGCGATGGACGCAAAGTTCCGTATAAAGCGACGGAAATAAGAAGCGAGGCCAAGGAAGCTTCACAAGTCTTTAGGCTTTTCTGGGCGAGGGAAGCGAAGGACCGCAGCAATCTTGTCAGGGTCAGGACGTATGCCCTCCTTGCTCACGACATGCCCCAGGACCTTAATAGATCTGCTGGCGAAATGGCATTTCTTCGTGTTGAGCTGAAGACCAGCGTCGGCAAGGCACGTCAGAATTTCATCTAAGCGTTGCAGGTGCTGAGGAAACGTGGATGAAAAGACGACAATGTCATCCAGGTAGCAGAGGCAAGTTTTCCATTTCAGGCCACGCAGCACGGTATCAATCATGCGTTCAAAAGTCGCAGGTGCATTGCATAGCCCGAAAGGCATGACGTTGAATTCGTAAAGTCCATCAGGGGTGGCAAACGCTGTTTTTCTTTATCGTCTTCGTGCATGGGAATTTGCCAATAGCCAGAACGCAGATCGAGGCTCGAAAAGTATTCTGCACCTTGTAGTGAATCAAGGGCGTCGTCAATGCGAGGCATAGGGTATACGTCCTTTCGAGTGATCTTATTGAGGGCCCGGTAATCGACGCAAAAACTCACGGAACCGTCTTTTTTTCGCACCAAAACAACCGGAGATGACCAAGGGCTAGCTGAGGGCCGGATGACCTTCTGTTGTAACATGTCCGCGACATTTTCTTCTATGATTTTCCGCTCGGCTATGGACACGCGGTACGGGCGTCGGCGCACTATCGACGCTTCGTCTGTCTGAATGCGATGCGCTGCCGCTGTGGTTTGGCCCAGAGTCGACGAATGGACATCAAATAAATTTGCGTGTTTGTTCAACAAAGCAAGCAGCTGCTGCATATGTGAAGGTGGCAAGTCACTGCTGATGGCTGCAGTAAGGGCGGAGGGAGAAGCAGTAGCACAAGTAGAAGGGTCTTTGGAAGACATAGTCGTAAGGGGCACGACGCATACAGGCCCTGGGTCGGCCGCGCAAGCCACTGTGGTGCTTTGCGGAAGGAGAATTTTCTCCGATGTCGCGTTCGTGGCGGTGACAAGCGCCGAGCCATTGTAAAATCGAACCACACCTGGCGCAAAAGCGATGCCTTTATGAAGGCAACGGGAAGAGGGCAAGACCAAGACGTCACCATGGTCGATATCGGTCGACATAATGGTAATAATGCGCTGTCGGCCGGGAGGCAGTTCGGTATCTTCCGCAGCGAGCAGGCGCAACGGCGTGTACCTGTCTTCCCCAAGTAAGTAGTCAGTGTCCGTAAGATGGACGACACGTTGGCCACAACAAATAGCCGCGGAAGCAGAAGAGAGAAAATCCCACCCTAAAATAAGTTGATGAGCGCACGGGGACAGCACAGCTAATTGTATATGGTGCAGGATATCATCGATCAGGACACGGGCAGTGCAAAGAGCGGAAGGTCGAACAGGGTCTCCTTGGGCTGCAACTAGGGTCGGTCCATCGTATGGCGTCGTGACTTTTCTGAGACGGGAACATAAATCAGCGTGAATAACAGAAGTTGTCGCACCTGTGTCCACCAAAGCATCGACGGGCACTCCTTGGACAAACACCGAGAGCATATTGGACGGGCGCGCTGGAGGAATATCAGTCCTGGTGTCGTATGCAGTTTGTCCTCCAAAAACTGCATCGCTTAGTTTTCCGGACGAATGTTAGAGTTGAGGGAGACGGGCCGTAGTGGTGACGTGGAGCGGCGGAACGGCGAAGGGGACCGGCGTTTGGCTGAACGGTAAGTGCTTCGGTCTTCAGTCGATTCGGGCGGAGAAGTAGAGCGGAGCGGAGGTGAAGAGAAACGCCGGCGTTGGGAAGAGACTCCACCGGAAAAGTTGCGTTCGGAGATGTCGTATCCCCGACGCTCGTCCTGCTGGCGCTTGCGGCAGAAACGTGAAATATGGCCGCGATAGCCGCAGTAATAGCACGTGGGACGTGACGGACGCCATGGCGGATAGTACAGGGGGCTAGGTGATCCGGGAGTCAGTGCAGTCAAATGGGCTGATGAAAGCTCGGGCGGCATCGTCGAAATGTTTACTGGAGGCGCGGCAGCAACCGACGCGTACGTGCGCAGCGGCACCGTGGAGTTGACGTTGCCTGGAGGCGTGGCAGCAACTTCCGCGTACGTTGGCAGGGACGAGAGACGGAGGGTTGCACGTGCGTGGAGCAGGTCAAGGACGCCAGTTCATCCCTGATGATGTCACGCAAGGCTGCGCTAGAAGGCGCGCTGGGGCACACGGATGGTGACGACAAGCCCATTGACTGTAATTCTTCGCGTATCATTGCTCGTATCACGACACGCAGATGTGGGTCCGCCGTAGAAGAATAGTCACCAACGTCCGGCTGAAGGCGAACAGACTCGAGTTCGTCCAGGCGCTGACACGTTGTAACAACGTCAGCGATTGTAGCGGGGTTCTTAATGGCAAGGGCATTGAAGGCGACTGATCTAATGCCTTTCAGAATGTGGCGCACTTTGTCTGACTCTGGCATAGATGAACTCATACGGCGGCAAAGCGCAAGAACATCCTCTATGTATGATGTGTAAAACTCGCCTGGCTGTTGTTGGCGAGTATCGAGGGTTTTCTTTGCGATGGTAGAACGAACGGCCGGTGTACCAAATACTTGGCGCAGCCGCTGCTTGAAGGCAGCCCAGTCAGTAAAGTCGATCTCGTGGTTGAAGAACCATGTCTTCGCCACACCCGCCAGGTAGAAGGAGACGTGGCGGAGCTTGTTAAGGTCGTCCCAACGATTAGCGGAACTGACTCGCTCGTAGTCGTCGAGCCAGTCCTCCACATCTTCTTCACGAAGACCAGCGAAGAGATGGGGGTCACGCTGGTGGCTGCTGAGGATGTAAGGGGTGGCTGGTGGTGTCAGAACGGTAGCGGTAGAAGTGGAAGGTGGTGCGTCCTCAGACATGCTAGCGGACAGTGGGCCCAAGCGGCGGCCTGAACGTAGCTCCAGGGGGTATAGACTGAGCGGGCAGAGGACTGAGGATCGAAGAGCAACTCCACCACTTATGGCGTCTCTATTGGCACGACGTTTATTCGGCCCGAGTACTCGGCAGCGAACCAGCAAAAGCACACACCCGATGATGATGATCACACATAACTGAAGATGAGGATCGCGCAACGTAGAATGATGATGATAATATACAGATGAAGAAGACGTGCGTAATAAACGCCCACAATATCATTACTCCGTATAGCTCTCTACAAATTTGCTATCGCAATTGATGCTTCGCCTTTCAGGTGAAACTGCGACAACTTTTTTATACAAATACGCATTTGGTGCCGCAGCTAAACGTCGCCTCCCCTCCCTCCATCCGATTCCCCCCACGGCCTTTCGCGCGATAGAATAGGTCGCGTTTGCTCTCTGCCGTGCGTTCGCTCCCCGTGAAAGCGCGCCACGGACGCGCGCTTTCACTCGCACATAAAGCATACGGCGAGCGGCGACGATTTGATCGCCGTTGGACTCTATACGGAACCTCACGGCGACGACGCCGACGGCAGAAATCCGCTTGGAGTGTCCATATAATTGCTATCGCAATAAAAAGAGGAGAGTAACGGTGGGTGGCAGAGTAGAAGGAATCAAATCTGTAGCTGCATTGTTTTCTGTGTGGATGTTATTTCATGCATTCTAAGAAATATACTACCCATTAACAAGGAGTTCAAAATCATAATGCGAAATATAACGTTGCTGCTGTGATGTGTAAGAGTGATAGCCCTCAGCGCTGATTCCAGTTTCAGTTACTGTTTTTCTTGAAGGGTACTTTCACTTTCATGTGTTGTCTTGAAGCAAGTCCCAGACTTTAAGACTGCAGCGGTGATCTCTTCTTATAAGGTACATAAGACTTCTTTCTTCGTCTTTCTGGGGTCTTAGGTGCCAAAACCAGTTCTGATTATGAGGCATACCGTAGTGGAGGGATTCGGATTAATTTTCACCACCTGGGGTTCTTTAACATAAGACTACATGGATATAAAGAAGCACCAATTTTAACTATAAGGCTACAAAAACAATGTAACATGTTATACGTTATTAGTCACATAGTTCTATATTAGTTATATGTTATTGATCACAAACAACGTGACATGCTCATTGTAAGTTAGCAGAAAAACTTGCATAGAATGAGTACCCACTCAATAGAAATACACACCAACTCAAATTTCAACTTTAATACTTCTAATGTTTCCTCTCAGTCAGATCTCGTATGCAGATAATGTTGGTGCAGTTTTCATTACAGCTAGTCGTAAGTTTTCCAGATTTTTAGAGCAGCAAAACGAACTACTTCTTTTGTGCGGTTGCACAAAATAATATTTGCAAACTATAAAAGTAGTAACAGAATACGCGTATTCCCAGAGTGAAAAATATTGGCAGGTAATGTTTACTGGTTTCAACTGTTGATTTTTCATTAGACTGTACTTAACGAGGCGATAGTTCAACCTCATAATTTTCTTTAAAGAAGGGATGTTTCAATCACAAATGGTGCTAACACGAGCATTTAAGGATTACTTGAATTTGAATTTTTTGGTAGGCTTCATGGCGAAAAAAAAAAAAAAACATAGAGCAAAGCAGGACATGCATTCTCCTATGTTCTTCTTGCTGTTTAGTTTCCTGTTTTGCTTTTTGCTGTCTAGGTTTTCGCACTCGTTTCTTTTACATTACCCGGAGAGTTATTGGCACAGATTGCGCTGGCTATGTAGGAACTTTTTTATACAGCAATAATGGAGGTGCTACACAAAAAGAAGGTGCGGTTTCTCCTATCATGTAGGGACATTTTTATACAGCATTAATGGAGGTGCTATACAAAAAGAAGGCGCGGTTTCTCCTACCAAGTAGGGACATTTTTATACAGCAATAATTGAGGTGCTAAACAAAAAGAACGTGCGGCTTCTCCTACCAGGTCGTCATGCTTTCGGTCCTACGAAGCTCATCCTATAATATTTGAGGGAAATGTGATAAACGATTCAGACGAATCTTGTGACAGGAACATAAGGGGCAATTAATACATCAAATGCCAGAGCTGTGATCAGTGTTTACTCACTCTCATTAAACGCGGTCTTCACGCAGGTGATCTTTGCGCCGGCGAAGATGGCAGCGATGAACGCCATCACCAGGTCGATGCTGTTGACGGACGCAAATGCTACTGTGTCTCCTGGTTCGAGGCCGATAGCTTGGAATCCAGCGGCAATACGCTCGCAAGCATCCACGATTTCCATTCCGGTGTAGCGATGCCCGGTGGCCGCATCAATCTGCATCAAGCGTTCTAATGAGTTCACCCTTGAGTAAATTATGTATATATTTTGCTTATAACTTTCTTGTAGGCTTAAGAAAATGGCGTCCCTTTATTATTTATTCGAATGCTTATGAGAGCCAAGAATAAACTAGCAATTTCTCTCGTTTATGTTATCCTCAAGTTCAGAGGACATTACAGTGGTGAGCGGTGAAACGGGAAGCGTAACAATGGAATACTAGAATTAAAGTATACACGAAAGCTGTTAGGTAATATCTCTCTTATTAGTTTGCAAGCATGACTAATAAAGCAAACAAATTAACATCTTAATAATTCCTATTTATGCAGTGTTTGCTGGCTTACTAATGTCTTCCTTAATAGTTTACAAGTACAGCAAACAAAATACATGAAATAACATATTTATATTTTCTAATTATGCAATGTTAGATAATGCCTTTCGAAATATTTTTATTGACGTCGTCTGTAAGCATTCGTTACGCTGTACTTACATCTTAGAAAGACGCTAGCCAGCCTAACTTACCGCTTATTGCATAATGTAACAACGAAGTTCTGCACGACGACTTCAACCGCATTTGTGAGTGGTGTGAAAAGTGTACATATATTTGAACGCCACCAAATGTTAATATGTTCAATTGACGCGCAACCGTTCCGCAATTATAGCTACCTACAGTTACGATCGAGTGACACTAGGGTTTCAGTTTACGGGTATCCCGGTGTGCATTTTTCTTCCAACCTCACCTGGAACACGCAAACTGAATACGTATCCCTCAAGGCAAATAGGACGGTGAATTATAAGAAACGAAACTTCCGCAAAGCACCAGTTGCCGTGAAAAATGTGCTTTAGCTTACTAACGTCCGATCTATACTGGAGTACGCTTGTCTGGTCTGGGGCTTTCATTCTGCAAATTTACGCGATTTGCTTGAACGTGTTCAAGCTAGAACTGCCAGGTTTGTTTCAAGCGAATATTTTTGTCGCGGTGTTGCATCTATAAAAGCTTTTCTAGGCTGAACGCCTTTGAGCGAGTGATGACTCAGGGAAACATTGCTGGTTCTGTGCAAAATAAACCTTGAAAAGATCGGGATAAGAAAAAGCACTACATGCTGCGTGCACATTATTCTCTTGCCGACGAGATCATGCCTGGACGGTCTGTGAAATACAGTGCCACATCAGTGGGTTTACATACTTGTTTTTTTTTCACATGTAAGTTCTACATGGAACAATTTGACTAAAACGTTTACCTATCCCGATTCTGAGAGTGTGCTACGTGCATTGCTATCCCAGTAGAATTATTGCTGTTCACAGATTTTTTGTTTACTTTACGTTGGTTTGTTTGTATTTATTTGCTTTACGCTCGCTTCCCTTTTCTTCAATTTCAATATAAAGCGTGACCTCCTATCCTATAATGCCTTCTTAGCACCGCAGGTAATTGTGAATAAATTAAAAATAAAAATGTAATGTAATGACAACACTCGCGCCCTGTCAGTGAACGTACAGTGCCGCAGTTGGTTCACACTGGGAGCACAACTATTTCATCATTGTAGTTGGTAACGTGTACGCCGCTACAGGCTGCGGTAGCTTCTCTCCATAGTCAAGGAATACTGGCAGCAAGGCAGGTGGATTGCATTTAACAACGTTTTGAGCACCGACAAAATAGGATATAACCTTTCGTAAGCGTTTTTTTAGATGGCAAAAAACATGATTCATGCCATTTTTCTCTCACTAAACGGCTTTATATTGTCTTGGTTTTAGCACTGTTCTTTACTTTCTGTCTGTAAAGTTACCGTAGCCACTGCTTGATGTACATCTCGTGTTTTTTTTTTTTGTTAATATAGGAAAGTCCCCCCTGACAGCTTCTAACTTTGGGGCTCCCTGTGTAGTACAAATTTCGTATGCACTTCTGTGCAAAACTGACATCGCTGATGAATAAACTTCAACTTGATAGGCAATTTCACAATAGTTCATTTGCCGCTACAATAAAGACCATACGCAAAACATTTTGAACCCACAAGCGCCGTTGCGTCGGGCTCCTTATTCCACACATTTAGGAGAAAAGCAGCAAAGTCTCCGTCCGGAATCTCGAGGTCTTGAACTGTAGATTTGACGACGCGGTCCTCGATGGTCACATCTTCAGCGAAGCCTTGCGTGCTTTCCTGCACATACAGGAGGCTACTATGAGAACTTTTGTGCGTAAGTGGCTAACAGGCTTTCAAGTAATTGAGCATCGACCTCACTTTATGTAACTAAAGACGCTGCGTCGAGTGAAGACGCTGAGTCGGGAAGAAGAGCATTTGCGGCAACCGATATTGCCTTACTACGTAATTATGCACCATAAATAAACACAGTTGAAGGAATGATTGCCGGTAAGGGTTTCTCCTTAGCTTTTAGTGCAATCTACTTTCAAGGTCACCGTCTAGTCACCTCCAGCTGCTATTATTGGATTGCCCTGCGTGTGCACTGAACGTAGCAGTGGGAGATAGAGAGTGTTTCGACACCCCGACTTCACATCAATGACATATACTGCACCTTTTAGACACACGCAAAAGGTAATGCTATATTAGTTGCCCTGTGCGCATGTAAGAAGACTCCGATCTGTAGAAATATTACAGGGTAAGCGCGACAAGTGCAGCCAACTTTTAGAAAAGTTGACCCATGAGTTCAAAGCATGGCAACCGTCCTGCTCGTTAAAGACAAAGCGACCAAATTCCCGGAGGAAAAACTCGTAAAAGATATTTCTGGCGGATCTTCTTCTTCTTTCTGGGGTTTTACGTGCCAAAACCAGTTCTGTTAATGAGGCTCGCCGTAGTAGAGGGCTCCTGATTAATTTTGACCACCTAGGAAGGCGCCGAGCAGGATGGTCGGGCGAACATCGGCTCCCGATTTTTGAACAGTATTCAGCCGTTTTTCGTACGTTTTCCGAGTGAATTTTTTATACCAACGGACGCATAAAGACGAGAGGATTACGCCGACACCGAATGTTTGCAGGTGGGTGGATTTTCGCCTTTTTATCGGTGTTTCTCGTCTGGACCACGCCATCGAGTGATCAGCCTAACGGCACTAGGCCTAACCCCGGAGCGGCGCCGCTCTGGGTGGCCACCTGCTACCGAGGAAGGGGTTCCGGATTACTCTAGACGAAATGGAAGTGAGTGTTGTGGGGGAAGATATACCCCCGGAGCTGTTTACGGAAGATATGGGCTGGCAGACGACCGTGGTTAGGCGCCCGGCCAACAAGGATACCCGTGCCAGGAGCTTGGTGACCAAGATGGAAAGTGTTAGACCTAAGGCTGAGGTGTCTGCCGGAGTGCGGAAAAGTGGAGATAGAGTAAAGAGACAGTTAATCAAGGCCGGGCGAATGCCCCCGCTCCCCAAAGAAGACGCCAAGATCATAATTCGTCCCAGGGGCGGGCTGGCCGTAGCCAGGGTCCGAGCAACGACCGTTGGCAGAGCAATAATGAAGGCGGCAGGGATCGAGGATGCCATGGCTGTA
Source organism: Dermacentor silvarum (assembly GCF_013339745.2). Classification (NCBI taxonomy): domain Eukaryota; kingdom Metazoa; phylum Arthropoda; class Arachnida; order Ixodida; family Ixodidae; genus Dermacentor; species Dermacentor silvarum. Next base: position 127,065,971 of record NC_051163.1, read on the forward strand.
GCCTACGTCATCTGCCCGGGCTTGCAGCAGAACATCGTGGTAGTCAGCACTCCGGATTGAGAGCATGCAACGAGGTACACAAGAATCAAGGCGATCAAAGTGGCAAACAAGCCCTACGAAGTCAACGCATACGAGGCGGCTACGCATTCTACGTGCAAGGGAGTGACAAGGGGCATTTCGTTGGGCGACGGTCCGGGGGCCCTAGAGAGGAACATCGTTAACGAAAGGAACCCCCTGGCGTTGGGTGCCAAGAGGATTAAGAACACGGGAACAGTCATCGTGGCTTTCGACGGCTTGAAAGTGCCAAACTTTCTGGGTTACGAACCAGTGTTGGTGCGATGCTTTTTATACCGCAAACAGGTGGACAATTGCTAAGCGTGTGGCAAGCTGGGTCATCGAGCCGACGTATGCCCGACCCCGGAGGCCGTGACATGCCGGGGTTTTGGTGTCTCGAACCCGGACGATCAGCACCAATGTACCCTGAAATATAAGCTGTGCGGGGGATCACACGTGGCAGCAGACAAAGTGTGCTCGCAGCGATATCAAATCCCGTACTTCGTGAGGAGAAGAAGGTGGCAGAAGGCCCGACAGAAGCTTTTGGAAAGCAGGCGTTAAACACGGCAGTTGGCAGCGCCGGCGGGGCTGGCCGGGAAAGCCAGGCTTCGGCACGAGGAAGTAGGGGACGCTCCCGTTCCAAGGGGCGCTCGCACTCTATGGGACGCTCCCGTTCCACAACCGGATCCAGATCCCGATCTAGGGGGCGCTCCAGCTCCCAGCGCCGAGGAGGAGGAGGACGTGTCCGGTTCGAGAGGTACCGGTCTCAGGATCGCCATCTTGTGGGCCAGCCAACCTGGGCCGATCAAGTTCGCAAAGGTACTACAGAACAGGTAACGCGGGGTTCGCCGCCAGAGCACAGCAAAGAAAGCGAGAGGCTTGCACAACTTGAACGTGAGAATAGGATTATGAGAGACACGATAGCTAGCCTCATGGCTGAGATAGCGGAAATTAAGAAGGGAGGAGGTACACAACCTGCCGCGGAAGATAGGCAGACGCCACAGCCGGCAGATACACCTATGGCTGAGGAATGCGAGACGGAGAGGTCCGCCGAAAAAAGGGCCATAGTTAGAGAGCAGGACACGCCTTCGGGTAGGCCTAAATCGGAAATTCGCGATATGCTCTCTTCCCTCAGCGAGAGCATGAAGCAGCTAAGCGAGACGGTCTCGCACATTCAGGGCAGTATGTTGGCGATGGAGGAGAGATATAACCAGCGATTTTGCAAGATTGAGGCGTTCTTAGAGAATGTGGTAGCTCCAACCGTGTGGTCGAGGGCGCTGTCACTCCCGTCGACGGCTTCGGCGGGTCAGAACGTGAGTGTTCCTCACAGGACCAATTCAGCAACGCAGCTGCAACAGCCACACGATGGCTGGGCAAACTAATTAATTCAGAATATGGCAGTGGAACTGCAGGGGGTTTCTGCACAAAAGGCCCCCTTGCAGCAATTTATTCGCTCGCACTCGGAAAAGCCTCACCTAGTACTCCTGCAGGAAACTTTAACAGCGTCGTGCTTCCCGGCTACGGGTATGTCGCAAAGCACGTAGAAGGAAGAGGAGTGGGTGTACTGATCAGCAACAAGCTTACCCACGTCGTTCATGACCTCAGGCTGGCGTCGAGCAAGGTCGAACACGTCATGATAGAAATTATTCCCGGCCCGGCGAACAGAGAGAGTATCTTTGTTTTCAATGTGTACAGCAGTCCCAGGGATCTGAGGCAATGCTTCAGAGTTCTTGTCTCCAAAGCTGCACAGCTCGCCAGAGGCGCTCCCCTGGTCGTGGCGGGTGACTTCAATGCTCCGTATCATACGTGGGGCTACCCGTATGACACCCCTAAAGGGGAGGACCCATGGAGAGAGGCAATAAATCTGGACCTAATGTTGGTCAGGGACCCTGCCTTCCCTACCAGGTGCGGTACGTCATCCAGCCGGGACACGACTCCGGACCTCACTTTCGTCAGGGGAGTGGCAGAGGTGAAATGGACAAACCTTAACGTGGAATTTGGCAGCGACTACTACGTCTTGGCCACCGTCCTTCGGAGCGAGCAGAACAGACAACGCAAGTTCCGATTCACCAACTGGGACAAGTTCCGCAAGCTGAGAGAGGAGCGGACCGGGGAAGGGAGGCCCGACCTAGAGTGATGGGTTGCAGAGATTTGTAAGGACATTGAGGGCGCGACCAAAGAGGTTATTACAGACCTCCCGGTACAGAAGATGGACAGCAGGCTGGCGCACCTACTCGAGGCTAAGCAGTCCCTTTTGGCCAGATGGAAGGGTCAGCGGCTCAATCGAAGGCTCCGCAAGAAGATTGCTGAGGTCAACAGAAGCATCGAAGAGCACTACAAGGTCCTTTCCAGACAGCAATGGGATGAAGTTTGCAACTCGATTGATGGCCAGATGGGGAGAGGGGGGTCCTGGAACCTCCTAAAGCATCTGCTGGACGAGACCAACACCAATTCGAACCAGCGGAGCACGCTGGTAAGAGCGGTGCACGGGGCCAGGCAAGAATCCTCGGACGAGGAGGTGATGGGAAAGTTGATCGAGAAGTACTTGCCGGTAGCCTCCGGTCCGGCATCCCCCGTCCCAGAATATGGGGACGTCGCGAACCTGGAGCTGGATGCGGAGTTTGGTGTCGAGAAGATCCGGCGGGCCCTTGCACGATTTAAACGGCAGGTCGGCCCCTGGTCCGGATAGAGTTACAAACAAGGCACTGAGGAACTTGGACAACAAGTCGGTGGGGTACCTGACGGACGTTATCAACCAAATGGGGAACGACGAAAAAGTACCAGAGATGTGGAGGAGGGCTGCCACCATCCTCATCCACAAGCCGGGCAAGACCCCTAGTCTCGATAACCTCCGACCGATTTCACTCACTTGGTGCATTGGCCCGGTCGCCAAACATGCTAACTTAAACAGGGTCTCGCGATACTTGGAAGACCGGGATATTTACCCACACAATATGATATGCTTCAGGGCAGGGCTGTCAACGCAGGATGCCATGAAGCTGATCAAATATCAAGTCATTGACCGTACCACGAGGGACACGGGAGCCATACTTGGATTAGACCTGGCGAAGGCCTTTGACAGCATCTTGCATTCCTTTGTATTGAGCCAGATATCTAACCTCGGGTTGGGCAAGCACTTCCACGACTACACACGATCATTCCTTGCGGACCGAGACGCCACTCTCAGGGTGGGAGACCTCGTTTCGGACTCGGTTAGGCTGGGTTTCAGAGGGACGCCACAGGGATCTGTCATATCCCCGACCCTGTTTAACCTAACCATGATCGGTCTGTCGAGGAGACTCTCCGAAGTCGAGGGTATTAATCACACAATATATGCAGACGACGTCACCATTTGGTGTACCGGAGGCAGTGATGAACGGGTGGAGGCTGCGTTGCAGGAAGCCATCGAGATCACGGAGGAATATCTTAAGCCGACCGGCCTTCGGTGTTCCCCTCGGAAATCAGAACTGCTCATTTACAGGCCCAGGCGAAGGGGGCCCAAGCCGAAAGGTTGGAAGCCTGTAGAGGACGTCGACATCACTCTACGGACAAGTGAGGACGGGGTCATTCCCAGGGTGGACTCCCTCCGGGTCCTAGGCATGACGATAGAATCAAACGGCTCCAATAACCTGACGGTGTCTAAGCTAGCCAAGAAAGCGGACAATGTCATCAGACTCATACGGAGAGTTGCCAACCGGCAGCAGCATCTTGTAGAGGACAATCTTGTGAGACGGGTGCACGCCTTTGTGATGTGTCATTTTACCTACGTGGCGGCCATGCACAATTGGCAAAGATCGGAGAGGGACAAGCTCAACACGTTGATCAGGAAGACTATCAAGAGGGCCCTCGGCCTCCCCATGTACACAAGCTCGGAAAACTGATGTGTCTCGGCATGCACAACACGCTGGAAGAGATCGCGGAAGCGCAGGAGAGGGCGCAGTACGCCAGGCTGTCCACCACCCAAGCGGGTAGGAGCATCCTGCGGGAGCTGGGGGTTCCTCCGGCGGAAATCGAGTCCCGCTTCTGCGGTCTCCCTCGGGAACAGCGGGAACGCATTGTCGTCGCTCCAGTTCTACGCAACGTTCATCCCGAACCCAATGTAAATCGGAGACGAGCTAGGGCAAGGCTCTCCTGGGCAAGGCTCGGGAAGAGGCTTCGGATTGCTGTTTTGTTGATGCTGCCCGGTACCCCGGCGGGACGGCGTTCGTAGCGGTGGGCATTGATCACGATGGGAATACTCGAACCTCGCGACTGTTCGAACGAATTCGGCCTAGGTGGCGGAGCAGGTGGCCATAGCCCTGACCCTGCTTGACGACAAAAGGACCCCGATCTACCACGTGCTTTCGTTCCCAGCAGGCTGCGACATGGCTTCGGAGCAACGCGAGGATGCCTGGATTAGTGATCTTATCCGCTTCCTTTTAAACCCTTCGACTGTTCCTCCACCTTCTCGAGCTTTGCGCCGTCAAGCATCTCACTTCGAAATTCGGGATGGACTTCTCTATCGCCGGAATTACGCCTCTGACGTCCGCAAGTGGTTGCTGGTCATACCTCGACATCTTCGTGGTGAAATATGTTCTGCCTTCCATACTGACCCGCAGTGTGCACACGCGGGTGTCTTCAAGACGTACACCCGGCTTCGCTCCAGGTTTTATTGGCGTGGCATGTACACCTTTGTGTGCAAATACATTCGGTCGTGCCCTCAGTGCCAACGCCGCAAAGTTCCTGCTCAGCATGCCTCTGGTCCGCTCCAGCCAATCCCGTGTCCGGTCAGGCCCTTCGATCGCATTGGCATTGACCTGTATGGACCCCTTCCGAGCACGGCTTCCGGAAACCGATGGATAGTCGTCGCCATCGACCATTTGACGCGCTACGCAGAAACAGCCGCTCTGCCTGCTGCCACCGCTCGTGAAATAGCATCCTTCCTCCTGAAAAACTTTATTCTCCGTCATGGTGCACCTCGAGAACTTTTGAGTGATAGAGGACGTGCCTTCCTCTCCGAAGTCGTAAACGCGCTCCTTGCTCAATGTCGCATCGTTCATCGCACCACCACCGCCTACCATCCTCAAACTAATGGTTTGACGGAAAGATTTAACCGCACCCTTGGCGACATGCTCTCCAAATACGTCGCCTCTGATTACACTGATTGGGACCTCATTTCGTCATTCATCACGTTCGCCTACAGCACTGCACCACAGGCGACCACAAACTTGTCCCCATTCTTTCTCTTATATGGCCGCGAACCTTCGACTACCCTCGACACCCTTGTTCCGTACAGACCCGACTCATCCGAATGTACGCCCATCTCTGAAGCTGCCCGCCGCGCAGAGGATTGCCGTCAGCTCGCCCGTTCCTTTACAGCCGTCGACCAATGGCAACAAAAATCTCGACGTGACGATGATCACCCGCATTGTCACTTTCTTCCGGATTCCCTTGTGTGGCTTTGGGTTCCTGCCGTTCCTGCTGGACTCTCATCGAAGCTTGTTTCCAAATATCAAGGACCCGACCATGTTGTAGCACAGACATTGCCTGTGAACTATATTGTGGAGCCTGTCACGCCACCTACGGACCAACGCTGCGGTGGTCGTGAAACCGTCCACTTACAACGCCTGAAGCCGTATTACGACCCAATGTTTCTATGTTCACCATGAGTCGCCAGGATGGCTCCTTTTCCGATGGGGGGCGATTGTAGTGAAGAGGAATACCCGGCGCTGCAGCCACATCGCCAGTCGTCCGGGAGGCGCGAGCTAGAGATTGCCTGAGCTGTTCTGGTTGAGACACGCTGCCTGCTGTTCTCTTGTCCTGTATTCATATTAGAGGTCTAACGTTTTTCGTTCCATCGCTCTTTGTGCGGTCCTTAACTTGTTCTCGAGCTTCTTTGTTAACCTCCAAGTTTCTGCCCCATATGTTAGCACCGGTAGAATGCAATGATTGTACACTTTTCTTTGCGACGAGAGTGGTTAAGCTCCCAGTCAGGATTTTCAATGCTTGCCGTATGCACTACAACCCAATTTTATTCTTCTGTAAATTTCTTTATCATGATCAGGGCCCCCTGTGGGTAATTACACCTAGATAACACCGCGGTCATATAAGAGGAAGAATGGGGAGAAGTTTGTGGTCGCCTGTGGTGCAGAGTGGGCTTGGCAACAGCGCTGGCGGAAACACGCTTAGAAACCCGCTTTGCTTCGCTATCCAGGACTACGCTCCTGGGCACGACACGGCAACATCGGCACTTATCGACATCTGTGGTGGTCCCAATGAACCCTGCGTCATGATGCCCGCTCCAATGCCGACGTCGATTACGTCATGTCACGTGGTCCATTGTCCGGCTATAGGAAACCCATCGAGCCAGCTCTTCATCAGTGGGCTTAGCAACAGCGCTGGCGGCAACATGCTTAGAAACCCGCTTTGCTTCGCTATCCAGGTTAGTGGCTATTTGCCTATGAGTTGTTACCGAAGCGACAACCGTTTCGTGGTGCTGTGCCTTGCCCACTGTGCGTGAAAAGGTTTTCAAATTGTGTTTTGCCGGCCAGCAATGATGTGTTATCTTGTGGTGACATCGAGGCCAATCCTGGGCCTTCTGAGCTGGAAAAAAATGTTATCCGAATTATTGCAAAGTCAAAAAATTATCAGTTCGACTGTTGAGGGCATTGAGTGTGCGCAGAAGGAAGTAGAAAAAAAGCTGACCGGAAGAAATGAACGCATTGATGGTATTGATGAGCAGTTACAAAAATTGAATGGTGTAGCCGGGAGGGTTCAGAATATGGAATCAATAGTCTCGAAACATTAATCTCAGGTGTTGGCGCTTCGGGACCAGATGGATCACATAGAGAACAGAGGTCGCAGAAACAATTTAGTAATATATGGTCTGGACGAGCGAAATACTGAGTCAAACGATTAAATAGTTAAAAAAGTACAAGAAGACATTTTTGTGAAACATTTCGGCAGGGAGGTAGTTGACATTGAAAGATGTCATAGAATAGGAAAAAGAGAAACAGGCAGGTCACGTCCTGTTATATTAAAAATTCTCGACTATCGCGAAAAAATGGCCATATTGAAATCGGCGCATAAACTAAAGGGGACACATATATTCTTATCTGAAGACTTTTCCAAACAGCTTCGAGACATAAGGCAGAAGTTATGGAAGAGTGCGGCAGGAGAGAAAGCAAATGGCGCGAAAGTAAAACTCGTTTATGATAAGTTGAGCATCAATAATATCTTGTTCGGTTGGGATGAAGGGAAAAATGTACGATTTTAGATAACCAAGGCAAGGACTGACTGACACCAGAACCCTAACATCCGGTCTCTAAAGATAATAAATATTAATTGTAGGAGCGTAATTAACAAGGTCGCGGAGTTGGAGGCTCTTGTCCTTTCACATGATCCTGCCGTCACAATTCTAACAGAGACCTGGCTAAATGACTCGATATATGATAGCGAGCTTGTCCCATCTCGATACAGTGCGTTTAGGAAAGATGGAGACGGTAGAGGTGGAGGCGTCAGTATCATTTTCAAGTCGTCACTTAACATCCTACGAATGCTGAATATACCCAATGTTGAAGGTATCTTTTGTAAAGCGTATTACAATGGCATCAGGTACATTATAGGTGCTATATACAGACCACCGAACACTCCAGTTTCCATGTTTGTTGAACTAGATAAATATTTGCGAGCAAATATAAAGACTAATGACCGAATTATCCTTTCAGAGGATTTTAATCTGCCTAACATACACTGGCCAACATTCACGCTCACAAAGCACGATCTTGTTGGAGAAGCCATGCTAAACATTTGCTATACATATGATCTGCTTCAAGTTGTGCAGGACTATACCAGAATTCAGGGACCTTCTAAGTCTGTTTTAGACTTATTCTTTGTCAGCGGATCCATTGATTCTCGAACAAGCTGCGAGGTATTTCCAGGAATTTCTCACCACCAAGCCGTGCTACTAACCCTAAGCAATACTGCACTTGATAAAAAATTGCAACGTTTATCTTTCCCCGATTTCTCTCGGGCAGATGACGTTTCAATTATTGATACTCTTGCGTTTCATTTTAATGAGTTTGAAAACAGCAGATGCGATGTAAATGAGCTTTGGATCAGGTTTAAAAATATTATAAATGACTGTATTAACTCTTTCGTACGGGATTACAAAAAAGAGGAAACATAAAAACCCCTGGATTTCTCGTAAAGCGCCCCAGTTGAAAAGACGGCTAAAACAATTAAAGAAAACAATGAAGAACACAAATTTGCATTGCAATGGTAACGAAGTCAGTGAATTAACTTCAAAGCTTAAGCACCAAGTCAGTAGCGATAGGCAGCGCTATTATGGCGACTTATTGCCAAGTTACATCGCATCGGCTCCTGAGAAATTTTGGAGGAGCATTAGTCCTAAATCAGAAGAGTGTGATGTATTTGACGTGAATGGCAAGTTGACTCATGATAACAAGGAAATTGCAAACCTATTTAATGCACACTTTAAGTCTGTCTTCACTCGAGGTAATAACATTTTACCGTACTACGACGCAGTCCTGCCTCCTATACCTGATGTTAAGATAACTGAACAGGGCATTTTTAATATGCTACTTAATCTAGATATTAGAAAATCTTCTGGCCCAGATGACATTCCGAATGGTTTTCTTAAACGCTATGCGGAATGGGTGTCCAAATATTTACATGTTTTGTTTGTGAAATCCTTGCAATTAGGCCAAGTGCCGAGCGACTGGAAGACCGCCAGAGTCAAGCCACTCCACAAAACCGGGAATAAGCAGCACATTCAGAACTACCGCCCTATTTCATTAACTTCAACTGCATGCAAACTCTTGGAACACATCATTCACAAGCACATTTCGGAATTCCTTGAGAAACATAACGTTCTAACAACCCATCAGCATGGATTCCGAAAAGGCTATTCAACAATAACCCAATTGGTAGAAACAGTGCATGACTTCGCAAATAATATAAACAACGCTAAACAGACAGACGCCATATTTATGGATTTTCCAAAGCTTTTGATAAAGTCTCTCATCATAAACTACTCCATAAATTAAACAAAATTCTTAAAAATCATAAGCTGATTAACTGGATTTCAGATTACCTCAGTGCCCGTAAACAATTCGTTACTTTTAAGAATCAGGACTCTAATCATCTCTCCGTTGACTCTGGCGTTCCCCAGGGCTCGGTTCTTGGGCCGCTCCTCTTCCTGTTGTATATAAACGATCTTGTAAATGATCTTCCTGTTAAAATCAAATTATATGCAGACGACTGTGTTTTATATTCAGAAATAGACAACGCCTCGGATCAATTATTACTAAATGATGCGTTTCAGAAGGTAGTTGTCTGGTGTGAAGATAGGCAGATGTCAGTGAACTTTGAGAAAACTGTTTTTATGTGCATTACTCACAAAAAGAAAAAGCTTAGTTTCAATTACTCGGCTAACAATATTTTTCTATCTGAAGTAACAGAATACAAGTACCTTGGCCTGTGGATAACTAACAACCTCAAATGGAATCGGCACATCGATAAGGTAACCACTAATGCCTATCGTAAATTGTTTTTTCTTAGGAGAGCATTAAAGCTGTCCACGTGTCCCGTTCGCTTATTAGCGTATAAAACAATTATACGCCCAGTACTAGATTATGCAGCTATTATCTGGGATCCGTTTACGCAAACTAACATCAAAAAGCTCGAACGGGTGCAGAGAAAGGCAGTTCGCTTCATTTATAATAACTTCTCCCGTACCTCAGTAACAGAACTCCTAAAACAAGCCAACTTGCCTGCACTAACAGAGCGCAATCGAGTTTCCCGACTAAAATTCTTCTATCAGCTTGTAAATGGACACTACGACATTAACATCACTGATATAATTACATTTTCTTCCGGGTATGCCACAAGACAAAGGCATCAACTAACAGTGATACCATCCGCGTAAAAAATAATTGTTTTAAATATTCCTTTTTTCCTAGGACTGTGATAGAATGGAATAATTTGACTAATATAGAAGTTACTCAGCCTTCGTTGTCTTTATTTTCTGCTAACATCTGTTGAGTAGTCTACAAGATCAAATGTGACCTCGTTCATTTCTTTTTGCCGCGTTTATTTAAACCGATGTTGTTTTTATAGGCAATGTACTCCGTATTGGTTTGTTTTGTTGCCTGCATTTGTACGCTGATATATTGTACTTCCACCCTGCTAAAATCCCTTTGAGGATTGCAGTATCTGTAAATAAAAAAAACCTACTCCTTTACTTCATACCTGGGTATATTTCGAAGAGAGACCGGTTGCATTGGAACGACCTGACAGCCACCCAAGAGGCCCGGAAAGGAAAATTGGTGCGCCGATGTTGTCAGCTCAGCTGCTCCTCTGGCGCTCTTTACCAGATGGATTTAAGGCCCGTACGAGTACGCGGCACTGCTTATCATGTCTGTAGCGGCAGAAACGGGCGCACACTCGGATGCATCCACCCGGTACGGGAGAATTGTGGCGACAGTGTACGACGGGTGGCGGCCGTACAATAAGAAAGAGGGCGAGAAAACAAGGGTACTCCGAGTGGTGGTTTTGTATGCGTAGATAAAAAAGGGCAGGATCAGGACCCAATTTGTGTGGTCAGAGGCCACATACATTGCAAGCATGTCGCCAAGGGTACAGTTGAAGCGTTCAATAAGCCCGCTGGTTTGAGGGTAGTATGCAGTAATTGTTTGATGAACAATGCGTAACTGATCGAGGATGACCTCAACGACTTCGGACAAGAAAATGAGCCCGTGATCATTGAATAGTTGCTGCGGTCGACCACGACCGAACGAGGCAACATCGCGTGCTGTATCTGCTGGTAGGCCGGCGGTTTCGGCGCATTGCGTGATCTGGTCAACTGCGATGATGGCCTAGCGGTTACCAGAAATTGTTGTGAGATAAGCCCTCACAAGTTACTGCGAAACCCACAAACGCCCAGACAGGGCAACGTTGAGGCCACAGACCACCTGGGGACCAGGGGGCTGGATATTTGTGGCGTTGGCAATTGGGTTACTGTACATCCCTCGCCAGTAGTACCGCTGTCGAAGACGTTGGTATGTTATGGAAACTCCTGATTGCGTACACTGTGGATCAGCATAGAAGGATGCACAGATTTCGGAACGCGTACTTAGAGTATTACAAGTAAGCAATGGCGGCCATCTGAGGAATAATTGCGTCAGGGAAGCAGGTCGTCGCGAAGTGGTCTGTTGTGTTGAACAGAGAGAAAATATATAAGAAAAGCAATCCAGTGGTCTTTGTGCTGCTCTGAAGCGATGATGTCAATGTCAAGAAGAACTGGTGGACTGAGACGGTGAGGAACAGGACATGTCATCGGGCAAGGAAGAGCGGGACGACCAATTCGGTACACGACGTAGATTTCGTAGTCTTGGAGAGGAAGTGCCCAGTGAACATGGTGGCCTGGGGGATCTTTCAGTGATGAGACCCAACAGAGTGCATAATGACCTGTGACGACATTGAATGGGCAGCCATACATATAATAAGGACGTCACTTAGTAAGGGCGCAGACGATGGCTAAGTATTCATTCTCTGTCACACTGTAGGTGGCCTCGGCTTTTCTCAGTGTTCGACTGGCATATGTAAACGTATTTAGTGAATGAAGACTTAGGTTCCGCAAGGACAGCGCCGAGGCGACCACCTCTGACGTCCCTGTGCACTTCCGTAGGGCTGTCGGGTGGTAATGGCGCAAAATGTAGGTTTAAGTAAGAAGACGACGTGGATTTGTGAAAGCGTCCCCGCACTCCCATGACCACTAGGAGAAAGTACCACTGTTTCGAGCAGCTTAGTCAGGGTTGATATGATGGTGGCAAAATTTCTAATGAACTGTCTGAAGTAAGGACTGTGTCCAACAAAACTGCGCAGTTCTTTTATCGACGCTGGTTTAGAGTATTCAGCGACGGTGCAAGTTTTTGCCGAATCGGGCAGGACGCCATCCTTGGGTACAAGATAACCGAGTATTTTAAGCTCTCTGGCTGTGGAGCAGCACTTTTTCGAGTTCAATTGTATGCCGGCATTCGTTAATCATGTCAGGACGCATTTGACACCCTGAAGGTGTTCCGCGAAGTTCGGAGCAAAGACAACAACGTCATCAAGATAGCATAGGCGTGTGCCCAACTTCAAGTCGTGTAGCACAGTGCCCATCATGCGCTCAAACTTTGCGTTCGCATTGCAAAAGTTCAAAGAGCATAACATAAATTCCTGTAAGCCATCAGGTTAAACAAATACTGTCTTCTGTCCGTCACTTTCTGTCACTTGCACCGGACGCCTGACCGCAAATCTAATAAAAAAGAATTATGCTCCTTGCAGATAAGCAGCGACGTCATTCATTCGCGGTAGGCAATAGACGTCCTTGCGAGTGATCTTGTTAAGGCGCCAGTAATCTACATAGAAGCAAACAGAGCCATCCTTCTCTGAGGCAAGGACAACAGGATACTCCCACGGACTATATGAAGGTCGAATCACTTGGCGGCGAAGGATGTCGTCGAATTTCCCGTTGATAACATGAAACTCTGGGGCAGACACACGAAATGGGCGTTGTTGCTATGGCGCGTGAGAGCCGGTGTTATGTTGTGCGGAGCGGTGGACTTGCGGGCCCAAAAACGTTTGTGTGATATCGGCAGAAGAACGAAATTTTTTTAAGACACATAAAAGCTGGGTACACTGAATCGGCCTAAGGTCTTCAGCAATGCAGGGCCCAAACACATCCGTGAACAATGCTTCATACTCAGACAAAGCACTAAGTGTACGGTAGGTGGCCGAGGCTTTGTCATCTGACATGTCGACAACTTGCATCTCGTCAATGACTTCCACATCGCCCATGCATTCTCTTCGAAGCAGTGTCGCCGGGTATGGAAGTGGGTATGGTCGCAGGGTATGGAACAAACAGAGAGATTACTGTAGCCTTCCGTAATGTAAACAGCAGCAAAAGCAGCACAACAGCCTTCGGTATAAGAAACAGGCTAGATGAAGAAAGCAATGCGATTGTGTCAGAGCGGCCGCTGGGGTACACTGGCAGAAGCGCTGAGGCGTTGTAGGAATGTTGGCAAAATATCTTTCACGAGCAGTTTACAGAAAATGGAAGAAACGTGAGGTCCCATTTACCATCGGTCATAGTTCAACTTCAGCACGTGAGCAATGAATGTTGTCGGTATGGCGCGACAGAAAGTCCCAACCAAGGATGACGTCATGAGAGCAAGAAGGAATAAAAATGAACTCGATGGTATACAGGACAGTGCTCTGGGACTGCACACGCCGTACACGCCGCTACAGAGTAAACATCCTGAGCGCTTTCTGCTTGATGGGACAACCCCGAAAGTAGCGTCGTAACTTTCCGATGCGAGTGACAGCTTTGCGTCCATGACAGAAACGGCGGCTCCAGTGGCCATGAACGTGAATGTGCGAGCACCTTCAACACAATCTTGTATACCATTTGATGGGCGACGGTGAGGACTTTTGCAGCTCGATCGTGCGGTAGTCTTTGCGATACAAATAGCATAGCGCAGCAGCAAGGACAAGGAAGAAGCCGATACAGGAGAAGAGCTAGCGCTTCTCCTGTTCCTCTTCCTTGCTGCGCTAGGTTATTTGTATCGCAAAGACTAAACAAAATGCCCAAACTTATTCTGTTCCATAGTCTTTGCCTTGTGGAGTGCCACAATCAGTTTTTATCCTCTCGAGGCACAGGACGAGCTCGCATCGGCGATGGTGAATGGCGACGCGGAGAACGGTCGGGTAACAGGCATGCGTCTAACAGCTGCCAGGGCTGAAAATGGCTCGTAGGAGAAGGAAAATGGCCTTGGCACGCTTGTATCACGCGATACCAAGGATAATTCGGCACCAGGTGATTGAGCGCGTCGGCAGTGGCCGGCAATATGACCGGCGTTGCCTCACACAAGGCATCTTGGCGGATCGTCGGACCTACGCCACGAGTCTGCGACGGCAACTCTACTCCAGGACACAGGACGAGATTGACGAAGCGTCTGGTGAAACAATAGGACGGCGACTTGTGGTAGGCGCTTATAGGTAAAACGTCGGCTTAAATGAGGGTTGGAGCTGCAGGAAGCAATCGGGGCCATGATGACGACTTCAGCATAACTGAGGGGCGCCATCGCAAGTATCTGTTGGCGGAGCACGTGCCATACTTGGGTAATTTCTTGCTGAAAATTTAAATTTTGTGCGTGGGCACAAAATTTAAAGCGGGCTGCTGTATATGCTGCGGCTGAGGAAAAGGTACTAAGGAGAGCACAAATGCCTTTATTTCTGTGAGCAGTGTTGACTTATCGGAAGCGGCAGCCGCTAGAGCGAGATGTTCCTCGTGCTAAGGAGGGCGGCGGGTCTGAGATCGCTGGCTGCACTGCGCCTTTAACCAGATTTGGCAAACAGTAACGTCTACTGACATAATGCGTGGATTCTTCGCAAGCAGCATATGAAAGACGTCGTCCTCTACGTCCTCTACAACATTCTTGATTCTGTCCGACTTGACATGGTCGCGGTGAATATCTTATACAAGCCTAGAACATCTTCGATGTAGCGCGTGAATGATTCACTCGGTTGCTGTCCTCGTTCCCGCAAACGCTGCTGGGCGTGCGGCTTGCGAACACCAGGCCACGGAAAAAATTCTACGAAATAGGTCTTACACGCTGACCACATCTGTAAATCTGTCTCATAGCTCTTCTTTCACAGGCTTGCAGCACCCGCTAGATATCACGTCACTGTGTTCAGTTTTCTTTCTTTGTTCCATTTGTTGGGCACGCTAACCCTCTCGTACGGCAAAGGCCATTTCTCCACGTCGTTGTCATCCGCGCCGCTGAAAACAACCTGGACTTTTGGCGGACCGCACCGGATACCACGACCGATGGAGAAGGAGGCACCTGCTGAGATGCGTCGTCAGGCATGGTGGACGGTAGCGTGCGGGATCGAAGTTCCAGGTTTGACGTTTTCAAACTACCGTACACCTTCTACCAATGGTAAAGAGGTTTACTGACAGAAATAAGAGCCGCTAACGCGGAGGTAGAACAGAACCAAGAGTTCCAGCACGAGCGGCGTGCTGGAACTCATACTCGTAAACACAAACATACACACAAATATAGATAGATAGTTGAGCCCCGGAGAGAGCTTTAAAGTACCCAAAGAATGCATTAAATATATTTAAGAGGACCGTCATAGGTATGACAGCATACAGAAGGAGAGCACCAACAAAGCGCAGGACGGCGCCCGCACTGTAGCAAACGAGATGTGCGATTCCTTGCCCTCACCTCGCATGAGTGGTGCTCGCAGTGCCTCTTTAGGTGGTTCTTGGGGCCAATACCACGGCAAGAAAAAAGATTCTGGGATTTTACATGCGAGAGTCAGGATCTGATTATGAGCCATGTAATAGTGGGATTAACTTTCACCAGCGGGTGTTTCACAACCGTGCACCCAATTCATGGTACACCAGCGGTTCTTTATTCCGTCCCCATGGAAATGCGGCCTCCCCAACCACGACAGAACCTACGACCTCCATCTCAGCAGCGCTGCGTCATAGAAGTTGGGCTATTTGCGGTGAGTCCGTGGCCGTAAACCGGTAGCTTTCGACTCTCCGAACGTTCGGGTGTGCCAGAAGCGTTTTCACAAACATTTCACATTCAAACAAATTGTGATTCTGGGGTTCTCGTGCCAAAATTCTGGTATGATTATGAGGCATACTATAGTGGGAACTCTGGATTAACTTTGAGCCGCGGAAAACTGCCGATTTCCTCGCAAAGTTTCCGATATCATTGCGGTAGATGAGAAATTGGCAAGTTTACTCACGCTAGTGCGACGTCGTAGCTAGCATTTATTTTTTACATTTTTTTACTATTTATCGTCGGGATTTGTATTTGGGTGCTGTCACGAATAATTAAAGTATCATTGCATTTGTGTTCGAATACCAAACGTCCTATATGTCAGCTTCGAAACATTGTTATTCTGTGTATTGCGCGTGACCTGAGTGTTGAAGAGCAGTATATTCAGTTATGCAGCATGTTTCAGCGCTAAAAAATTGGTGAACCAGATATTCATCGCAAGTAACTGGTAACTTCGGCCCAAAGTATTATGCACAAAAAAAGACCACGGTGAAATTTCCCGTGAAAGAAACTATTTGCCAGAAACTGGATGGTGTGACTAAAGAGCAATGTCATCAATGTCGCGTCAACTAATGAGAGTCACCGTTGACCAACAATTGCCACCTGCGTCGGTCCTCGTTAAAAATAAACCTTACGTGGGTTTGTTCTGGTTAAGATCAATTCTATACTCACACTTTTCATTCGCAGCATCTCCTGTGCACTGTGGGAACTAATCGTCATGATCTGCGATCCTTAGTGTCAATCGTGGGGACAGAAGAACACAATGGATGCCCAAGGACACGCCTGGCGCCGGCGTAACCACTTCGCAACAACACTGGTTAATTAAAGAACACCGCGGCACAGTCAAGACACACAAACAACGCGAACACGAGCACAGATGATGAATCGCTTCTACGTCGTTGCTCGTGTTCAGGCTGTGCGTGTGTCTTAGCTCTACAGCACTGTTCCCTAATAATGTCATTCCATCTAGCCCCAACGCAAGCCGTGACACTCGATTTACAGACGGTAATTCACAGAATAAATTCGGACAGAGCAAATACAAAACGTTCCAAGGTTACGTGTGTGTCATAAAAAGTTTTCTACTTAAAATATCTTCAAAATAAAATTTTGTAGGACAGTCGGGGCAGTAAATTTAAGCAACATGCGAGCATAGAAATGAGGACGCGCAGAAACAAAAGGTGCAGTCATTCCTGAGATTCACCAAACTAATGCAATATTTCCTGGATGCACTTTGAGCTTACGTCAAATTACAATGCGTGAGTGAGCCTAAAGATATTTAGTGGCTATGAAGGACGTGAATGTGAGGGATCCCAAACTACGTTGACAACCTTTCTGACATGCTTCCAATGCTTGGCGCACAAGGAATTTGGAATTCTCCGCCAATCGGAATTCAGCCATCGCTACCGGAAATCGAAGCCTGCGATGGAACGCTCCGCCGTAGCGTGTGACCGTCAGTGAGCCGATATTGTGAGTGTACTTGTTCGTAGCTGTTCCCAACATAAGTGTGCTACATTGGGGCAAATAATAACGCGATAGCGTTAAGGGCCCCGTGTCGCAGAAAATTCGGCGTCGGCGTTAAGCACCGGCATCTGGCGGAAATAATCATGCCGAACCAAATGATCCCGAAGCACCCCGACCACACAGGCCCTCCGCGTGGCGGAAGGCGTTAGTGACCAAAAATGGAATTTCTTAAAGTAAAATCTCTCAGAAAAACCGTAAAGTATGTTTTAACCACAACCCGCGGCCGTGATAGCGTCTGATTGTGATTTCAATATACGAGTAAAAAGCCTGATTAACAGCCAGGGATCTTTGAATGCTATCGCGTTCCTCTCTTAAAGCCGAAACTTAAGTGTGCTCCAATTCTAATGGTCTTTCGCTGTACTTCGGTTCTAGGCAACATTGAGGGGAATGTTGAAAACCGAGCCTTTCTAAATTTTGGACGCGCGCGCCTCCAGGCATCAGAAAACAATTAATAAAATAAAAAAAGGTTCTAGCGCCTTCACATTTTGATATAAGACGGCTTAAATTGCTCCTGTAAAAATGCCTTCGCAACAATGCATCTGTGTTTAAAAGTGAAGCCGACTTAAGGGGATCAGTGTAAGCTTGGTCTTTGTAAGCCGGCTTTCGCGCGTCGTGTTGCAGTGTAGCCTACTCATAAAGAGAAAAAAATGTGATGCGAACGGAGCCCGATCCACTCTTAAAGCCGTAGCTTATGCGTCCTCCAATTTTCACAGAAGAGTTTACGATCAACTGTGATTAAAAGTACGCTCTTTGCACAAACATTAGTTTCCCCCAGATTAAAAACACTGGTAGTCCATTCTCTTCAAATGACGTTGGTATGTAGACTCCTCCATTCTTGCTATTGGCTTCTTCTCTACACAGCAAAATTAACAGGTTGAGTGTGCAGCCTCCTGCGCAGCTATATTAAACTAATAAAATTCGTCAGTACAGCCCGGATTAAACTGGACTCAAATTTACTCTGGCATTACATCCTATAAGCAGACACAAGAGTGTGTTATATACAATACATAGGGAGTTGTCACCCTATTCTTTGTTAGTTCAGGGGCCTTCACTGTCCTTTGCTAGAATGAGAATGACGTGTACGTTCCGTAATGCATAACGAGCCATTTAAAAAACACGCATACCAATGCCAGGTTTACGAAACCTAAGACGATGACGTATAAAAAAATTTGCCATTTAGAATTCCAGCATCAGTGACGCCTACATGTGCGCAGAATTATATCACTATGTTTTGAAGAGGTAGCTGTTGTGTCATACTAGAAACTTTCCAAGAAATTGTTAGCTTCATGGAAGTATTCGACACTTTCGCAATGTTCCTTATATTTCTAAAACACATGGAAGTTGCATATTACCTGAGCCATTATTTCTTGTTGCACCGGCAAACGTGTCTCTTCGTATCAGATGCCACTAACTGTGTGCCCGACGGAGTCGTCGCTTTAAATGCAAAAAAATAAATAAATAATGAAGTTACGCGACGCAGCTGCGCAACGTTCCACTTCTGTCGCTTCGCTCGGTTCATGCGCACCTGGCCGACGGAGCCGACCGGATGGCGCCAACGCAACATGTCACTCCGGTCTGCCCGAGTGACACAACTCATTACACATCCGGCGCATGAACGCCGAATAGACGTCAACAGGTCGCGGACCTGTACAGCTTTAACACTCGAAGCCTGCTCGAATGGCCCTTCAGGAGACTGGAAAAACGACATGGATTTTGAGAGAACATTATCTGGCTGTTGTTTATTACTCCTCTGCCACACTGAGGCAAAAAAAAAAGAAATTCTTGGATGTTCGTCGAAGTCAATAACAAAATGCTAGTCAAGAAAGCGGAAACGTGTAGAAATGAAGATATGTGTATCCGTTTATTTTCTTTTTGCACATTATTTTTGTTGAGCATCAATATTCGTGGATAAAACTGGCACTTAGGTTGGCAGTACCGCACAAATAAATAAATAAAATATGGAGGACAATATGAATATGTGGACAACGGCCGCGCGCGTTTGATTAGCTCTGGATACGAGACTTTATTATCATGACGTTTAGACAGACACATGTGGAGGTGCTCGCAATAGGAGATAACGTGTGATTTTATAACGTAGCGGTACTTTTCTAGAAAGACGGGCCCATCGCGTATGGATTTGTATAGTGCTGCTTCATGGCCGAATTGGAAATGCATATACTGTGCTGGGGTGCACCGTTCAAACGTCAACGGAGTAGGGTTGCTTATGGATTATTCTGCACGTTCTAGAATTTACATCGTCACCGCGAGCGCATGTGTAAGTTTTGATGCGGCATGTATAAAAGCCGTTGTCATTCTCTTTCACGACCTCGGTGGTTGTGTCAACTTTACCAAGCTCTACCTTAGTTAACAGGTATGCGTTTGGCAAATACGCTGTATAAGTTTATTCCGTCTCTGCCTCCCTGCCTACGTGGCCGCCGTTAGAGCCACGTGGCAGAATTACTGGGCTATAAAAATTATGCATGTCCAAATGAGAACTTGGAACTCATGCGAAGCAAAGATTTCGTGAAGCGGTCAGTAAAAAGCCAACGCAAAAAAAACAACCGTGTATACTGTTCATTGGGCGCACGTTGAAGAACCACAGGTGGTCGAAATTTATCCGGAACCCCCACTACGGTGAGCCTCATAATCAAGTTGTGGTTTTGGCACGTACAAAAACCCAGAATTTATTTTTTCAGTCAACAGCTCTAAATTTGCCCGTTCAACTCCTGCGTCTTTGCCGTAAAGGCAACTGGCACGTGCACACGTAATGTGCAATGTGAACCACGCGGCGATGACCCGAAAGAGCTAGTTGGCATGGTAAAATTTTAAGTGTGATTGTGGCTTAATCCCGTAATTGAAATTATTTTTCATATTATTATGAGCTTTTCGGCACGACAGCAGCAGCAGCACCAACGCCCAGCAGCCACACTGGGAAAGGTCTGGGAGGGTTCGCTAAGAAAACGTTGCTTTAAAGCATCAGCGACAGTGAAAGATGTCAGCTCTGTACCAGTGCTGCCAGTACTACGATTTCGTACGTGGGAACATCACAAATTTAATGTAGCATTCTTTGTTTTATTTTTTGTATTAATAGCAGCGAAAACCATCGTATCTGATATAAGTGTGTTGTCACATGTGTCAATATTCAGAGCAAACATTCATTACGTCCTCACAAAGAGTCCATTGCTAGCATACTTAGAAAGAGACTCGTGCGGTTTTTGCTGAATACGTTCCCATAGTACGCAATGACAATGCATTATCAATGCCGTGTTCATAAAAAGATGAAAACGTAATTGGAGTGAGCGGCCACAAGCTTTCCATGAGGTCCCTACCCACTCCAGGCCTAAAATTAATGCGCCACGTGCACAGGCTACGTTCATTCACGGCAAAAAAAGCTAAGAAAATGTGCTTCAGTCTAATAGGAATACTGCTGCATATCAGGCTAGAGCTGAATGATGAGGAAGAAAAAAATTTGCTTGAAAACTTTCAATAAACGAACGTTTAGCAGCGTCACATAGTAGTGAACAGCTGCCAGTATTGCCTAACTTCATCTCGTTTCACTTTTGCGACTACTCACTGTGACGGCAGGGGTCTCGCGTGCTGCACTGCTTTCCTTCTAGCAAGGTATTTCAGCGTTTCCATGTGTAGATGCGCAAAGATGTCATCTGGTTTTTTAATGAGCTTATATTTTTCCAATATACTGTTATCATTACTTGAACCAGAAGAAAAAACGAGAGAACTGAAACCTTACTTTTGATTGCATATTATGAGCCGAAAATCGGTCAGATTTTAGAACATTCGGGTGCTGTCATTATCCTTTCATGCAAGTAGGGAGGAAGAGAGAACAGCTTTATTTTACAAACCGCGTATAGTGCGCGCCAAGGTTACTGCTAACACGTAATCTGTTGTGGAGTTCGCTGACTTCTGGTGCAGCGAACATGCTGAACGCGGGGTTACCAGTGCATGGATCGGATATGTTTTGTGGGTATAAAACAGTGTTGATAGCACTTTTATCGGTCACCCGACATCTTTCTTAAACTGCACAGGGCCGTCCAAGCTGTGAGCTAGCTGCTCTTAGAAATGTGATTTTCTTATTTTTAGGGTAGACTGTTGTGTGTGTTGAGTTTATCTATCTTAGCTAATGAATATCTTACACCTGCTTTGTTTTGCTTTGGCCAGCCACTGTTTTTAAGGAATTGTCACTTTTAGCATGGTATCAATCCTGCAAGATGTGCTTGCTCTATCCGATACTTCGGAAACGTTGTCGCCAACTTGATAGGAAAACAGGCCTCTCTATTCTGAGTCTACGCGCGAGGCTGTGTGCGGCACATTTCGGAATCTATGTGAACACCGACGCACCAACTGCCCGGTGCTTTACGATGTCCAGTGCAGACACACTTATGGAGTGTGATTTGACTCACGGCCACCGACCGCGTACATCGCATTATTGCTGATCTTTTGTACGCTCCTGAGCAGAATTTAGCAGGTTAAAGAGGATTTTTTTTTCAAATGTACTGTCCTTCACGATGTGCCTGCCTAAGCCTCAGTATTGGCCCGGGATAATACTGACGCATATTCGTGAAGTGTAGAGATAGAGAGCGAGAGCCTTTTATTTGAAAGCACGGAGGAGTAGCTTGTAGGCGAATATTTCTACCTGCGTAGGAATATTCGCCTACATGCTACTCCGAAAGAGAGGCGATGAAAATGTAGAGAAGAAGGGCAGAAGAATGTACATAAAGAGTAACATCAGTTGATGTCTTTTCGCTCTGGAGTCTTGCTTGTCTGAGTATATGAGTCGCCTCCCTTGACTCAGTGCTAGCATTTTATACGATGTACGAAGTTCGGATAACATTTAGTGTTAGGAGAGGAGGCGATTTGATTGAAAGAACTGGAACAAGAAATCGAACGCGGAACGTTACATTGACGGAGTTGGCCGGGAACCTAATATTGCCGGCATTTCATCGAAAATGTTTCGAAGATGGCGGATCCGCTGACTCGCCACACGAGGGACGATGTATCGTTCGTCTGGGCGTCAGAGCAAGAGACTGCTTTCACCGAGCTTCGACAGAGTCTGGTGTCAGCACCAGTTTTGGCCCACTTTGACGAGGAGGCAGACACGGAAGTTCATGCAGACACCAGTAACGTTGGTCTTGGTGCGGTGCTTGTACAACGGCAGGAAGGTATTGAAAGAGTGATCGCCTACGCAAGTCGCATGCTATCCCGTGCAGAGACCAACTACACCACCACGAAGAAAGAGTGTCTTGCCGTCGTATGGGCGCTGGCCAAATTTCGACCTTATCTCTACGGCCGCCCGATCAAAGTTGTAACCGATCATCACTCGTTATGCTGGCTTGCAAATCTGCGAGACCCTTCTGGACATCTGGCACGGTGGAGTCTACGTTTGCAGGAGTACGACGTGGCCATCGTGTACAAGTCCGGCCGCATACACGAAGACGCTGACGCACTCTCGCGCGCCCCTATCGACACTGCCGACCAAGACATTGAGGCCGACGGCGCTTTCTTTGGGGCCGTAAGCGTTACTGATTTTTCCACACGGCAGGGCGCTGCCGACGCACTATGGCCTATATTCAAACATCTGGAAGGACGAAACCCATCAATGCCGCGGCATATCGCTCGAGGATTGTCGTCTTTTTGTTTACGACATGGCGTCTTGTATAAGAACTCCGCTGCCACTAACAAGACCTACCTTTTGGTCGTTCCAGCAGACCTCCGTGCCGAAGTTTTGTTCACCTGTCATGACGAGCCTCCGTCTGGCCATTTGGGTTTTACGCGAACGCTTGATAGAGTGCGCACATCCTACTACTGGCCGAAACTTGCCGAGTGTGTTAAGCGGTACATCCAAGCCTGCCATGAATGCCAGCGCTGAAAGTGGCCAGCTGTGAAGTGAAGTGAAGTGGAGTTTATTCTTCTTTTTAGGGAAAAGAGTGGACCGGGACATAAGGCGGTAAGGCGTGACGAGGCCTCTTAAGCCTGCGCCTGCAGCCTGACAGCCTGCGGGATTTCTGAATCCGATTGACCCACCTGGCAAACCTTTCAACCAGGTCGGCATGGATCTTCTGGGCCCGTTTCCACTGTCATCTTCTGGCAACAGGTGGATAATCGTCGCCACAGATTATTTAACGCGGTATGCTGAAACAAAGGCGCTGCCTCGAGGCACAGCTTCCGAGGTTACCCAGTTTTTCATACAGAGCATCGTCCTACGGCAGGGTGCCCCATCGCACGTCATCACAGACCGAGGCAAAGCCTTTACAGCACAGCTCATTGAAGACGTTTTTAAACTTAGCTGCACGACCCACCGAAGGTCAACTGCCTATCATCCGCAGACAAACGGCTTGACCGAACGACTGAACAAAACGATGACTGACATGATGTCTATGTACGTAGACGTACAGCACAAGACATGGGATGAGATAATGGCCAAATTATGGCCGAGATACTGCTACGCAAGAAACAACACGCTTCACACCGTTTTACTTCGTTTACGACCGTGAAGTGCAGACTATGTTAGAAGCAATGGTGCCGTGCGACGACATCGATCATCTGAATCTCGCCCAAGATGCCAAACATTTCGTACAGCGCGCGGAAGAAGCCCTTGAGCTTGCCCGAGTGCACATAAAGAAACAACAGAGCATCGATGCGCACCGTTACAATCTCTGCCATCGACAAGTCGAGTTCCAACCTGGCGATCAAGTCTTGGTCTCGACTCCCGTGCGCCGAAAAGAACTATCTGAGAAGCTTTTGAGTTGCTACTTCGGACCTTACAGAGTGTTGCAGCGAATGGAACGAAAAATCTTAGAACTAACTTTGAGAGACAGGAAGAGAGCGGTGTGGATCAGAGAACAAACGGGGATAGCCGATATTCTAGTTGACATTAAGCGGCAGAAATGGAGCTGGGCAGGCCATGTAATGCGTGGGATGGATAACCGGTGGACCATTAGGGTTACAGAATGGATACCAAGAGAAGGGAAGCGCAGTCGAGGTCGGCAGAAAACCAGACGGGATGATGACGTTAGGAAATTTGCAGGCGCAAGTTGGAATACGCTGGCGCAATACAGGGGCAATTGGAGATCGCAGGGAGAGGCCTTCGTCCTGCAGTGGACAAAAAATATAGGCGGATGATGATGATTATACGCGACAATATGCACCGAAGCGTCGAAGGGCATTGACGGATTATTGTGTATTAGTCTTGTATGCGGCCCTTTAATCACTGTACGCGCTACAGTCTAATAGAATAACTATATCTGGTTGATTACACGTAGCCACAGTTGTCCCAACTGGCGATTGTAGTATGACAAAGAGGGTAGGGAAGGCTGTTTGTGTACACCACGTTATGTCGCAATCGATGGTAGGGTCTTTCTAATTCTCGGCATAGTTAGCTTGGAAACCATCATTGACGTTAAGGTTCAATATAGTACGGAAATGCAGTGTTTGAAGGAGCAAGACCGGAACTTCGTCCGTTCCTTCAGAACATACTACTGTACCAGTGCCGATACCTCAGTTTTGTGAAAAATTATCTTCCGTGAATGTCTTTGGACGTGGCTGCTGCAAGTCACCCTATCCGCTTTTTTTTATTTCCTGATATGCAGCAGTCCCAATCAAATCACTAATATTTTTCGAGAGGACTAGCTTTACGTGCCAAGAGATTTCAGTATGTAATGCTGTTAATGCCCAGGTGGTCGTTCGAATTGTTTTTCTCATGTGCAGACTTTGGAAAGCTGCCCTCCAGTTAGTAAACATGGTACAATATCCTGGAAGATGTGCTCTTAGGTATCTGATCGCTTCTTTTGTCACAGAAAGCTCGGATACTGTCGATGATATTCTTACGGATGAGATGGATTTATTGACAAAATAATCGAGGGCAATAGAGACGAGATCGCAGGCAGTCAGGGATTTGCTGACACGCCCGCAGTTCTTCAATCTCCTCTTCTTCGGCTCCACCGCGCAGCGTAACATCTTCCTCCGGCGCAGACAAAGCTCGCCGAGCGAGTTAGGGAACCACATGGTTGGTAACGCTTCACTCGGGATCCCTATGATTGTGTCGACCACTTGTGTCTTCCACAACCGGTGATTACTGGAGGTCCGTTTTGCTATGATGTAGTTGAGGTCACTTAATCGGTTGAGTATCACGAATGGACCGCTATACGTTGAGATAAACTTACGATACAAGCATTTCTTCTGTAGAGGTATCCACAGTAAAACGTGATCGGCTTAATCGAAAGTGACAGGTATAATCCGGGCGTCTAGCGTGCCTTGCTTGAAACTTGCGAAGAAAGTGTTCGTAGGCGAGCAAGCCGATGCGCTTCTTCGGCACGGCACAATGTCTGTGCAATGGACGTTTCTTCGTTCAGTGTGAATGGCAAAATTGTGTTCAAGACAGATTGGGGACGGCGAGCATACCACAGATAGAAAGGCGCATACCAGGTGCTTGGCTGTATTGTATGCGTAGGTCACGAAGGGCAGCACGGCATCCCAATTCTTGTGATCAGCCGAGACGTACAGTGACATCTTGGTAAGAGTAGGATTCGTGCGTTCGGTGAGGGCATTTTTTTGTGGGTGGTATGGCGCTGAATGGCGATTATTAGAACCGCAAAGGCGCAGCAGATCTTCTACAACATCGGCGGTAAATGGCCGTCCATGGTCATTTATCAGAACACGTGAAGCGCCTTGGAGCAGGCTGACAGAATCAAAGTGAAAGCACGACACACCGGCGGCAGTAGCAGGGGTAAGCGCCGCCGTCTCAGTATAGCGCGTCAAGTGGTCGACGCACACAATAATCCAGCGACGGCCGGTAGAGGAGAGAAGAAGCCATTTTCCCTCTCGCATCGGCTCTCGCTATGCACCAATTTTTCTTGTGTTTTTTCATTGAGTGCTCACGAACTGTTGGTCGCTTCGGATCAGTGAAGGCATCACGATTCTATCGATACCATATTGGACCACAGTGGGTGATTTCCCGCCAATTTATGGTCATTTTCTTCTCCTGAGGGGCGGCGCTCTCGCTAACCATAGCGAGCGGCTCGGGAGACCGCGCCTACGCTAGGCTTACTTTTGCGTGCGCCCGGCCCTTGGGAGGCTCGGTACGCTTGATTTCTTAGTCAAGATCGGTCTTCACACGAGAAGACTGTGGTGATAGCGCCTATGCGCGTCAAGTGTCCGCGTTATCTGGCGCTGTCGCCCACAATTGTGTAATGTTGCTTGCACGTGACGTCACTGGTCACATGAGTGTCTGCTATATATGTATGCTGGTTGCATGGAATAAAGGTTGGACGTTATCTCGTGCGCATTGGAAGTGGCTCAGTCTCTTTCTCTGCTCCTGCGGTCAGCCCGGATGCGCATGGCCTTTCGCTAGGCCGCAACACGGCATGGTGTCAGAAGCGGCCGTCTTCTGATATTCGAGGGGCGTTGCACCAGTCTTCGTCAAGCGGCGCCATGTCAGAAGACAAAGAAGTCAAGCCAGTTCACGGCAAGTTCGCTGTTCCAGCTCCGCCAACGTTTGACTTCGACCGGACGTCTGAATGGCCTTCCTGGATCCAACTATTCGACGACTACCGCTTTGCCTCTGGCTTAAATGAGCGAACTGAAGAAGCGCAAGTCCGGACTCTACTCTACACAATGGGAAAGCAAGCGAGAGAGATCTTTTCGACCTTCGCACTATCTGAACAACAGCAGAAGCAGTATGAAGTCGTCAGAAAAAAGTTCGACGATCACTTCGTGGCCGCACGGAACCTCGTTTACGAGAGCGCATGTTTTCACCGACGCATACAACAACCTGGAGAGTCAGTCGACCAATTCATCACCGCGTTGCACACACTGGCGGACCGGTGCGACTACAAGGAAAAGGAACGCATGATCCGCGACCGGTTTGTAGTCGGCCCTCAGCGATGCCAAGCTCTCGGAGTCTCTGCAAATGGATGCAAATTTGACACTCGCCAGCGCTTTGGCAAAAGCTCGCTTGAAGGAGACCGTCCAACGACAGCAGCAACAGCTGCGAGAAACCAGCGACGAACCTTCGGCAGCGCCAGCCAGCAACCTGGACGCGATCAACAAACAACGGCAGCCCCGGAAGAATTCTTCAGGACAGCGTTCCGGCACCTCGTCAAGGACCACTGCACCTGTCACACAAGGTCAACGCACCAGACCACAGTCCTACCGACCTCTCACCCCCAAATCATGCCCCAACTGTGGTCAAGGAGAGCACCCGAGGACCTCCTGCCCGGCACGAGCTGCGAAATGCAACTACTGCGGTTGTTCCGGACATTTCGCAGTGGTGTGTCGGAAAAAGGCTGCAGGCGAGCGAAAGAAGGTACAGCTTTCTTCTCTCCATGTGGACAAGGGGGCGTATTTCGTAGGCGCGGTAAATGGGGAGCACTCTAATTCTCGGTATGCTCAAGTTGTCATTAACGGCACTCCGGTGTTCGCTAAACTTGATTCGGGTGCAGAAGTGTCCGTTGTACCCTCAACGTTTCCGGGATTGCCTACCAAATTAGAGAACTGCGACATAACCTTAACTGGCCCTGCGAATGAGCCACTGCATGTTCTCGGAAAGTTTCTTGCCACTATCCAGTGGAAACAACGCATTGTCCGACAAACGGTGTACGTGGTCTCGCCCTTGCGCTCGATACTTTTGGGTCTCCCGGCGCTCGAAGCCCTTGAGCTGATCAAGTTCGCTGACTCGGTCAGTAGCGCGACAGCCATCGAAGCTTCCTACCCTCAGCTTTTCGGTAGTCTGGGAGCTATGAAAGGGGAATACAATATCAGACTGAAGCCGAACTCTGTACCCTTTGCTATTCAGGTTGCTCGTCGCATTGCCTTACCCCTGCGGGACCGAGTTAAGGAGGAGCTCGAGCGTATGGAGCGAGACGACGTAATCCGCAAGGTAGACGAATCAACAGAATGGTGCGCGGGTATCGTACCAGTACTCAAACCTTCTGGAGACGTTCGTATTTGCGTGGACTTGACGCAACTAAATAAAAGTGTACTTCGCGAGCGCTATGTTATGCCAACTGTTGAAGATAGCCTTGGTCTGTTAAGCGGGGCATCGGTTTTTTCGAAGCTGGACGCTAATTCTGGATTTTATCAGATCAAGTTGTCGCCGGAAAGCCAGTTGTTAACTACCTTCATTACGCCATTTGGGCGATACTGTTTTCAGAGGCTACCGTTTGGAATAACGTCAGCACCTGAGTTTTTTCAAAAGAAAATGTCGCAGATTCTGGAAGGAATCCCAGGCGTGGTAAACATGATGGATGATGTGCTCATTTATGGCTGCGACCAAGCTCAACATGATGAGCGTCTGCGTCTTACTTTAGACCGTCTCATGAGTGCTGGCGTTACGCTAAACAAAGAAAAGTGTTGTTTTGGAGTAACCGAGATCAATTTTCTTGGTTGTGTTCTAAGTCGTGACGGAATCAGGCCGGACCCTGAAAAGGTCCGGGCCATCAAAGAACTGCCGACGCCAAATAACGTGTCTGACGTTCGACGGCTGCTCGGTATGACTAATCATCTGGCAAGATTCATACCAGATTTGGCTTCAAAAACGGCGCCGTTACGTCACTTGCTTTTGAAGAGTTCTGAATGGACGTGGGGACCAGCCCAAGAGCAAGCGCTGTCGTACATTAGAGACGTTATCGGTTCGGCGCGGGTCAATTCTAACTATGATGCAAAGTACCCTACGATTCTTTCCGCCGATGCGTCATCATTCGGTTTAGGGGCGGTACTGATGCAAGTTCAACCAAACAACGAAAAACGACCCGTTGCCTTTGCATCGCGCTCGTTGACGCCTGCCGAAACCCGATATTCCCAGATTGAAAAAGAGGCACTAGCAATGACGTGGGCGGCAGAACGATTCGAAGGGTACATCAAAGGTCTTGAAATTGTGTGTGAAACCGACCACAAACCTCTTGTAACCTTGCTGGGAAAATCTCCTTTAGATGTTTTACCACCTCGCATTCAGCGTTTTCGCATGAGGCTCATGCGGTTCAGCTATGAAGTTGTACATGTCCCGGGCAAGAGCCTAGTTACTGCAGATGTGTTGTCGAGGGCCCCGATTCGGGGAAAAGAAAGTGATAATGCACTGTCTGTTAGTGACGTCAGCAAGCACGTTTCAGGGTGCCTGTCAAACGCGGTCGAGGTCAGCCTCTTCGAGAGAGTGAAAGCAGAACAAGCCGCTGACGAAGTTTGTCAAGCACTCGTAAAATTCAGTCGGAAAGGGTGGCCAAAATTCTCATCTCTTCCGATGGTCTTGCGTCCATATTGGCAGGAAAGAGCCACGCTTACAGTTGCTGAAGGCGTGCTACTTAAAGGTGTGAGGTTGGTCATTCCTCAAAAATTGCGCTCAGAGGTCTTGATACGCTTGCACGAGAGTCACCTGGGAATCGAAAAATGCAGAGCTCGAGCCAAAGTGTCGGTATGGTGGCCAGGGTTGAGTTGCCAGCTGAAAGCTTTGGTTACCGATTGCCGTGTATGCGCCGAGCACAGACACCAAAAGTCAGAACCAATGATCCCGACAACCACTCCACAGCGTCCTTGGCAAAAACTAGGCGCTGATCTCTGCCATATTCAAGGAAAATGGTATTTGGTAGTCGTGGATTATTTTTCTAGGTACCCAGAGATTGCTTTGTTATCATCTACAACGTGTGCCACTGTCATTACGCACCTTAAAAGTTTCTTTGCAAGACATGGCATACCAGAAGTTGTTATGTCTGATAACGGAGCGCAATTTGTGTCGCAGGAATACAAGTCGTTTGCTCGCAACTACGGTTTTCGCGCTGTGACGTCTAGCCCCAGGTACCCCCAGGCTAATGGTGAAGTGGAGAGGATGGTCCAGACAATTAAAGGTCTTATTACAAAAGCGAAGGACCCATATCTTTCTCTCCTAGCGTACAGGGACACTCCGGGGCTACTTGGGAAAAGCCCTGCAGAACTTCTAATGGGCAGGCGGCTACGCACAACGGTGCCTGTCCGTCCCACCAGCCTTCGGCCTCAGACGGTGAACCTGAGGAAGTTCAGAAGCCATGATACGACTGCCCGACAGCGGCAGCGTAGGAACTTCAACCGTCGTCATAGGGCTACTTCGTTGCGACCACTCGAACCGGGCGCGGAAGTCAGGGTGACGGACTGCAAAGCAAAAGCGCGAGTCTTGCGACTTGCTGAGCGGCCGAGGTCTTATGTGGTTAGAACTTCCACTGGTATAGTTCTAGAAAGAAACAGGAAATCCTTGGTTCGCTTTGTTTCACAGCCAAAACAAGGTGAGGATGACGGAGGTAGCTATGATTTTCCTCAGGCAAATGATAGTCGGGTAGAAACGGAACAGAAATCTAATCGCGTTACAGACAGCATGGCACCTGACGATCTATCTAGCCCTTCCTTGCCGGGAACTGACCTTCCTGAATACCGAACGCGATCTGGTCGTCTTGTTCGACAGCCGGACCGCTACGGGTTCAGCAATTGACTATATTGTTTCTTGCGCATTGTTTGTTTCTGCAAAGTGTTCTTTCACTGGCAGTGCTGCTAAGTTGGTTGCAACTGTCAGCGTATTATTAAAGAAGGGGAGATGTGGTGATAGCGCCTATGCGCGTCAAGTGTCCGCGTTATCTGGCGCTGTCGCCCACAATTGTGTAATGTTGTTTGTACGTGACGTCATTGGTCACATGAGTGTCTGCTATATATGTATGCTGATTGCATGGAATAAAGGTTGGACGTTATCTCGCGCGCATCGGAAGCGGCTCAGTCTCTTTCTCTGCTCCTGCGGCCAGCCCGGATGCGCATGGCCTTTCGCTAGGCCGCTACACGGCAAAGACGATGAGCGCGCTGCTGCGGTTCCTCCAGACATCCGACCTGCTTGAACGACTGTGACACTCCTGAGTTCCTTTGTGTGTGTGTGTTTTGTCTAATCTCCCGCTCTTTCTATGTGTCCATTTTTCGTTATCTTTCTGTCTCCCCTTAACCCTTCCCCAGTGCAGGGTAGCTAACTAGATATTTACCTTCCGGTTATAACCTTCCTGCCTTTCCCATCTCATTTATCTCTATCTCTCTCTTACTTAAGATGCCGCATCATGTGTATCGGGAGGATATCTCCCCGGAAGAGGTTACTCTAAAGAACAAGGATGGCGGTCCGCGGGGGTCGAAAAAGTTGACGCCAAAACGCGCACGGTTGACTCTAAGGCGCCATCGCCACAGCCGGGAGCGCGCCGCGGCAAATCAAGCGGTGCTGCGCTAAAATTCAAAGTGCAATGAGCGGGAAGGATGCCCTCACTTCCTCGAGATGGTATCAAGATTGTGATTAGGCCGCGAGGTGGACTGGATATCTCCAAGATTGACGCGGTACGGTGAATGACGCAATACTCGGCGCCACTGGCATCAGCCAGGAAGATCTATGCCAAGGTACTCAATGCCCGAATCTACAGCAAAATATTATGGTTGCTAGTACTCCCAAGCGCGAGAATGTGAGCCGCTGCGTCCGGATGAGGCAGATACTCATCTCGGGCAGGGTACATAAGATCAGTGCCTACGAGACGGCCCCGCACTCCACGTGCAAGGGGTGATCCGCAACATTCCCCCCCCCCCCCCCCCCCAAGACGGCTCTGGCGTCATTGGTGCCAAGATTGTCAACACGAATAATCCACTCGCCTTAGCAGCCAAGAGAACAGCCCAAACCGGCACGGTCATCGTCGCGTTCGACGGGCATCGCGTACCGAACTTTGTCAGGTATGGACCGTTGCTCATGCAGTGCTCGCTCAACCGCAAGTAAATCGACGTGTGCTATACGTGCGGCCACCTCGGCCATCGCGCCGACTTGTGCCCCAGTCCGGGTGACGCGATTTGCCGCGGCTGTGGTGCCCCTAGCCCCCATGAGCAGCATCAGTGTACCCCCAGGTGTTAACTCTGTGGTGGCCAACATCTCACGGCTAATAAGGAATGTGCTCAAAGGTTCAAACTCCCATACATCGTGCGTCGTCGTCGCAGTGAGCGCGCCAAGATGGCCTGTGCTGACACCGCGTACGAGTTCCAGGCTTCGTCCACCCTGAGTGCTCGCTCCGGTTACAGGGGCCACTCGAGAGGTCTTTCCGGATCTAGGGGCCGCTCCGCCTCCCGGAGACGTTCCGGCTCCCACTCCCGGTTCAGAGGACAGACCTGTTCCCGAGGACGCTCCGGTTCTCGGCCTCGCTCCAGCTCCAGGTAAGGGCACGACACGTCGGGGCGGATCAGGTCCCTCTCCAGCACGCCCACCGCCCTTAGAAGCAAGAAGCCGACGCTATCCTGGGCCGACATGGCCCGAGGGGGACGTGAGGCCCCCAGATGCGACGACCTGCCTCGCAATTCGCACCACGCGAACGAGCTCGAGGAGTTGCGCCAGATTAACGAGCAGTTGAGGAAAGAAAACGCGCGGGTTAAGCAAGAAATGAGCAGGCTAGCTGCGGATATTGCGGAGATTAGGAAGCTCGCGGTTTCACCCTCCCCGGCGCAACCCGCCTCGATCCCAATCCCTGTCACCATGGATACGTCCGAGGCATCCCACTGGTCTAGCGCGCAATCGTCGAGCGGTACAGAAGACACAGGAAGACGAGACAACAAAATTACTCTCGGAACTGAATAATGTCGTCGCCAGCATGCAGGCTAGCTTAGTGGTGGTGGTCCAGGCAGCTATAGCGCACCCCGAAATGGTATTAGGTGCCCTCAGTCAACGAATAAGCAAGTTGGAGGAGGTGAATGCCAGGAGTGAGCCCAGGCCGGCTCCTTCACAGGTCGCGGCACAATGCAATTTACTGGCACCACCAAAGGAAGGCGCAATTCTGAGAGCCGCCTTATTCGCTCAACCCTCCCCTCAGTCTAGACAGATAGTGCGGACCACAACTTTAACATCTGGCAATGGAACTGCGAAGGGTTTCCCAACAAGAAGCCGCTTCTGCAACAATATTTACGAACCCTCGCCGCTAAACCCCAAATCAATGCTATTCAGCAAGTTACATCTAGAACCGCCATAAAACTCGCGGGTATAAACCAGAAGAAAAAGTTCCACAAACATGCAAAATTTGGGAATCGAACCCACGACCTCTCGGTCCGCGACGATAGATCGCCGAGCGTTTAACCCATTGCGCCACAAACGCATTTGCAGAGAGCTACACAGACGCGCCTTATATATCTAACACTCCTCCGTGTACCCGCGCTCTTGCTCGGGGCGGTGCCGCCGCCTACGAGCAGAAAAGAGAAGTACTGCATTATGACACTAACGCGCACCGACAGTGAACGCTTCGGTGGTCTCAGCACTACGACGCCTCGATGCCAGCATTCGAAGGGACGCTGGCATCAAGAAGCACTACCAACGCCACCGTACTCAGCACAGCGGAGCGTGGCCTCCGCAATTAGCTCTGAAAATGTTTCTGAAGTTGATCGCGGAGGCTGCAATTACGACGCGCTGTACGCGCTGATTTGACTCGGTGACGATTCAGTTACGTGCTTTGTCTTGCGCGTTGTATTAGTGTGTCAGTTACGTGCTTCGTCTTTCGCGTTGTGCTAGCGTGTGCAGCGTAGTGCAGCTTCCATATGCACGACGGTTGCTCATGGTCATCGACGTTGGTAGTCGTGATGGAGGAGACGTGCCACCAGGCGTCAGCGTGGGTGCATCAACGCCTAAGGGCGCTTTAGCCACAAAACACCAATAGACATTATATATCAATGTGCAATAAACATTACACTACTTCTGTGAAGACACGTTTCACTTGGTATTATCATCACATTCAGGATGTAGGGGAGTTGCTACCCTAGTTAATAAAAGGTTCAATGGCCCATCAGGCGACCTCGACTCAGTTGGTGATGGCATCGAGTATGTCATGACCGAAATCCTCATGGACCCACCCAGAAGGGGCCTCAGAAGAAACAGCCTTTTTATCCTTAACGTATACTGCCGTCCTAGCTACCGCAGAGCGAGAGCGAACTTTGTCCTCAAGAGGGCCGTCAGCCTGGCCGGTGGGCACCCCCTTGTCGTTGTCGGGGATATCAACACCACACACAGGATATGGGGGTACACCCATGACACGCCCAAGGGACGCGAGCTGCGGCAGACTGCGATGGAAGCGGACTTGACCCTTTTCACCGATAAGGATTTCCCTACTGGGAGAGGCAACTCCACATCCCTGGACACTACTCCAGAACTCTGTTTTGTCAAGTGCGTTAAGTGGTCAAGTGGGTCAAGGAGGTCAAGTGGGTCAACACGGCTCTGGACCTCGAAGTGACCACTACGTCATCGAGGTCTCCCTCACGGTTGCCCGCTGTAGGACGAGGAAATTGAAGATGATCCACTGGGACGTTTTCCGCGAGATCAGAGCTCAACGTGCACCAACGGTCGAGACAGATTTTGAAAGTTGGTGCAAATGAATCAGGGATGATGCCACGGCGACGACAAAGCAGTTCGTCACTCACCTCGACATTGACACAATGGATAGCAGGTTGGCCCACCTGCTGGAAGCCAAGCAAACCCTCCTGACGAGTTGGAAGGGGCATAAGCATAACAGGCGGATCCGCAAGAACGTTTCCGGTGTTAACATGGAGATCGAAGGGCACTGCAAGAACCTATGTAAACAACAATGGGAGGAGCTCTGCTCAGATCCGGCAAGAGCTGGGGTCTGCTCAAACACCTTCTCGATGAGGGCAGCACCAGGTCCAGCCAGAGACGATCTCTCACGCGCGACATCCACCTCGTTTCCGACTCTACCCCGGACGAGTTGATTGTCGACAGGCTCATAAAAAAGTACCTGTCAGTCGTGGATAACTATGCCCTCACCAAGTTCCCGGACTACGCGCGGTGTGAGGTCCCGGAGTTGGAGCAGGACTTTACTGCGGTAGAGATCCGACAGCTCCTCTTCTCCCTCAACAGCGAATCCTCCCCTGGCCCAGATGGCGTCACCAACAAAATGCTCAAGAATCTCGATGATGAGTCTATTGACTTTCTCACCGAAAGGAGAGAGAGAGAGAAAAAACATTTATTTAGACCATCGAGATCTTGAGGACGAGTGGGTGGTGTCCTCATTCCAGGACTCCACTGGCCATGGCTGCTCGACGTACTTGCTGGACGAGAGCTTCTTGACCCGCCAGGGTATCGCCGGTCAGCTGTACCTCCCACCGCTCAAATGACGTGTTAGGCGTCTTTAAATGTTCAGGTTTGCCCCCGCACCCCCACGAGATGTGAAAGAGCGTAGGGCGTGTGTCGCCGCACCAGGGGCAGATGCCGCTATATGTTTGTGGGTATATTTTGCTGTATCTGTGTAGGTTTGGGAATGTGTTTGTTTGGATAAGTCTGAGGGCTATTGCGTCTTCAGTGCTGAGCTTTTTGTGAGGGGGAGGATAAATCCTGCGGTTGAGTCGCTGGATCTCGAGTCGGTCGCAGTAATTTGATGGCAGGGGCACAAAGGTAAAGGGTGGGGATTGATCAGACGATTCGTTTTGTCCCGCTCGGTTAATTAGCGCTCGAGCTAAGGCGTTCGCCCTTTCGTTCCCCTCCAGTCCCGCGTGACCCGGCGTCCACGTGATTTGATGGAATTCTTGCAGCCTCGGGCCTAGAATCTTAGCCGCCAGCACCGGTGTTCGTCCGTTGGTAAAGTTGCGGCAGGCCTGTTGCGAGTCGGTAACGACATGAACTTCCCTGCCCACCCTGTCATGTTGCTTTATTACTAGCGCCGCGGCTATGGTCTCAGCCGCAGCTGGGGTCTCTGCCCTGACGGAGGCCGCGAGGGTTAAGGAGTTGTCTCTCCCGTTCACGGCAGCTACCGCGAAGAGGCCCCCTGCAGGGTATGCCGCCACGTCCACGTACGTTACGTTCGGGTCATCCTTGAATTGTCGGCGCTGTCTGTTGACCCGCGCCTTGCGTCGTCCTTCGTGGAGTTCATGACTCATGTGCTTTGGTATGGGGTTCGCCGTGATCTTGCTTCTGACCTCGGGCGGGAGTGATCGTTGCCCATCGAGGGCACGAAGCTCCGTTGCCGTTCCGGTCCGGTGGAGGATGGCTCTGCCCGCCGCCGTGTTCTGTAGTCTGGCTTTTTGCGAAGCCATAACCGCGTCCGACAGCTCAGCGAAGGTGTTGTGGATCCCGAGAGCCGCTAACTTCTCGTTTGAGGTGGTAACAGGGAGACCCAGGGCCGTTTTGTACGCGCCTCTGATGATGGCATCGACTTGTTCTTGGTCGCGTTTGTTTAGCGAGTCGTAGTGATACGGCATGCTAAACGTTACTCTGCTGATCACCAGAGCCTGGACGAGGTGGAGCGTGTCCTCTTCTCGCATGCCCTTGCGGCTTCTTGTTATTCGCTTGATAATCCGCGAGATCTGGTTGGTGGTGGACCTTAGGGTTTGGATGGTGTGGGTGGCTTTCAAGTTGCTCTGGATCCAAAAACCCAGTATCCTAGTCTTTTTGCTTTCGGTGATCTTGTGGTCCTCGAGATAGAGTTCGATAGGGCCGGGTGACTTGTAGATTCCTCCTCCATGCACCCGGATCACCTCGGACTTCTCGGGCGCACAACGCATCCCGCTCGCTGCCGCAAATCTCTCCACGGCCGTCGCGGCCTCCTGAAGGGTCGCCTCCTTTTGCGCGAGGGAGCCCTTGGTGGCCCAGAGCGTGATGTCATCTGCGTATAGGGCGTAACCTAGGTCCGGGATCTTCCGCAGCTCTTTGGTCAGCGCTAGCATCGCGATGTTGAAGAGAATTGGGGAGACTATCGCTCCTTGCGGCGTTCCTTTGTTCGGCACGTCGATCGTATCCGATCGAGTCTGGCCTATTCCGATGGTTGCCGTCCGGCCCGTCAGGAACGATTTGACGTAATTAAAGATGCGCTCTCCGCAGCTGATGTTGTTCAGTCCCTTGAGAATGGCCTCATGAGAGATGTTATCGAAGGCCCCTTTCAGGTCGAGTGCGAGCAGGAGGTGTTCTCCTCCCTTCGGGATGCCCTTGAGAACTTCTTCCCTCAGGATTAGGAAAGCATCTTGCGCAGATAGTCCCGGCCTGAAGCCAAGTATGGTGTGCGGGAAGAGGTCACCGTCCTCTATGTAGTGTTGGAGGCGGGCTCCGATGACCCTCTCGTACAGCTTGCCGAGGCACGAAGTCAGCGAGATGGGACGTAGGGCGTCGATCGCAGGCTTCTTGCCTGGTTTGGGAATGGTCACGACTTCCGCGTGTTTCCACTCGTTAGGTACGTGGCCCTTGCTCCAGAGTTCCTCGTTTAGGTATTCGGTCAAGTCCAGGATGTGCTTCGGGCTCAGGTTTCTAATCATGGCATTGGTGATTTTGTCGGCCCCGGGAGCAGTGTTGCGCTGTGAGGCTCGTGCCGCGGCATACACCTCTTCCTCCGTGATCGGAGCGTCCAGTTCTGGTCTTGGTTCCCCTTCGTATTTTAGGAGGCAGGGTCGTATGGGGTCGCTACCCAGGTATCTGCTTTTTAGGGTGTCAATCAGATCCTGGTCATTCCCAGGGAATTTGTGAGCGATTTCTTGAAGCGTCCGACTGGTTGTCGATTTCGCCTTGTCGGGCTCGATCAGGCAACGCAGGA
This sequence comes from Dermacentor silvarum, assembly GCF_013339745.2. Lineage (NCBI taxonomy): Eukaryota > Metazoa > Arthropoda > Arachnida > Ixodida > Ixodidae > Dermacentor > Dermacentor silvarum. The sequence goes on from NC_051163.1 coordinate 127,103,712, forward strand.
TGGCCCACGTCTTCGCCGTGCTCAGGGTACCCTTGAGTGAGGTGCAAAACTGGACCCACCGAAAGGAATAATGAAGTCTGGCGCAGTGGATATGACCCCACACAGTGGAAGACGGCCTGCACGGTACTCATCCCCAAACCCGGTAAAGCACCAGAAATCGACAATCTCAGACCAATTTCCTTGACGTCCTGTGTCGGAGAAGTCGAAGAGCATGCCCTGCTCAGCCGGCTCACGGTGCACCTCGAGACAAATGACATATACACCCACAATTTTATTCGCTTCAGAGGCGGCCTCTCGACACAGGACGCCATGAAGCTGATAAAGCATCAAATCGTCGACCGGAGCAAGGGACATACCAGGGCCATCCTTGGAATAGACCTAGAGAAGGCCTTCTAGAATATCTCACACGAATTCATTCTCCAGTGTACTGCCGGCCTCGGGCTTGGGGAAGAGGGTCTACGACTTCGGCTGGTCCTTCCTTAGCCAGAGAACTTCCAGGCTCAAGATCGAAGGATACCTCTCGCAAGAGATCACCGTCGGTTCACGCGGCACTCCCAAGGGCTCAGTCATCTCGGCAACATTATTCAACATCGCAATCATCGGGCTTTCCATGAAGACGCCAAAATTTAAGGAATCAACCATACCATCTACGCAGACGACATCACCGTCTGGTGCCGCCGGCGGGAGCGACGGCCAAGTTGAGGACGCCATGCAGAGCACAATCGATGCTGCTGAGCGCTTCCTCCGCCCGACTGGGCTCAGATGTTCTCCATCCAAGTCCGCACTACTTCTCTTCAAGAAAAGACCCAGAGGTGGTGGTGGCCATTGTGATTGGAAACCGGCATCCGAAAGCGAAATACAGCTTTTCACTGGTGACCGGTCCCCGGTGCCCAGAGTGGACTCGCACCGTATGTTTATTTATTTAGTTATTTATTTCAGTACTCTCAATGCCACGTGGGGCGCTGCAGAGAGGAGTGGGTCTCAATAAAATAAGTGGAAATCACTCTTTTGAAGGATGATGAAACGGGGTTGCTGACAATGGAGGCGGGGAGGCGGTTCCAACTGGTCGATGTCCTTAGAAAGGATGAAACGGGCGGCTCGGTTTTGAATAGCTTCGAGAGAGGAGGTAAGCAAGGCAGAATGAGGATTCCAAATACAGGCGGCATATAAGAGTTTCGACCTTACAAGTGTTTCATAAGATAACAGTATTAAAGAGATAGGAGCCAATGAAAAGTTTCGGCGAAAGAAACCTAACATGCGATTAGCATTGTTACCCACAAAATCTATGTGAGTTTGCCATGTCAAGGTATTAGATATATGAACGACGAGGTATTCATATGAGCTAACAGCTTCTAAGATAGCATTATTGAGAAAGTAAGAAAAAAGGGCAGGAGGGAATCAGTGTTACGATATACTCTCATTACTTTGCATTTATTTACGTTTAGTTTCATTAGCCACTGACTACACCACCGCACTCAGAAAGATCATCGTCAAAACGGAGAGTGCTCTCGGCCTCATCCGGAGGATCTCCAACAGGCACGGGGAATCATGGAAGTCTATCTCATCCGCATTACACATGTTTTTGCGCTCTTCCACCTTTCATACTCGTAGCCATGCATAATTAGCATGTTGCAGATCGCAATAAGCTCAATTCCTTCATCAGAAAGGTCTTCAAGCCCGGGTAGAGCTCTAC